>NC_056747.1:456737810-457052810 GCF_019279795.1 Protopterus annectens | reverse complement strand
AGTTTCTATATATCTGAATATCCATCTTGTTGCCATTTTCATTTTAATAATAATGCATTTGTCTGTTTACTTGCCTTTAGTAAGCTATACTAAACATTTTATGTGTAATTTTTCCATGCTGTCCTCCAGTGTGAAATCTGGCATATTTTTCAAAAGAACTTTACTGTATGATTAATAAACTTGCATCCTCATCTTATGATTTGTCCTCTTTAGTAGGTGCTGTTCCCTCTGTCAGACATATCTCTGAGTTACAGGCCTTATAGCCTCAGAACAATGTTTATTGTTCCACAAAGATAAAGTATCTGTCTCATTGAACTAATCTAGAGTTATTTCACAGGATTTCCATGAAGTCTTGGTTCAGCCTTTCTATTCATATTGTGCAACATTTGTTGAAAAGTGTAAGAGGTGAACAGCTTCTGCACTGCATTGAAGTGTGCAGACAGTTCAAATCTGACCTTCTCAGAGCTAAATATTTCAGAAATGTCTCACAGCTTTTTGTTTCCTTTGTACCAACCAAACATGTTAGACGATGTTTCATCACATTTTAAGAGCATCACATCCTCTTATATGAAATGTGACTAAACCTTTTTCCCTCCGGTCTATTGACACATTCTATAACAGCTGTCTGTATCACAACTCCTTTTTCTGTTTAGGTTCATGAGGACTTACTAGACTATTGTTCCATGAGGATCTTTAGAGGTCTAACCATACATTTCCTTGAAGTTTTTACCCCTTGTATTTTAAGTACAAGTAACACAAAGAAGAGCAGAACATTTATATGTTGCCGCTATCCATGAGGAACATGAGAGCTAAACTAGGGTGAATTTGCAGTTACCCATCCATTTGTCCAGATTACATTTGAATTGTGCAAGAGAAGTACTTTGCTTGTAGATTTGTATTGTCGAAACGAGTCTAAAGAAGTGGTATTCTCTGTGATACATATCTCTTCCTGCAACATGTTCTATTTACGTCTAAAAATAGATTTTCTTCTCTTGAGATTGTGTTTTCTATTGAGGCTGTGTATGTGAGGCAGAGAATGCCCCATCTTTGATTCAAGGAAAATGACTTCCTAATGCACCCATCTCTCTCACCTTAATGGAGAAGGACCTTAACCACATAGAAACAACCACTTCATTTAGACATCTAGGAATTTGGCTCATTCGGTCCTTTATCTGTCAAGAGCACATTCAAAAAGTCAGTTCCAAAATAGACTACCTTCTGTTCTGGGCCAATAAAATTGCTCAATTCATATCACCTCTTGCTATTACAACTATAGGTAAAGGTGTCCTACTTCCACAAGTCAGATATGATTTACCTCTGTTTGCTACTATCTCAGTCAAAACCATGACAACCTTACAGATATTGTAAAATAAAGTATACTGATTTACTACCAGCTCCCATCTGGAATGAACACCACTGCCTGACACTATCCAAAGGAACATGGTTAACATTTCAAGCCAAAGACAGCTTTCTTGTTGGCTCATTACCATTCAAATTACTGTATCAGGATACTCCATCACACCTCAAAATGAAAGAAATAGTAGCCCAGCTCTCCAGGCTCCTTCTACCCAAGTACATAAACTGATCACAACTTCTCTGTCTTTGTCCCCAAGCTTTGGCGATCTCTCCCTGTAGATCTCACTGACAATACTAACTATTCTAATTTCAGATCACAGCTCAAACAATTCCTAAAGCAACAATACAAATCTACATGCCAGAATGCTGAACATATCACCTAACCACCAAAGCCTCTCCTTTTTTTCCACACTTCAACCATGTCTGTTTTCTTTTGTAATCTGTCTCATTCTCCCTTGCATAAATATGTAAATAAAATACATGGTCACATTCAAATTTCTTGCTATTACTGTTTTTCTCTGACTGCATTGACTGACAAATCATGCATATGGTTTTATTGTCTTTGTTAATTATTATTGTTTGACCAGAAATGCTTTTTAGTTACCATTTTAGTGTAACCTGGGCTGAGCTTTCAAATTGTCATGCAATGATCAGAGCACTACCCTGGCAAACAAAATGTAAATAAATAAAACTAATGTTGTCCTCCTTTATTAGTGTTTGAAAATTTTTATTAATCTCAATTAAAGATATCATAAATGTTATCCTCCTCTACTAGCTATCATAAATGAGGAATGGCATCCCAAGGTCTCAATTTTAATGGCCATATTGTTTTGAAAAAACTACTTCATTATGGTCTGAAGAACATTCCATTTCTAAGTAATATAGATTCAAAGTAAATTTTGCAAGAGTTTCTAAAATGTTTCCTGGTTCAAGTTCAGTTTGTTGAAATGTTCAATCTGATCACTAACGAATTGTCTGCTATTATTTTATGAATATGGTTCATTATATTATTTTTGGAATCAAACTCTAGAATATGTGCAGGCCTTCTATGGTTGAGCAGTTTTAATTTACCAAGGCATCTATATACAATGCCCCATTTCCTTATTGTATTAGAGTAGGCTGAGAAACAGCAACAGCACACCAAACAGAGGACTGGTCAGCGGCTGTACAGTATACTACCTTTACAGTGTGATTCAGAGATATTAGCACATATAATGGCATAGCATATAGTGTACTACTGCAGTTGGCAGGACTGCAGACTTCTAAAATTGAAGTTAATACCTGTCTGCTATCTACTGTATTATATGTTAGGAGAGTAGACAACAGCAAGTCTGTGTGGCATGCAGACAAAGAAATACCACACATATTTTATCAGCCACATTATTTCAAGTGCAAAAAGCAGAGCCATGCTAATCAGTGGAACTGATCAATGTATTGACCAGTGTAACCAGCCCATGGAGTGCTATATGGGATGTGATGCCCTATGCTTACTGATCCCCAATAAATTCTGACAGTAGTAGGTATCAAAGTGCACATACAGATATGGTCTTTGCATTTAACAAGTGCGACAGGTGTCATTCTGATGTAGGCTGTACAACAAAAATAATGTATGTCTGATAGAATGGCACTGATGCACAGTCCTATAACCAGGGGTAATATTGGCCAAACCACAACTGATAACAACTTTCTGCCCTTTCAAAGATGGAGAATACTCTATAAATTTCAATATGTCACTGCTTGATAAAATAACAATGCCTTCAATCATCCTTCAGTAACATATTGACTTTAACTGGGGTTCCTTTGGATCTAGGACATTTTCTTGAGTGAGCAAACGACCGAAACCCAAACGGCCGGGCATACTTACGTGAAAGTGCTTTTCACCGAAGAAGCACTTTCCCGTAAGTATACCTGTTGCCGAGGCTGTACTACGGTGCGGGTAAGAGAAATTTCCCTTTTCCCCACTGTAATGTGGTCTCGAAGGGAGAATATTAAAGTATGGGGGGGTGCAGGGGGGCTTCGCCCCCCTACTAAAATGTAAATGTAGTGTTTTATTTTTTTTTGTAACACGCTTTAACGAAAGCGCATTTTCGATAAAAGCGCTTTCGTTAGAGTATGTTCGGTTATTATGGATTCGGACATTTGCTCACTCGAGCAAACGTCCTAGATCTGTTCCTTTATACCATTCTTTCTGTGGCTTGTTGCCCATATGGTTATCCCAAGGCTTAGGCTCTTAAAATATAAAGTAAATACCAGGGCTGCCTATCCATGCTGCAGTAAGGTGCCTCTTTCCTTTTTCCCATACTGTTACAGGATATGCAATACAACATGTTAATGATGCAGTCTCCTCCCCATTCCAGTTCTGTACAGTAACATGATGCTTTTTCACTTTTGGTTCACTGACAGCTACTCGGTATTATGGGTTACAATTCAGAAACCAAAACCAATCTAAAAGCCTCATTCATTATTCCTGTGGGACAATCAAATCTACATCTCATTATCCCCTAGTGCTCCATCACTGATATCATTAAAAGAATGTATTGAAGCCTATGGCTGCTTCATTTTTATCTTCACGAGAGATGTGCAGTATAGTCTGAGGTATACTGAAAATGCTTCTGATTTTCTGCAGCAGGGATAACTTGTAGGAACCCTTCTATAACAAGTATAAGGGACTGACATTATGTGTTTATATACATATTTACATGGGTCCATGTCAGATGATTGACTTTTTGGAAACTCAAAAAAAATATCAAAGAGATCGTATGATCGAGTTTCTGAAAACTCGAATATCAAAAAAAGAAAAAAAAACACAAAAGTCTACCTTTTTATGTTTTTGCAGGGGGGCAAGCCCCCTTGCGGCCCCACATCTCCTGCAAATTATACATACCAACTCCAAGATTGCACTACATTGAGGAATATGGTAAATTTCCCAGTCCTTGCTGTATTATGATCTCCGTTCAAAAGCTTTGAGTTTTCAAAAAATTAATCATAAGATCTCGACTATATGAACTTTGAGTTTCTGAAAAGTATATCAACTGATAGGGACCCGCATAAACATGTGTCAGGTAAGTACATATATTTGTTGAAAGTGGTAATTTTTCTCTCTGTATGTAGCATGCTAACTGCATTAACATTGTTTTACTAGATGATAATCATTTTAACTTACCTTGAAGCACAGTATTCTGTTCTTTGAAGCATACACAAGCATATATATGTATGTTCAGTACTCATTTGCATATGTAGTACATAGTCCAGCTGTATTTGGTGTGCAGTCACATACTGACTACAGCCCAGTAATGTATGTTTGCCTTTTCATTGTGCATGCACTTTTTGATGCTTACCCCATACAGTGACCGTAACTAGTGTATACCCAGTCTCTGAATCTTTCCCTGTTAGTAAATAAATATATCTATTACTCTGGCTGTTACTATCAACAGCAATGTATACAGCTAACAGTTTTTCTTTGATGTGTTTTAAGCACATTTACAGACCAGAGTTTTAGCAAGCTGCTTGATCTTGGAAGATTAGCCAAATACATGCATACAGGAGAACAATTCTTTTGATTGGTATATCAAATATATTTTTAAGAAATGTTTACATTACAGTTATGACACAAATTTAAATGTAAAAACTACATGTGACCGTAGCTTTCTCTGAAGTTGGAAAATTTTATTACTGTACGCGAAGAAAAAAATAGGAAACGTATACAAGAACGTTATGCATTAATAGTACAGTAGTGAAGCCCTATATTATTCTATACTTGTTTAGGATTCGTTTTTAACATATACATAGTGTGTATGAATAGCATCTGCAGAAGAGTTTATATTATAGCAATAACCCACGCCTGGGTGTGGGTAATGTGGGATTTACCCACGGTTGGCGTGGTTTAAACAAAGACAACCGTGGGTAAATCCCGCATTACCCACACCCAGAAGTGGGTTATTGCTATTATACTATGACATTATTTAAGAAAAGAAATAATTACTTTTCTTAAATAATGGCATTGTATAATGCCTCTTTGCTGCCCTTCCGCAGCTGGCTGGTATCCGCGGCAGTTCTGATGTACTGCGCATGCCTACGCAGTACATCAGAGCTGTGGCCAAAAGCATAAACGAAGAAAGCAAGATCTCCATTGCTTTTTACTGTTTCACTATGTTAAATGGGTTTAACATAGCGAGACAGCTTTAAAATAAGCAACGGAGTTGTCCGTTGCTTATTTTAAAGCTGTCTCGCTATGTTAAACCCATTTAACATAGCGAAACAGTAAAAAGCAACTGAGATCTTGCTTTCTCCGTTGCTTTTTTTTTTTTAAACCTGCCTCGCTATGTTAAATGGGTTTAACATAGCGAGACAGCTTTAAAATAAGCAACGGACATCTCTGTTGCTTATTTTAAAGCTGTCTCGCTATGTTAAACCCATTTAACATAGCGAGACAGGTTTTAAAAAAAAAAGCAACGGAGAAAGCAAGATCTCCTTTGCTTTTTACACACTGTGTCGCTATGTTAAAGGAGTTTAACATAGCGAGACAGCTTTAAAAAAGCAACGGAGATCTCCGTTGCCTTTTTTAAACCTGTGTCGCTATGTTAAACTCTTTTAACATAGCGAGACAGTGTTTTAAAAGAGACTTATACTAATGGAAAAAGTCCGGGCGACCGGACCTTTTTCCATTAGTATAAGTCGATTTACAACATGCACGCTGGCCAATCAGCATGCACGTTTTGGAATATTAATGGGGGGTCGTGGTATAATAGCAAATATTTCATTTACAAACTGAATTGCATTATATGTATTATATGCCTTAATGGTAATCCTTTTTCCCTACTTTATCCAGGTTGTTCCCTTCCTAACACTTACTTGTATATTTTATTTGAAATTAAATGAAATGATTTATAAAAAAGTTTTGTCAGCTTTTATTGTGCTGTATGTGTTTAGCTTGTATTCCTAGTCTAACACTTCTGTGAATGCTTGATATGAGTGAGTGTACACAGAACATTAAAAATGGAGACAAGAACTCATGGACTGCCTTTTATAGTACCAGTCTTTGCTCTATGCATTTTCTACAGCTGTAGCCATATTATACAGCATTTTGATTAAACGTCTGTTAGAGTTTCAGGTCACTGATAGCCTACCAAACAGGAAATGAAACCTAGTGGAAATCTAATGCTTATTCTTTCCATTCCATATAATATCTCTGCACATCCTTTGAGAATTGCATTAATGCTGTGTATACCTCTGAAATGACTGCATAAAAATGCCTTGCTAGAGAGATATATGGTTGCTGAACGCATCAGCTCTAAATTCTTTACCCTGCTTTATGACTAGGTATTTCTCCAACAGTGAAGAAGACAGAGATAGACAAGTCGCCATTCAATAGTTCATCACCGCAGGATTCCCCAAGGCTTGCCAGTTTTACACAACACCACCATCCAGTCATTGCAGTACATAGAGGTAAGTAAATCTGTGACTTTTTTTGGTTGTCTGTAAAGGTATTGATATATAGTCCTTATCACCAAGTTCTTCTTGACTAACCCACTGACCACTGAAATAACTCTGATTATAGACGTACACTTGCTGAGAATTTCTTTTTTTATAGGGGGACATAGTTGTGATTTTAGTCATCGGATAATACAGTATTTCACAATGCCTGCAGTGGTGGTTTGACGCTGATTGAATCTTTTTTCTTCATCTGATAGCATGGAAGACTGTATAAGATGTCAGCTAATCTTCTGTGCATCCAAATAATTCAACATTTCACAGATGTTTAAACATGACTCCTGCAGACTGGGAGTGGTTGCTTGTTTCACATTTGCTTATGTTCTCAGCACTGAATAGTGCTCATAAAAATTATCTGATGTTTACCTTTGTTAATGTGCAGAATCTCCATGTTATTTTGACAGTGGCTTTCAATCAATGTAAGCTGTGATGCATTCTAATCAGAATAGTCCAACATTTCTAAGGCATGCCTTATTGAACTATCAGGTTGCACATTTTGCTAGTTTTCTCACCATGTGTCTAAGTTTTTATTTTTTAACTTTTGAAGCAATAAAATGAATGTTTCATTGTAATATGATTGACATTTGTTAGTTTTATCATCTGTTTTACAATTTACAGTGTATGCAAATAATAATTTTCTACACGTCAGATCACTTAATTTAGACTAGAAATGCTGTGGTTTTCAGATAAAGCTTAGCTTCAAATGACGCTACTATGTAAGCCATATAAAAAAGAAAAAGTATTCCTGCACACTCCATACTGGGGCTATGACTCCAAGCCACTCCACCTTTAAATAACATTGTCTGAGGCTGCTCTGTATCCAAATGGAAAGTGAATTATGAGAAAACTGTTAATGTCTTTTGACATAACCCTGTGGTCTGCCACCAGATATGGCTTATTCTTAGCTTTTTTCTTTTAGCTAAGACTGTTCTGTTGAAACCACCTCAATGAAATGGAAGACTCTGAGTATGTTTTTCTTTTCTTTATATAGGCGAGAAAGCTTCCTTCCCCATCTCATGCAGGAGCTTTACCCTCCTGATACCCCTTAACTTGTGTAACTAAAATAACTGATTCTAAAAATGTAAAAACTTTTGGTGATTGCCTGTTTACTAGAGCAATTTTGACAGAGTGGTCTTTCCTGAAAGTGAATAAATGAATACCTCTTCCACCACATCAAATATTTTCCCCTCACTACCAGTATATCTTCTTATTCTTTCGGCTTTTCCCGGTTAGGGGTTGCCACAGCGGATCACCTGTTTCCATTTCTTCCTGTCCTCTGCATCTTGCTCTGTCACACCAATTACCTGCATGTCCTCTCTAACCACATCCATAAACCTTATCTTAGGCCTTCCTCTTTTCCTCTTACCTGGCAGCTTCATCCTTAGCATCCTTTTCCCAGTATACCCAGCATCCCTCCACAGCACATGTCCAAACCAATGCAATCTTGCCTCTCTGGCTTTGTCTCCAAACTGTCCAACCTGGGCTGGCCCTCTAATATGCTTATTCCTAATCCTGTCTACCCTCGTCACACCCAGTGCAAATCTTAACATCTTTAACTCTGCCACATCCAGCTCTGACTCCTGCCTTTTCGTCAGTGCCACTGTCTCCAACCCATATAACATAGCTGGGCTCACTACCCTTTTGTAGACCTTCCCTTTCACTTTTACTGGTACTCGTCTGTCACAAATCACTACTGACACTCTTCTCCACCCTGCCTGTACTCTCTTCTTCACCTCTCTTCCACACTCGCCATTACTCTGAACTGTTGCTCCCAAGTATTTAAACTCATCCAGCTTCGCCACCTCTGCTACTTGCATCCTCTCTATCCTCCCTTTCATTCACACACATATATTCTGTCTTAGTCCTGCTGACCTTTATTCCTCTCCTCTCTAGAGCATATCTCCACCTCTCCAGGGTCTCCTCAACCTGTTCCCTACTCTCACTACATATCACAATGTCATCTGCAAACATCATAGTCCACGGGGACTCCTCTCTGATCTCATCTGTCAACCTATCCATCACCAGTGCAAATAAGAAAGGGCTCAGAGCTGATCCTTGATGTAATCCCACCTCCACCTTAAATGCATCTGTCACTCCCACTGCAGATCTCATCGCTGTCACACTACCCTTGTACATATCCTGTACCACTCTTACATACTTCTCTGCCACTCCCGACTTCCTCATACAATACCACAACTCCTCTCTAGGCACCCTGTCATATGCTTTTTCTAAGTCCACAAAGACACAATGCAACTCTTCTGACCTTCTCTGTATTTCTCCATCAACACTCTCAGAGCAAACATTGCATCTGTAGTGCTTATGAGTATAAAATTATAGAAGAATCTATAGGTATGGAGATCGCCACTAAAATACAGGAAATCTGTTTAACTACAGAGAATGGCAACTGATACACTTCTGTTCTTATGTTTACAAACATTCACTGACTGAATATATGTACCTGAATATGCACAACTTCAGGACTGCAGTGCTTTTTCTTATGCAATCATCTGTAAGTTCATAGGTAGTTAAGAGGCTTGCAGTCCAGGGGACCATTGAGCCTAGCCCAAACTTCCAGTTGCCCCAAGCACTGTATGGTTAAGTGACCTGATCAAGGTCACAAAGTAGGAAAGTGAGGGCTGAAGGAATTAAACCTTGTATCACAGGAACTACAGTTCACAGTCTTAGCCCTCTGCCAGACATTCAGTAGAAGGATAAGTAGTGCCATTTGCCAGGTATAATTTAAATCCTCCACACACTTACATCTGTAAACAGGTAATGCTCCAAAAAAACTTATATCTAGTAACATACTCCCATTACATAAACCAGGAGTGGAAGGACACTCCTACTTCTTGTGAAAATCCATAATTGCTAGAATTTTCACTTCTGTTGTATTATGCTGGTTTCCTGTACATTATAAAACAGAAGTTTATTTTTGTATGGCACTATGTGGTGAAACCTTTTTTAGCATCTTTATTAAATTATCACTTAACATAGGGCCCTGTGTGTACAAAAATGGAAAAAAAAGGTTTGTGGATGGATATAGACAAACATTCATTAACTGAAAAGAAAACAAACTATATTAACATTTTTTTCATTGATAGACATTATTTATCATGTATCTTTTCTTTTTTGTAATCATCAATACAACATTACACAAATTGCTGAATTCCTGCCTTCCCTTAAACCTCACCCCCCCTCCTCCTGAACATTATTCTGCATGTATTTATCCCATAATTTCCATTTATTTTTATGTAATTTGCTCCTTCCATTCTCTAAAGATATCTCTTCCAGTTCTTTTATGCCTTTTATAATATTCAGTACTTCAAATACAGTTGATTTAGAGTTTGATTTCCATTTTCTACTAATTGCATTGTTGGCAGCAAACAGAATTAAACTTAATAAGACCATACTATGTGTAGGCAATTCAAATCCTGTGCCAGCTCAAAAAAATCATCTCATTAGATACAGCCATTTGCTCACCCAATACTTTTGACAGAGTACTCTGTAGGGAATTGTTAAAATCTGCCAATTCATTATACTCCCAAAACACATGTTCCCAGTTATCTGAGCCCTCAGATCCAACTTGGCCGCTGTAAAAGCTTGTGGCAACCTTGAACTCTCAAGCTTCTCCCTTACCCAGAATGCACCAACCCCCATTACCTCAGATATGATTTGCCACATCTAGGTTAAAGACGTGGTTTTCTGTTGTCTCTCAAGCAACTAAATAGATAAGTGAATTTTCTATGATTTTTCTCTAAATTTATCCCCCCTTTAATTCTTTCCTTACACTAGTGTACTGGTGATACTATTGTTAGTATCTCTCTCTCTCTCTCTCTCTCTCTCGTTCTCCTTTTTCTTCTCTCCCTTACCCTTTGTTGTTATGATTGCATAGTCTTACTACCTTTGTAGGTTAAAAAAATTATCCATAATCTTTTTTAAAATATATATATGTATATATATATATATATATATATATCTATATATATACATACATACATACACATGTATGTGCTGTAATTGTATTCTCACTGTTTTTGTCTGTTGCTCATTTGTTGTGGTATTTGCTGATTGTGTGTTATGGCTGACATGGAGAAAAGCCCACCAGGCTTTAAAAAATGTGGAAAGTGTGGTAAAAAGATACCTCTTTCTGACTCACACACTGTGTTTTTTGCTTAGGCCCTCTGCACCTCCAGGAAAATTGTGCAATCTGCTACGTTTCAACTCTAGAGCTTTGGTAAATCATAGATATAAACTTATTCTAAAAGGTCTCTTGCCTTCTTCCTTTGACAAAGCTATCTCTGGAGCATCTAAAGAGAAACCATAAAAGATATCTTATGCTTCTCAAAGCAACTCTTAGGCATCCTCCATGTCCTTGAAGAAATCGGTAAAAAGGACTTTTTCGGATCCTACGGTCTTATCGGATCCTCTGAAGAAGAAACCAAAACTCCATCTCTTTCCTCTGATCCAAGAACATCTAAAAAGCTGGCCTTGGATCCAATGGCTTCTTTGGATATGAAATCTCTGAAAAGCAAAGATTCATCACTTAAGTCAAGCTTGCCTAGAACAAGGTACTCCCCATCATTGGCTCCAGTTCCCTTAAGAGTACCTTCCCCATTTTTGGAGAGACCTGAATCTCCATCTGCTGTACCCTCCCATTCTTCTAGAAGTCTGACTGATGAGGCTAGTGAGAAAGATCCTCTCGGGGCAGAGCCAGCCTACTCCTTTCTCAGCTCCTACCCCATCGGGGCAGGAGGCCCGTACATCTACAACACCTCCATTACCAATTCCTCCTTTGACTCTTATTGAGGTTTCAGAGCCCTTGGCTCCGAGTTGTCAAGACCCATCTGCTTTAGATCAGAGGATGTTTGTATCCTCAGATCCAAGACTTACTCTGTGCTCCTCAGTCCATTCTGATCTGGAGAGCTCTTGAAGCTGATACTACCCTGTCGGATCTGAGGTGCTGCAGTCACCTCCAAGGGTTTTGGAGCCGTCTCTGCATCTTGAAGCCTCAGCGATAGTCAGTTTGGTTTTGACTTCAGCCTCGGGGCGGCTGTCCTTGGAGCAGGGGGGACCAGGAGTAGAGGCCTGTCCTCTGCGATCCCGGTTCCTATCCTTCTCTAGGACGGTCTGCCTTTATGGTTTTGGAGAGAGCTCTGTCTGCAACTCTGACTCAGTACCCCCTTAGATCCTAAGTGTACTTCTATTTCACCTCTACGTCTTGATTCTGAACTATCCTCTCTACAGGGACAGCTGATACCAAAACCCCAGTCTTCCCATCAGGGTATCCGCTCCTCTTCTCATACATCCCCGGAGTATCCCACTGAGGAGGTCCGCAAAAAGAGAACTTGCAAGAGGAATCATATAGATTCCCCTGAATCTGTCACCGAAGATACAGATTTTGATGAGGGTGAAGATTCTCCATGGTCATTTGCTGGTGATGTCTCATTCGGAGACATCCTTGAGATCCTGAAACAGAGAGGTAGCTGGAAGCCCAGCAACCCTTTGCTGGACAAATTTGTACTCCTGGAGGCTTTTGGTACTGGCCCATTAACCTTCTGGGTGGTCCTGCCTGCCACATCAGTTTGGTTTCTTAGAGGGCATGGAAGGATCCTGACACCAGTGAGCCCATCCCTAGGAAGCACGACAAAATTATGACTCCCCCAGAAGATAGACAGTTTTGGTCCAAAGGTGTACCGGTGGATGCCATGGTCATATCGGCGGCCACTAAGAATGAACTGGCAGAAGAAAGTTCCTGTGTTCATCCCCCCAACAAGGAGTTGTGGGCAATACAGAGATTTGGGAAGCATATGTATTCTTCAGCAACCTTCGCCTTAAGGTCTGTGAACTACTTAGCACACTTCACAAGACTGCAGAAGGACCTGATCAAGGAACTGTCAGATACCCTGTCAGGAACAGTTGCTGAAGAGGTGAACACATCAGTCACTTCTCAGTTAGCTACCCTACAGTTCACTTCCAACTTTTCCACAAAGCTCATCTCTAACATAGCAGAAGAAACTTAAAGGGCGGTGGGTTCAGGTATTTCAATTAGGAGACACGCCTGGATGCTTTTGTGTGATTTTGCAGAGCCCTTTAAGTCTTCGATCATCAGTGCTCCCTTTCACGGCACATTACTTTTTGGTTCCAAGGTAAAAGATACATTGTCCAGGTGTGAGAAGGATGGAAAGACCCTTTCTGCCATGGGCATAAGTTTTTACACCCCTCAGAGATCCTTTTCGAGGAGTCATCAAGGTGCTGGTAAAATGTGGTTCAAAAAGTCTCAAGGTGCTTTTTAGGACACATGTGAAGGAGGTTCACCCGGGGGCAGAGGGGAGAACTATAATGGCAGATGCCACTCTTGCAGCAGAGGTGGTCCACAGAACTAAGAGTCCAAAGACTCATTCTTTGGCAAACCCTTCCAGTGTTCCTGAAAAGAGACCCGATTGTCCACCTCTGGAGAAAGTCTACGGTCACTTGTCCGTGTGCCAGAAAGACTGGCTAGAAATAGCATCAGATACTTGGGTGCAGAGGATCATTTTCAGAGGTTATATAATACCATTTCCCCTTTGTCCACCCAATTCAAGATAATTCCCCAATGTTCCACCCAGTCAGAGGAAGCAAGCAGCAATTCAGATACAAATACAAAAGATGCTAGACAAAAGAGTCATCCAACATGTGCCCCCAGACCAGATGGAATCCGGACCTTACCAGTCAGGGGGAACAAGCACCAATTAAGATACGAAAGCTGATAGACAAAAGAGTCATCCAACCCATGCCCCCAGACCAGGTAGAATCTGGAACTTACTCAAGGTTCTTTTTAGTGCCAAAGAAAACAGGGGACTGGAGACCAGTTCTGGATCACAGCATCTTAAACAAATCCATTTAAAAGACCAAGTTCCGAATCGTCACAGTTTAGTCCATTCTCCCTTTTTTGGAGAAAGACGATTGGATGCTGGACAGGGAAAACAGGTGCTGACTTTGTGGGAACATGGGTGAAATTCTTGGCTAGGCTTATAAGGGCCTCTGGGCCAATAGCCTAGTATCGTCCTATGAACCTATGGGTGTGCTGGATAGACCTTCAGAATCCATACTATCACATAAAAATTAACAGGCAGTCCAGAAGGTTCTTATGCTTCCAGCTGGGAGCCAGTCAATGTCAATTCTGCCCTTTGGTCTAAACACAGCCCATAGGGTGTTTACCAAATGCATGGCAGTAGTAGCAGCTCACTTGAGACTGCAGGGATTCTGGATGTTTCCATACTTAGACAACTGGCTCATATCCTCCCCAACCAGGCATCAGCTCATCATAGCAAGAGGAAAGGTGATCCAGACTTGTACTCTACTAGGGATAACTAAAAATTACAAAAAAAAAATCTCAACTAGCACCAAGTTGAACTCAGAGTTCATAGGGGCACTACTAGACACAAAATCATCAATAGCCTCACTTCCCCTCTCCAGAGTTCAGACAATAAGAGCACAAGTGAAAAAATACCAGTTTTAGCTCGCTTGGTCCTTCAGACTCTGGGATCAGTGGTGGCAGCAATAACAATAGTACCTTTGGCAAGATTTCACATGAGAATCTTTCAATGGATGCTGACCTCCCAATGGTCAGTTCTTCATCTTTCCCTATCTGATCCATACGAATCACCAACCTATGCAAAAGGGATCCGTTGTAGTGGATTCATTCAGATCCAGGTTTTACAAGACTATTTAGTTGTCCCCTCTCAGCCCAAGGCCATAGTGACCACGGATGCTTCCCAGTTTGGCTGGGGAGGGATTCCCTAGGGAAGACGGTCCAAGGCACGTGGTTCCCAGAAGAGACAAATTTGTTTATCAGTGTTCTAGAATTGAGAGCAGTGCTTTTAGTGTTACAAGCCTTTCAGGATACTATCCCTTCCAGAATGATTATGATACAAAGAGACAACATGTCAGTGGTTTGGTACATCAGCAAACATGGAGGAACCAGATTGTATCCCCTATGTCAAGAAGCTCTCAGGGTATGGCAACTGGCAATATCTTCCATCTGCTTTCTGATAGCAGTGCACATTCTAAAGAAGTCCAATGTGCTAGCCAACAAGCTGAGCAGGTACATTCTACTACCTCACGAGTGGCCCCTCAATCAGACAGTAGTGGAAATGCTTTTCCACAGGTGGGGTCAGCCATGCTGTGATCTGTTTGCTTCCCCCTGAACAACAAGTGCAGCTGCTACCTTGCCGTAATATCCCCATATGGGGGAAACACTGAGGGATGCCCTCTTTCATGATCCCCCCCCCCAGTCTCCTTTATGCATATCCTCCAATTCCTTTGATCCTAAAGTTTCTACAAAGAGCTGCTAGGTTGAAGAACAAAGTCATCCTCATTGTACCCTTTTGGCCTCGACAGATTTGGTTCCCCTTCCTTTGGCCTCATTTGATTCATTGTTCTTGGATCCTGGACCCATCTCCAGATCTCCTGTCTCACTCGAGAGACGTGATATATCCGGACCTTCTGAGTCTCAAACTAGCAGCTGGGTTTCTCCATTTCCAGTAATAGCCAGACAACCTGTGCTTTCATCCCCTCTCCACTGAATTTTGTTATCTCCCGAAAACCATCTACAAGAAAACTTTGTGCTAGCAAATGGAAAAGATCTGTGCACTGTGCACTTCAAAATAATGTGGATATCTTTTCTGCACTGATTCGTACTATCATGGAGTTCTTGACGTTGCTTTTTAATCAAGGGGCCAGTTCTTCAACAGTAAAGCTTCAGTTAGCAGTGATTTCCAATTTCCATATTGGTCCTGATGGCTCTTTACTTGCTTCTCATAAAATTTGTAAAACCTTTCTACGAGGAACACTTCTGTTAAGACCCCCCTTAAAAATCCTACTCCACCGTGGGATTTAACTCTAGTACTGCAAGCTTTGGTCCTTCCTCTCTTTGAACCTGCATATGATTGCAATCTCAACTTTCTTTTTCGGAAAACTTTGTTTTTCGTGGCCATTACTTCTGCCAGACGAATTTCAGAGATTCAGGCCTTGTTGGTAAAGCCTCCATACCGAATTTTTCATAGAGTTACATTACCAATTAATGCATCTTTTTTGCCTAAATAGTGTCAAAGTCCAACATTAACCAATCTTTTAATCTGCCAGGTTTCTTCCCAAATGATACAAAGGTGAATATTTGTTCCATTTACTAGATGTTCATAGGCAGTTGCGTTTCTGTCTACACAGAACAGAGGACTTCAGAACTTCAAATCACTTTTCCTTTGCTGAAGGGAAATTGGGAAGCCTATGTCTACAGTTTCCCTAGCCAAATGTCTTACTAACTGCATTTCCTTTATTTACAATAAGTTGAACTTGTCTTTACCTGAACAATTATGTGCTCACTCAACGAGGTCGATAGCAGCTTGTTCAGCTTTTCATTCAAGAGCTTCTATGGAAGACATTTGTACAGCAGCAACTTGGGCTTACCCTTAAACTTTAATCTCTCACTACAAACTGGACTTAGTTTCCAGAGCTGGGGCTTCATTTGGCTCAATGGTGCATAGGAATATGCTTTCCTGAGGCAACCCTGGGATTTAGGTAGTTGAGGACAGAATGAAAATTAACATCAGATAAAGAAGTTATGTACTTACCATAACGTTCCATCTGTGTTGTCCATTTTCATTCTTCCTTAACTCCCCATCTACCAACCCCCAACCTCAATTTTTCTGGAAGATCGAGTGGATATTGTGAGTTTTTGGGGTCTGCTCCTCACATTGTATAGCTACAGATATAGTTTTGTTTTACCTTTCTCCTATATATTCCTTAAGGTTCTTTACATAAGAGTAAGTTTCTTTCTTCTGCTATAGTCTGCAAACAAAATCTGAGGTAATGGGGATTGGTGCATTCTGGGTAAGGGAGAAGCTCAAGAGTTTAACGTTGCCACAAGCTTTTACTGCGGCCCAGTCAGATCTGAGTGCTCGGATCCAAGCCTATCAATTGAGGAAGAATGAAAATGGACAACACAGATGGAACGTTATGGTAAGTACATAACTTCTTTTTTCTGTTCTACAGTCAACTAAAACTCCAACCAGACCAAGTCTTTCACTTAAGACTTCCCTATTCCTTTCTCTTTGCCTATACTCTGATATCAATGCCTAGTAAATAGGGCAGTCTTTAGCCTACATTCTAAATATAATCTTTGTCTCATCCCACTCTATTACTTTTCCCTGTACAGTTATATGCTCCCAACACCTAGATTCATTTGCCAGCTTTCTCCAGTAAATTCCAGCCTCTTTTGCCTATTTTCTGTACCCCTCGCTGCAGTCATCCCTATTGGCAAAATCTACTTTTGCTTTAGCTTGGTTCTTAGAATACTTTCTGCCACTTTATGACTATAATATTTTGTATGGTTGTTAGTATTCCCCTTAAACATCTGTATCCTAAATCCCACACTCTGTCTTTATTTCTTGAACTTCCCCCACCTTATCATCATCCCTTTCCATTTTGAATAATAATATACTTCTGCTTGTGTTATGTGTGTAAGCCTTAACTGTGTAGCTCTAAAATATCCCTTCAAATCAAATAATTCTAAACCACCATGTTCTATTGAAAGGATCAGCTCATCCCACTTAACTCTTGCCATCTTTCCCTCCCAGATAAATTCATTCAACTCTTCATTAATTATTGTCCACAACTTCTCTGCTGGTTGATAAAAAATATCCCACATAGTCTTAGCTGCCATAATAGAAGCCTTTTTAATTCATACTCCTAAATATTTCATCAATATTGTGTCCCCATAAATATGTGTGTTGCTGAACCAGTTCGTGTATGGGTACATAATTTATAGCTATAGCCTTTGTTTTTATCTTCATTAATTTTATATCCCAAAAAGACTTGACATTGTATCAAAATATTCCACAACATTGAAATGTCATTTTCTTTATTTATCAGGTACAACATAATATCATCTGCAAATAAAGCAGCTTTTCTTGATTACCATACCAAATATATCCCTGCATTTTGAGTCCCTTATTTTGTTTGCCAATGGCACTAAATATAAAGCAACTAACAAAGGGGAATGGGGACATCCCTACCTGATTCCTTTATTCAAACGCAACTTATCAGTGAGGAACCCTCCTCACTTTAATTCTTGCCTCCGATCCTTCATATATCCTCCTGATTAACTTTATTATTATATCGTGGAATGCAAATGCTTCCATTGCCCTACTCACAAAGTCCCAGTTTACTCTGTCAAATGTTTTCTCTGCATCTAGACCTACCTACAACAACAGCAGTTTCTTACATTCTGCTTCCATCTGGATCATCATTGTTCTGTTACTATTGTCAAATGTTAGCCTTCCATCCTCAAAAACTACATTGATCAATATCTCTCAGTTTTGGCAACATCTTTGCCATTCTTTTAGCTAGTATAGACATAAACATTTTATGATCTTGATTTACAATTGAAATGGGTCTTTATGAAGCTGGGCCTAATGGGTCTTTACTGTCCTCAGGTAATACAGCCAACATAGCTTTCTTCCAAGGTGTTGGTGCTTTCCCTCCTTTTAAAATACCATTAAACATAATCTTTCAGATCTTTATTGATTTCTTCCCTCCTAACTTTCTAACTTCTACAGGAATACCATCTGTTCCTGGAGACTTTCCTGAAGATTGATTATGCATCACTATTTTATCTCATCCACTCCTATCTTAACTAGTTAGTTGTTGAGCCTCATCTACCTCTAACCTTGGCATAAACAAGTCTCCCAAAATATTTCTACTCTGATCTTTCTTGATTTCCATATTTCTCTGCTTTATACAGGTTTTCATAAAACTTCCGAAATATGATTAAAACCTTTAGAGGATCTGTGGATATTTTTCTTGTTGTAATGTCCCTATGTTTGGTCAGAATCCTTTCTACTTTCTGTTGCTTAAATTGTGCTAAAAGTTTTTGTGTTCTGGAGCTGTTATCAAAAAATAGTTGCTTAACAGCAATCTTTCTAAACACATGCATATTATCCAGATACTCCCTTATTTTCTCTTTAGCACTGTACATTTGAGCTTCATCTTGTTTTGTGTGATTCCCCTTATTCTGCAATATTTTAACTTTTGTGAGCCCTTTAATTAATTCCAATTACTTCTTAACTATATTTATTTTTCTATTATGTCTACCCTACTTTTCAACTCCATTTTAAAATTGTATCCTACTCAACAGATATAATTTCTGAAGATATTTCTTTTTTCCTTAATAACTCTTGAATAATTTCCACCACCCATTCCTTAAATTCCTCTCTTTTTAACAGGTAGGTTTGAAAGTGGCAGTGTCTCATTTTTACTTCATTACCCCGCAATTTTATCTTAGTTCTTAATGGTACATGATTTGAAATACTTATTGGATATGTCTCAAAGCATTCAATTAAATGCTTATGTTCCCATGAAATATCATTTCTCTTTAGTATATCCTCCTATTATTGTACCTTGGGGAATAATATGTAAATTCTGTCCCAAGTTCCTACTACTGAATTCACATCTTCCTTGCCAAATATTTTCATATATTTCTTCAAAAATGTACCTCTTTTATTATATTTTCCCTTCTAAGTTTCCCTCATGCATCCTCATTATTGCAAATCAAGTTCCAGTCCCCAACTATAAGTAATATTCCTCGCTGAAAGCTGATTATTTCTCCCCAGATCTTCTAAAGCTCCATAATAGCAGTTTTTGGTGGAATATAAATACACAACAGTGTAATCCTCATCCCATTCCAGTAGCCCCTTACTACCACAAATCTACCATTGTTGTCTTTTTCCTCTCTTTTATCAATATTGGAACCACCCTAGGAATTAGTATAATTACTTCCCTTTTCCTTTTTGTCCCTGATATTCTACTGAATATCCACCCTGAAAGGGCAGTATAGTGGCACAGCGGTTAGCATTGCCCCCTCACAGCAAGAGATTTTCTGGCTCAATTCTTGGCCGGGGTACCTTTTGTGCAGAGTCTGCTTGTCCTCCCTGTGTATGCATGGATGTCCTCTGGGTGCTTCAGTTTCCTCCCAAATTCCAAAGCCATGCAGTAAATGGATTGGACACTCTAAATTGGCCATAAGTATGAGTATGTGTGTGAGTTTATGATGTGGAAGAACTACAGCGGCAGGACTGACCACCCATTGGTGTAAACTTTAGCTCTAGATGATTGCCACTGTTGAAGTCACCCTTACCCCATGTGTAAAAATGGGAAAAAAGGGGTTGTGGATGGATCCACCTGAAATCTTTTCTTTATCAAATTCACATGCTCATTTTCCAGAATGTTCCTCTTGTAGCATTGTTATTTGCACTCTGAATTTCTTATAATTCAATACTGTTTCCTTTTTATCTGTACGTGTAAGGACATTTCGGTTTCAAGATAATATGGCTCTCATCGCTATTGTGATAAAAAGCTATTGTTCCCACCTGTTAGACATTTATTCAGCAAATCACAGAAGCCTCCACGATAGTAGCAAATATATTTTATTTGAAATAAAACAAGCGCTTTCACGCATCTAACAAGTGCGCTTCATCAGGTTATAAATTAGACATTACAGTTTTTTTAATGTGTATTTGTAACTTTTGTGTTACATGAGCACACTGTTTGGCAGGCTGATTTTTTTGTACAGCTGTTTCTTCTCATCTCCATTTGAACCAATATCACATTTATATTCAAGAGATTTTGTTATAATGAAAACCATCAAACAAAACACTAAATACATTTTCAAAATACCTCCATCCCTTATTAAATTAGAACAGACATGGATAACTATGTACAGCTTCAAAAATGAAGTTTAACTCTTCAGATAAAAACAATTGCCCTAAATCAATAGCTGCACCCACGGCGGGCATTACCTACCCAAAAATAAGGGTTACCCATGCTACAGCTTGTGTTCCCATCTGCATTAACCTCTCTGTTCTTTCCTTATCTATATTCTCCTCCTATATGTGAAAAACAGCTTGTATGATTTTAGAAAACATTAACCTTTAGCCCTAAGAAAAAGTGCACTGACTATCTTTAAATGAAACTAAATTGCAAAAGGTTTTCTTAAATCAAAGTGCTGACGCTGCTATCTCTTACTCACTTCCCACAATTTCAAGATTTATTTTCACTGAACTACTTGCCATTGTACCTTTACACTTTTAATTTCCATAGCAAAAAATGCTCAGAAGTCTCAAGATTAATTGCTTGCATCGGTAAACAGTTCATCTCCATGGAAAAGTGCTCAGCAATGAATCTTTATAAATTTCACACAAAACAGAATGTACAGCTGCCTTGAACTGCAGACATCTTTACTCGCACTGCACATTTACTAATGGAGGAAAAACAAGCTAATATCTTTGAAATTGTAAGAAACTTAACATTTTTTCATGGGTTTCATTTTTTTTTCTTATTTTTAAACCCTACTTGGTTTAAAAACACTTGTTTATAGCTTAAGCCAAAGGCATTAGTCAAGACATTTGCCTTTGCAAAAGTGAGACAATATTTTAATTATACATATAATATAATCAGTGCACTTTTACTATCAGAGGATATTACCATTAAACTTGCTTTTGTCCATCCTTTCTTGACTTGTTATACTGTAAAGCCTATATTTCTTAAAACTAAAATAGTACTTGTTTATTTTAATATCTTTTAATACATACAGCAGTCACTGAAAATACTCCCCTCATGTTTAAAATACACTTGACTATAAACTACACAAAGCTGCTTTACTATATATAACATGCAGTTTATATCATGAAATGTTTTGTACAAATGCTAATAAGAACAGAAATTGTTTTACTTTCAGTTACTTCCCCCTTTTATTGTCCTTCTAAGCATTAATGACAGAAAGTAGTGTATACACTTTACAGTTCACCCAGAAATTTAACAAAGCAACAAAAGTCCATCTTTTTCAGCTACTTTTTCTTGCAAAGCCACATTTCTCAAATTAGATTGGTGAGTTATAGTCTCCTATTTATACCCTAATGTCGGTGTTGCTGGTCTTTTTGCTGTTTATCTCCATCTCCCAACATAAAAGTCTGTTTCAAGTCCAAGGTCCTCGTGGTTCTTCTAATCAATTCCTGTGCTTTTTTCTGTCTCTCAGGCATTTTCCTTTTGAGCTTTGCAAAATGTTTCACTGGAACAGTCTGTCAATGAACCTTACTGTTAGAAGAATGAGGAGCAGAGTCCTCTTCTGGTTGCTGGCTCACTTTTTGTTGAATAAACACTTTTATTTCCCCCTTAGCCTGTTCTGTATCAAAAAGTGATTTTGATCCTCTAGGAAAAATACACCAAAGACAGATACAGCAGCTTGAATCGCACACCCGCATTTCAATATTCCCTGATTACTGGGATAAATTTGCTTCTCTTCTGCCTGGTGTACAGTACATAATCATTTTCTACAAGTACTTTGCTGTCTCCAATGTTTAATATTTTGCACTTCTGCCACAGTTTTATCAGGATCAACTCTTTAAAATGATATGATTAAATATTTACTGATATTAAGTCGTGGCTGCTCTTCTTAAGGCCAGGTTTGGAGCATATAGACAGTGTACTCTTTCATTTAACAAATCCTGCTCTGGAACACCAGGCCAGTTGTTTATTTGTGTTTTCTTAAACGTACTACAGTGTGTTTCTTCCAGTTTCTGTAGTTTAGCAGAAAATCTTAGGATCTGATATTGTCAGTTTTCATTCATTCCTCAGAAAGTGGGTTCAGATCCGACTCGGCTGCTTTTTACAACTCATGCATACTGGAAACTCTTGAGCTCCACTCTTACCCATAATGCTCTAGTCCCCTACCATATCTCAGAGCTCATTTGCCGCCTTCGTGTATGGACGTGGTCGCTGTTAGCTCTCAAGCTTTAGTTGAGTATCTGTGACAGATATAAAACAGGTTTTATATATTTTCGTACGTTGTTACCTTTATCTAGATATTTTATATATTCCTCTCTTATCCTTTATTCTATCAATGTAGTCTTACTTTACCATTGTTGGTAAATTTTTTTTTGCTTATACCTTTGTGGTAATCTCTTTAATTACCATTGTTGGTAATCCTCTTTTCACTTTCTTCTTTTCTTTCTTCGTTTAAAAAAATTCTTGTATTTCTGTTACTTCTGTATTTAATTTTTTTCTGCTTGAATATGGCTGAAAAACCTTCAGGTTTTAAGAAATGTAAAGTTTGTGGCCATAAAATACCTCTATCTGACACACATATTTCCGGTGTGTACTGCTTAGGCCCAGCTCATTTAAAAGATTTGTGTGACATTTGCAAGGTGTTTAATCCACGGGCCTTAGTGGACTGCAAAAATAAACTCATTCTAAAAGGTTTACTGATGACTTCTTTTTTGGAGACTTTATCTGGAGCTCAAACTTTCAAAAAGTTAGACAAGGAGGAGTCCAGAAAGCATCCTTTTGGATCCTCCACTCCTAGCTCTGACCCTACTCTTGAACCTTCCTGCAAGGTGTCAAAGTGGTCGAATCCGAGTTTGTTGGATCCGAACACTAAATCCTCGGATCCCACAGCATCTGATAACAGATCCACATCATCAGATCAGATGCACTCAGAGCCGAAGAAGCTCCCTAGGACCCATTATGTGTCATCTCTAGATCCTGTTCATTCCCATCTCCATCACCCTTCGTAGAGACACGCCATTATTCTAGGACCCCTTCAGTGGCCTCTTCTTCTCAGTTTTCTAGGAGTCTGACAGAAGCAGGTGTGGATAGAATGATGAGGAAATTTCTCTCTGCACAAATTCAGATGGGAGTTCTCCTGGCTCCTATCCCATCAGGTCTGGGAACTTCATCAGTACTACTCTGCCTGTTTTGGCTCCTTCTCTGATCCAACCTTCGACTTCAGAACTCCTGGATTTGAGACTCCCAGAACTGTCCATGTCAGAACTGAAGACTGTTGTATCTTCTGCTCCGATACCTTCTCTGAGTGGACCAGCTCTGAGCCTGTCAGAGGCAGATGACTGTCTGAACCGTAGCGCCATTGCTGGATCCAAGGTGTTGGAGTTGACTCTGAAGTTGTTGGAGCTGTCTCTCCCTCTCAGAGTCTCGGCTTTGGACAGCTTGGCTCCAACCTGTGCCTGTGGTGGGCTGCTTTTGGGTCTGAGGGAGCCGATGGTCCAGAACAGAGGATTATTTCCAGAGGTTGTATAATACCCTTTTCCCAACCCCCCTTAACAACAGATCTTCCACCCAGTAAGAAGAAGGCAGTAGCTCTAGAAATAAAAAAAAAAAGCTGCCAGAAATGAGTCAGCTAAGAGATCTTCCCAGACCAACAGAAATGAGTCAGCTAAGAGATCTTCCCAGACCACAAAGAGTACAGAACTTCAGAATTCTTTTTAGTGCCAAAGAAAACAGGGGACTGGAAACCAATTTTGGATCTCAGCAATCTGAACAAATCAGTTCAATACAGGAAGTTCCAGATGGTCACAGTTTGGTCCATGTTACCTTTCCTGCACGAGGATGACTGGATGTGCTCAGTAGATCTTCAGGATGCGTACAATTGCATAAGGAAGAAAAGACAATCGAGAAGATATCTACACTTTTGGTTAGAAGACAGTCATTACCAATTCAGAGCTTTGCCCTTTGGCCTTGCCACAGCCCCCACAGGGTGTTCACCAATGCATGGCAGTAGTAACATCTGACTTGAGACTGCAGGGATTCTGGGTGTTTCCATACTTGGACAACTGGCTCATAACCACTCCGACCAGGCATCTTCTGATAAAAGCAAGAGATTATGTACTCCAGCTTTGCATTGGGGAATTACCATCAATCACAACAAGCAAGCGCCAACTCAGATATTAGAGTTCACAAGGGCCTCGTTCAATACAGTATCAGTAGCAGTTTCCCTTCCCTTACAAAGGGTACAGACTGTTCAATTTCAAGTCAAAAAGATAATTCAAAATTCTTTCCTTTCTGCCCAATTGAGTCTACAAGTCTTGGAATCAATGTCCTGTGTGATAGCTCTGGTTCTGTTAGCAAGATAACAGAATTCTTCAATGGACACTAGCAGCTCAGTGGTCTATTCTGTACCAACCTATGTCCACCCAGATCAGAATAACGCAGGCATGCAAAAATTACCTCTTGTGGCGGATTTGCTCAGATGAGATTTTACAAGGCCCTTTCATTCTTCCTCAGCCCAAAATCATAGTGACCACAGATGCTTCCCATATTGGGTGGGGGGCACTTCTTCGGAAGGACAGTCCAAGGCACCTGGTCCCCAACATGCATATCAATGTCCTGGAAGTGAGAGCAGTACTACTAGCATTGCAGGCCTTTCAAGACTCTCTCTCTTCTGAGAATATTATGACTCAGACAGACAATATGTCAGTGGTATGGTACATCAAGAAACAAGAAGGAACCAGATCTTACCTCTTGTGTCGAGAAGCTCTGAGAGTGTGGCCGTGGGAGATCTCATCTGCTCAATTTATGATAGCAATGCACAGTCTGGGGTGATCCAACGTAATAGCAGAAAAGTTGTGCAGGTCCATTTTATTGCTTCATGAGTGGTCACTCAACAGGAAAACTGCGGTAGAGATATTCCGCCAGTGGGGCCAGCCTTGCTGCGACCTCTTTGCATCTTCCCAAAACAACAAGAGCAGCAGGTTCTTTGCCCTGGCCACCGGGGGGGATCACCAACAGACTCTCTCCTCCACAACTGGCCCCCCGTTCTACTTTACACTTACCCCCTATCTCCCCTAATCCAAAAGTTTCTTCAGAAAGCATCTTGATTGACAAGCACAGTCATCTTCATTGCACCTTATTGACCTCATCAGATTTGTTTTGCCTTTCTTTGGCCTTATCTACTTTGCCCACAATGGATTCTGGAAGCAATTACAGACCTCCTGTCTCACCACACAATGCATGATTCACCCAGACATTTCAGGCCTAAAGTTGACCGCATGACTTCTCCACTTCCATTGATAGCCAGACAGCCAAGGCTGTCCTCCCCTGTATGTTGCAATCTTTTGTCTTCCCATAAAGCTTCCTCTCAGTAAATGGAAAAGATTTGCTTTTTTGGGCACAGCAAAGAGATATTGGTCCGTTTTCAGCGAGACTAGCTCCTTGACAGTTAAAGGGCAACTATTTGCCATAGGAGTAAATAACTCCTCCTTAGCTTCCTCAAAATTTTGTAAGGCCTTTATAAGGGGAACTTTTCTTCTTAGACCCCCTTTTAATGATCCAACACCGCCATGGGATTTGAATTTAGTATTATAAGCTTTAACTCAATCCCCATTTGAACCATCAACAAAGTGTGGACTATCATTTTTAACCTGGAAAATTGTATTTTTGGTAGCTATAACTTCTGCCCAAAGAGTCTCTGAATTTTCCATAAAGATAGGGTAGAATCCAGCATCAATCAATCCATTAATCTTCAAGTTTTCTTTCCATATTTCACAAACAAAGGAGAATACATGTTACAGTTGTTGGATGTTCACAGTCGCGTTTCTATTTCCATAGAAATAAAAATCTGAGGAAAACAGATCACTTATTTGTTTCCTTTGTGGAATCAAAATTGGACAAACTGGTTACCAAAGAAACTTTAGCTAAATGGTTAACTGATTGCATTTCTTTAGTATACAACAAATTGAGTTTGTCTTTGTCAAAACCTTTAAGAACCCATTCAACCAGGTCTATGGCAACTTCATCAGTTTTCTTATCCAGGTCTTCAATGGATGATATCGGTGTGGCTGCAACTTTGGCTAATCTTCATACTTTTATTACTTATTACAGATTGGATCTTGTTTCAAAGGGAAGAGCAGCCTTCGGCTCAACCGTGCTCAGAAATATCCTTCCTTACATTTCTCCTGGGATTCAGGTAGCTGGGGGATCTCTCCTACTTGTTGAGGAATGAATGAAAATTGGCAATATCAGATAAAGAAGTTATGTACTCACCATGATGTTCCATCTGTGTTATCCATTTTCATTCTTACTCAATTCCCCTCCCTCTAACCCCCTACCTTTTGTTTTTCTGACTTCGTGAAGAATGACAAGATAATAATGGAACCAATGTACCTGCCTTTGAACTCCAGGTATTGGTTTCTCATCTTAATGTTGTTTCTAATTTTCTATGAAGATAAAAGGCCAGAAAACAAGATCTGAGGTATGGTAAGGGAGGAGCTCGAGAGTTTCCAGTATCCACAAGCTATAAAAAGCATCCAAGTCGGATCAGACGGTCAGATCCGAGCCCACTTGCTGAGGAAGAATGAAAATGGGCAACACAGACGGAAGATTATGGCGAGTTCATAACTTCTTTTTTTCTCTGCTTGCTCTTGTTTTCTACTATTTTTAGAAACAGCTCTTCTTGGGAAGTCTCAGACTCACTCAGCTATTTTTTTTTCATTTAAACCTCTGATTTTTGCAGTTTTATCAGTTCATCTTAACAGCTAGTTATTTTTTTTTTCTATTTTTTCTAGCTGTTTTGTTATTTGAGTTGATATATACCTTCAGTGTTTCATTTATTTTAATCACCTCTGAGTACATTTGACTATTTTTTTCTAGATTACTGGAAACCGTCTCTTGAACCAAAGCTGAAGCTTGAACTGCTTTTTGCTGAATAGCTACAGAATGCTTCACAGAGAGTGTCTTCTGTTAACCTTTTCTGGTTGTTTTTCTTTCAGGTTTTCCAGATTTCTTTGTTGGCATCCAGGCAGTGCACTTGCTAGCCAATAATTGATCTTTTACCTAGAAAACAGTTTCAGTGACGCTCCTTTTTCCCAGTTTCTGTTTTCACACTGAGAGCTGAAATTAAGCTTTTGATCAGTGTGCTGCCATTTTGAAAGTCCTACATGGCGAATCTTGACACATTTTTGGCTGCTTTCAGCTAGCAAAGTCAATGAAGACTTGTTTTCTTGTTGTTTGATGAAAATATATTTTCCTTTAAAGAATGTTAAGGATTTTCTTCTAAAAGTTGCAATTTTTGGAAAACATTTGTTCTGCCTACAGGAGGTTTGTGGTTAAACTAAGTGCTGAACCCTTTCTGTAGAAAAATAAAATGAAGCAATATATATCAGGGATCTTTGAATGCAGGAGTTTTTTGTTAAAACTGTTTTGAAAAACAGGCAATAGGAGGAATGGCTGGTTCTTTGTTCACACTGATTTAACTTTGCTGTGCTTTCTGGTAGGGCAAGCCTGTAATATTACACTGATGCAGCATTTTTTTAATTTGACTGGTTACCAGAAGTCAGTTAGAAATAAATGGGTTATATGACTTTAACAGGATGGGCATACTTTGCCTGTTACAAATCTTCTTGTAATTATATTGACATGAATGTGATGCTGGCAAGTGCACTAGAGGTCATTTTTTTGAAAGTTTTAATAAAAATATCCTTTCTGATATTCAGAGGCATAGAAGTGCTTAAGATTTCCTTTTTCTGAGAGGAGCTGGGACTTAAGCTGACCACAGAGCTATTCATTTTAAGCATTTGTTTTTTTCTTCTAGGTACTCCCTCCACCCTTTCTGCCAACGATCAAGCCTCCCTCATTGAACTTGACTCCATTCATTCCCTAGTAGTGGGAGTCCCCAGTTCTGCTAGAGCAGAAATCCTTCAGATGGGCTGGTAATCAGGCAGATAATCGTGAGAGTGTGCTCTCACTGGCATCCTGGCAATGAGAGCATTTTTGGGTAAGTCCCCAAACCTGCCCCCAGTTGGATGGGCTACCCTCATCACCACAGGGACTGACAATGCCCTGTTCCTGGGAGCGCATGCTCTTGAGCACTTGCTAATGAGGACTACCACTAGGAAGTGGCTTGTTGAGTTGTAAGACCCGCTCCCCCCAGGATTCCAAGTACAATGCTGGCCCCTATTCCAAGAGATTGTGACTGTGCACCTTCTGTTTTGATACATTTGTTTCCTCTGAAGAATTATTTTTGTTTTCTTTCATTGATGTTTGTGTGAGTGATTTCTTACTCAAGGAAATGCATAGTCATTCAGGTGTCACTGGAATTTGCAGGTATGAGCTTTTGTATTTTATTTATTTATTTAACATTGTTGATCATACAAGTGAACTGGTCTAAAGCTCATTTTCAGCCATGACCTGGGCCAGGAGGAAGCAATGACTTTTTAAACCATCATTTACAAACAGATTACCTCTGAGTTACATTTCAAACTGACATTTACATTTAGACTACATTATACCAACATTTACGATTCATTAACTACTCTTGTTATTCATTTATATGAATGTTCCATACACAAAGATCTGCATTACATACAAGGATACTAACAGTATTTACTTATGTATTTGCACTAGTTGTATATATGCCAATGTGTATAATTATGGTGTGATTTTTACTAAGATAGCTGGGGCAGCAATTTTCTAGATCTACTCTGGTCCCCTATAACAGTTGCACTTAAATTTGCTGTGAGGTATGCTTTGAAGAGCTTTCAAAAGATAATTAGTTTAATAGCTTTTTGTATTTTGTCTGGAAATATATTCATGCTGCAGGGGCAGATTTGTTGAAAGCTTTTTCTGCTGTTGCCATAGTATATTTATTTATTAATTATTTATTTTATTTTTGTTTTCTGGGTAGAGCACCCACCCATGTAGAGTCGTTGTAGGCTCATCCCCATTTATAGATGTGTACATAATATACAGGATTTTGATCAGCTTGCTGATCATAACCCACTTATTTGTGTTCGAGATGAGAACATATACTAAGGGGTTATGATTGGTGAGATGATCATAATTCTTTGTAATGCAATGAGCGTCGTCTGCTCAATGTACTAATATTTAAAGGAAAAAAATCGCTAAGTGTTTTCCTAGTTTTAGTAAGTGCTGTCAGAAAGTTAGTGTAACGTAGTCCATTATGTTTACACTCACCTTTCAAACCTCTCAACTGGTAAGACTTTTGTAGGACATCCAGATTATTACTTCATGTTTTTAATGTATTCCTCATAAAATATTTGGTTTCGGACAAACCATTGAGGCTTGAAGTCACTAAATAATCACATACATTTGATTTTCAGCATTCACATTCTTCAGATTATGCAGGTGAACACACATTCTCTTGTTCTATCAACGCCTTTAAGTTTTTTTTTTCTTTTACCGGAAGTTAGGGACATGTTAAGGGTATTGACAGCAGACAGAAACAAGTCTGCCACCGTTATTTACTAGTCAGTACTGGCAAATTTTTCGGCCTAGCAAGAGACCTGACCTTAACAACATCACAGGGGGTGCTTAATATTTGATCTGATGTTGTCCATTTTCATTCATTCCTCAACTGTTGGGTTTGGATCCGACCCTCGGATCCAAATCTGATGCGCCTTCCAGATCATAGAATCTTGAACTGTCAAGCTCTCCACTTTACCCACAATGCCCCACCAACCTAGCATACCTCAGATTTCGTTTGCCGCCATTGCAAACAGATATAGATTTGCGAGCTCTCAAGCTTTTGAGTATTGTCTAATCAAAAGTTTTCAGCTTTAAGTGAGTTTAATTTCATTTATTTCTCTTTCCTCCCTTTTGCCCTTGTAAATTTACACATTAGGCCCTTTTTCTCGTACTTGTTGAGTACCTTTTTATACCATGGTTGGTAGTCTTCCCTTTCTGTACTAATTGTAATACTCTTTTATTACCATTCTTGGTAATTCTTTCCCTTAGTCTCTTCTTTTTTCTACTCTTTATTTCTTTAGTTAAAAAAAATCCTTTGTATCCTTAGTATTCTTCTTTTGGTGAATTGTTGTTTTTCTAAATTTTGCTTCAGCATTTCAGTATGTTCAACAATCTTGTTTCAAAAAATGTGTGGCTTTGAGCACAAAATTCCAAATTCAAATACCCACATTGAATGTGTGTTCTGTCTAGGTCCTGAACACCTAGATGTAGATTGTGAAACCTTTATACTTAGGGGTTTTATCCCTTCCAAACATGCTACTTCGGTTGCTGGGACTCAAACTCCTAAGAAACAGGACAGGAAAGATTACTCTGTTGCTAAGGATTCACACAAAGGATCCCCTGAATATCCTACTTCGTGGTGACTTCAGCTCTTTTATCGGATCTACCAGCTAAACTTTTGAAAAAGTCAGATCCCACTGTTTTGGATCTGAAATCAAGAGTCAAAAGATCCCCTCGGATCCATACTCAGCCTTCTCTGTCCCTTGAACAGTCACCTAGATGACATTCCAGGCTTTCCTCAATGACTTCCACTCTTAGGTTCATAGGTTGGTACTAGGCTATCGACCCTAAGCCCTATACAAGCCTAGCCATAACAATTCCCTGGATATTTCTTCCCACAATATTTACTACACTGGACCCCTGTCTAGCAGGGCGATTGACATGATCCCGGGGTGAATTTCCTATCTCCCATCCAATCGTCAAGGTTCCTTTTGAAGAGGGCCAAGGAGGCGCTCTGCTTGAAATGTATGGGCAGTCTATTCCAGAGTATGGGGAGTCTCTGGGTCAGGAACCTATCCCTCCAGCATGTTTTGTTCATTGTGATGATGAGGTTTAGATCCCTGGAGCGTGTGGCTCTGAGGGATTGAGATTTCTTTAAGTGGAGCATGTCCAACAGCTCAAGGTTTGAACTTCCAGTCGCTGGACCCCACACAGTTCGGCTTTGTTAAGAGCTGATCATGCCTCCTGAACCTGGTGGATTTCTTTGAGACAATTACTCAGGCTATAGATAAGGGAAAGGAGGTACACACAGCTTACCTTGACCTTGCTAAAGCATTTGACACCATTCCCCATTCGGGTATTATTGATAAGCTCACCAGCCTGGGCATAAACCCTTACATCACAAGATGGATCGCAAACTGGCTCTCAGACAGATCCCATAAAGTAAGAGTAGCAGGATCTATGTCCGAATCCAGACCAGTAACGAGTGGTGTGCCTCAGGGTTCTGTCCTGGGGCCCCTCCTGTTTGGCATATACTTCTCAGAAGTACAGGCAAGCACGGAAGGGCTGTGGCTGACTAAGTTTGCAGACAACTGCAAACTGGGTGCTATAATAGAGTCTCCGGCCAACATGGAGATCCTCCAGAAGGGCCTAAATGAGACTAATGCATGGCGTCAAAGCCATGGTCTCAAGCTAAATGCAAAAAAAATGTGTAGTAATCCCCTTTGGGAAAAACAGAGTACCCGCAAACTACAACATAGGAGGTAATCCCCTGAAATCTGAAGACGAAATAAGGGATCTAGGAACCCAAGTAGATAGCCAGCTTTCCTTTGATAACCATGTTGCCAAAGTGGTTAGAAAATCCTTCTATGTGATCCATCTGATCGTGAAAGGGTTCGTATCAAGATCTAAGGATGTAATGGTGCCCCTCTACTCTTCCCTCATCAGACCCATTATTGAGTACAATGCACCAATTGGAATGTACCTGGCTAGACATCTCCAGCAGCTGGAGAGACCACAGAGGTACCTAACCAAGAGAATTACTGGCCTCAAACAGTTGCCCTATGCAGCATGATTGAAAAAGCTAAGACTGTTCTCTGTTGCATATCACTTTCTCAGAGGCGATCTCTGTCTAACGTACAGAGCCATGTCCAACCCAGAATTGTTGAACAGGCTCCATCTTAGCAAAACCAAATCTACTCGAGCTACACGCTCTAGGGATATAAACCTCAACACAACAATGAATAGAACATGCTGGAGGGATAGATTCCCTTCGCAGAGACTTCCCTTACTATGGAACAGGGTCCCGATCTACATAAGACAGAGCCCCTCACTATCACTCTTCAAGAGGAACCTTGATGAGTGGATGGGTAACAGAAATTTCACACCGGGGATCACACCAACAGCACTACTAGATAGGGGCCAAGGGTACTAGCTGCTAGTACAAGGGTCTAGGGAACTACTAAAGGGGCGGTGAATACCGCACAACGTGGCTGGGCTAATATATGCCTTCGGGCAGATAGCTCAGTACCAACCTATGAACCTATGGCCTTGTATGTTATGCAGAGATCGCCTCTGAGTAGGCAATATGCCACAGAGTATAGCTGGAGTTTTTTTAGATGGTCAGCATAGGGCATCTGCTTTAGGCCTGTGATTCTTTTAGTGAGGTATTTCTGGGGCCTTTCCAGCTGTTGCAGATGTCTTGAGAGGTACATACCAAACGGGGCATTGTACTCTATAATGGGTCATTTGTATTGGAAGTTTTTAAAATAGTATATATAAGCTTTTTTATTGAACGCAAATATATCAGCGTTACTTTGATGTATCATCTCAACAATGCACTGATTTGTTTAATTGATTGAATGATTGACAATATGTCTTCACTATAAAGGCAGCTACAATCTTTGTAAAATTTGTAACCTGATGAAGCGCATTTTATTGCGTGAAAGCGCTCGTTTTTGTTTTTACTAATAAAAGACTAAAAACTTTTTTCCTCGTGGTGGTTTCAAGCAATATTTCAGCCTTGTTCTTCTACCTTTGATGCAAGGAACCTCTGGATGATCGGTTTTTGTTTTCTGCTTTTGGTGTTCCTGTTTTTGCATTTGACCAGTCTTCACACGATGGATATGCAGAGTATTGAACTAGACTATAACCCAGTAAGTACTATGGTTAATGAAAACTGGAACTGTCTGTTTTATCAGAAAGAAAACCCGCTATTGCGAATGGACATTAATGGTGATGCTCATACTAGTCCGTCCAGTACTAGCGAGAATTTGTATGAGTTTTTTGGAAACTTGAGAAACCTGGAAAATGATCTTTATCGCCTGCATAGGCTCGTCTGGCAGAGAAGACATTTACAAGCGTGCCTGCATTTCAAGGTTATCCCCCGCGGCATGCGGGTTCTATGCATGCCGACCTACGGGGGATAGCCATCCTGAACTACTTCGTCAATGGCAACAGTTGAACATTGACTTTGGAAACAGTTATATCCAGCTGTTGCTGGATTATTTCACACCGATTGAAGCGGAGCTCCTTGCAAAGGTAGAGGAACAATATAAATTACTTACTACTAACTATCAGACTGAGTTTTGTAATTCAAAGATACAAGCCATGAATAGACAGTTAGCTCTATACAGTAACAAGTTGGAGCAGATAAAAACTAGAAAATTAAAGCGTGACTGTGAAGATTTTCATCTCGGCCGTATCTTTGTATGGCCGAGAACTAGTCCGAATGATAAATCACATTCTATACAAGCTTCAGCAGCCGCATGCTCCTCTAATAATGACACTGTGACTGTATTAAATGAAACGACCAATACTAGGTTGTTGTCAGAAAGTGCGATTAATGAAGAACCCAATGTGTCCGACACACCTGTTGCATCCTTGCCCTGCAACCAGCAGGGCCTAGTCAACCAAAGTGCTTTGGGTGCTAAGTCTAAAGCTATCAGTTTGAATAATAGATTTATGGCGCCCATACCTTTAAATTTTCCTCTCCCCTACAAAGGGGCAGTGCGCACCCGTTCCAACAGCCGGGGAAGAGGAAAAAGGAAACTATCGGGAGAAACATCGGAACAAAAAAGAAGAATGAAAGTTTGAACAGCCTGTTTTTTAACTTAACAACAAGGACATTCACACCGAATGAACAGTGTGTACTGAATAAGGGCTTGTCGTTTATCCCTTCTAAACATAGTGTTGTATCTGACACTTTGATAGGTTTACGCATGTTTTGCAGAAAACTTTCTCTTAAGATCTTTTTTAAGGATGCATCACCTAACCATTTTGTTGATTCAGATGCCCCTATTTGTAGGAAGAAAAGTACCTTTATGCCTCCATTAACACAACCTATTGAATGCTTCATGAAAACATGTGAGCGGGACTTTTACCGTTACTATGATTGCCATGATAAAAAGAGCATCTTTGTTAATCTAAGTGCAACAGAGAAATGTGAGCTACAAGGTCTTTGTAATGATACTAGTCTAGTGTTCAAACCAGCAGACAAGGGAGGGGGGATTGTTGCCATGGATGCAACCTTTTACCAACAGTTAATGTTAAATATGCTGAACAATGACAGTGCTTATAAGAAAATAGAAAAATCGGATGTAAAATCAATAGTGCAGTATGTTTATGACACCTTTTACGATCTGTTGATGTCAAGATCCATAGATAAATCTCTTTATGATTTCCTTATGATAGATTTTCCTCTGATACCCATAATCAAAGGTTTGCCCAAGCTACACAAGGATAAATACCCATCCCCACTGCGTCCCATTGTATCAGGTGACCATTGGGTAACACAAAATGCATCTTTATACATACAAACTAAACTGGGAGTGCTTGTGAAGAAAATACCCACTATACTACATGACTCTTACAAATTACTAGATGACCTTAAATTAGATGTGGTAAAAAATAAGATAAAAGTAGATACCTTATTAGTTACGTTAGATATAGAGAGTCTCTTCACCAATATCCCCAATGATTATGGTATAGATGCAATAAGAGCACATATGACTGAATTAAAAATGGATAACATCGAGACTATGAATATCTGTTGCATGTTGGACCTGGTCCTAAATAATAACATCTTTTTGTATGACAATATGGTATATGCACAAACATGGGGGGTGGCTATGGGCACCCCCTGTGCTAATGCATATGCCAACCTTGTTGTCTACAAATGGGAAAAAGAACACATTTTTAATGATTCTAGGTTTGACAACGTAGTCTTATACAGACGATTCGTAGATGACATTCTATTACTGTGGGCTGGGGATGTTGTCTCCTTGAACAACTTTATTAATTTTATGAACACTACCACATCTTTCTTTAAATTTACTTATGAATATTCCAAATTAAGTATTAATTTCTTAGACATTACTATTAAGAAAGGAATTAACAATGAATTAGTAACTACACTTTACAGAAAATCCTGCTGGAGGAATGGAGTTCTCCACTATGACAGTTTACATCCACGTCATATTTTTCAAAACATTGTGAAGAATCAGATGAACAGGATACTAAGGATCTGTAGTGATGGATCAGATGCACTACAATTAATTAACTCCCAGAAGAAATATTTTATGGATAGGGGATATCCCATAAAGCTGATAGATGATGTGATAGAATCCTTACTTGATAATTCAATACCCCAGATAGTGTCATTCAAATCACAGAGTAAAAAGAAAATGTTTCATAATATAGAATATGATATTAAATACACGAGTGACGTGCAATACTTAACCAGTATAGTGAAAGGGAACTGGAAAATTTTGCTATCAGATTCAACATTCTCAGGACTACTTGGGGAAAAAACGGCCTTTAGATACAATAATTGTATGAATTTAAAAAGGTTGTTATGCAAGGAAAAACTAGATATTGCACCCATTGACATCAGGGCTCAAATAAAAACAGGTACCTTTCCTTGTGGAAAATGCTCACTTTGTGGATATATAAATAGGAAGGGAGACTTTAATATTCCAGATGTTGAGTTTAGTCTAAAACCTACATTTTATGCAACTTGCAACACCAGAAATGTTGTTTATTTAGCTACTTGCAATCATTGCAATAGTTATTATGTGGGTATGACATCACGAAGATTTAGAGACCGGATATATAACCATATTTATGACATAAGAAGAAATAGTTCCACCAATGCATTGGCTATGCATTGTAGCACTCACCCTCAGCACAGTTTTATGTTTCAGATTCTGCAAATAATAGATCCTAATAGAAGAGAAGGAGACCACATGAATACTCTGGAAACATTTGAACTAAGATGGATTTTAAGATTGAAAGCCCATCTACCACCTGGCTTAAATACTATGGTTAATATCCGGCCTGCCCTGTTAGGTCCTACATGACCCACTATATTATTGCATTATATTTTTCTGGTGAGCAAGTTGCATGTTTTATTATATCTAGTCTATTAGTAGGATTTCTATATTATGGTGAATTTTTTCGTCTTCCAATTTCCATTTGTTGGTTTTAATACATATCTTATGAATATTCATATCTGTTGTCTAATAACATTGACATATCATGTCCATATTAATATTTACCATATAATATACCCAACAGCACTTTTACACATTCTGCTATTTAAAGAGTCAATTATAACTTTTTTCGTTGTCTTAAGGTTGTTGTTTTTGTTGGGCATACATGCCAGTAGAATGGTGATATGCACTTTCGAGCTCTTTCTAATGCTTGTATTTTTGCACAGCTATCTTAGTTTTTAGTTATTTAGCCTTGGCTTTTATTTAGCCTCGGCTTTTATTAGTTGAAATACATTTGATTTCTTTTGATTTTTCTGACACAATTTTTAGTGGAACTATGTTTTTATGAATCTTTAATACATGATATAAAAAATATTATAGTATTAAATGGATTTCTACGACCCTGCGATTGTTATTAGAAAAATTTGGATAGGATGCCCTTATGCTTTGAGATTGAAAATCATTATATTAGTAGATCATGGGATAAGGACTTCCTTAAAACATAATATTTTGTTTGTGCTGTTTGCAGATATAGCATACATCATTAGTTTTTATATATATATGCAGGTATACACAGCCCTATAATATTGATAAGATTAACTTTGTCATTTTTAGCCCTGCAATAGATATTATTCTGGAGCTTTTCATATATAGAATTTGCGTTATTTGATGTATTTTCATCACATACATAATATATTTTAATAACATCTTTCAAAGTAGATGTTTGTTATAGAACATCAACTATATTCAAATGAATGAAATTTTTGGGCTGTTCTCAGAAAGTTAATGATCTCTTCAGCCATAGGGCTTGATAGAGTTAATGAAAAATAGCTTTTGTGTTTTTATGCACTCATTAATTATCACAGTTTTTAGTTTAACTGTTTGTCAGTCCCTTAGCCTTTTAGCTTAGGCTTTTATCTTAGTTGCAGTATAATCAATTACTATTTGATATACATTTTTGGTGAAAGATTATTTAATGAGATTTTAATACATTATGCTTTAAAATGCCGCAATGGCGCATAGTATTTCAAGCTCCATGACTGATGCAATAAACGAAAAGCATGTATTTTGCTTTGCTCTGTTGAACTTAAAATGTGGCGTGTAATAACAAGTATCCTGAATTGTTCACTTCCCAAATATGGGCATGACTTCCTTAAGAACCATTTGTAGTGGTTTATTTGCACTAATTACAGACATAAAACATGATATTGACTATTATACGTTTATATAAGTCTTAAATTATGAAGGGTCATTTGTATTGGAAGTTTTTAAAATAGTATATTTCAGCTTTTTTATTGAACGCAAATATATCAGCGTTACTTTGATGTATCATCTCAACAATGCACTGATTTGTTTAATTGATTGAATGATTGACAATATGTCTTCACTATAAAGGCAGCTACAATCTTTGTAAAATTTGTAACCTGATGAAGCGCATTTTATTGCGTGAAAGCGCTCGTTTTTGTTTTTACTAATAAAAGACTAAAAACTTTTTTCCTCGTGGTGGTTTCAAGCAATATTTCAGCCTTGTTCTATAATGGGTCTAATGAGGGATGAGTACAGTGGGACAATGGCCACCTTTTTTCTGGATGAAAAGCCCTTAGTGATGAGGTGTGCTACATAGAAGGATTTTCTGACTGTTGTGGCAATGTGGTTATCGAACATGAGACCACTGTCCACCTGTGTCCCTAAGTCTCTCATCACACTTTCAGTGTTTAGTATACTGCCACCTATGTGGTAATTCATGGGTATATGTTTTTTTCCCAAAGGGGATAACTTTACATTTCTTGGCATTAAGCTTGAGTCCATGGCTCTGGCACCAAGCATCTGTTTCTGTAAGTCCCTTTTGTAGAATATCCACATCATTTGAGGATTCAATAATGACTCCCAGTTTGCAGTCATCTGTGAACTTTGTTAGCCAGAGTCCCTTAGTGTTGGTCTGTACTTCAGAGAAGTAGATGCCAAACAAGAGCGGTCCCAGGACTGAACCCTGAGGTACTCCACTTGAAACTTGTCTGGAGCTGGATTTGGAGTCGGCTACTTTTACAGTCTGGGTTCTGTCAGTAAGCCAGTTGGCAACCCATCGAGTGACATAGGGATTTATGCCCAGCTTATTAAGTTTATCTATGATTCCAGAGTAGGGGATGGTATCTAAGGCCTTGGCGAGGTCCAGATAGGCTGTGTCGACTGCTTTACCCTCGTCCACAGCTCTGGAAACTGATTCGAAGAAGTCAACCAGGTTTAGAAGACAAGATCGGCCTTTCACGAACCCAAACTGGGTGGGGTCCAGTGTTTGAAGGTTGCCAATGTCTTTGTTTATAAGTTCCATGATAATGCATTCCATGCCCTTGCAGATCAGGCTCGTTATACTGATGGGACAGTAGTTCCTGGGATCCAAGGTGCATCCCCCCTGGTGGAGTGGGATAACTGTAGCTGTGCGCCACTCAGTGGGCACGAAGCCTGAGGTGAGGCTATGATTAAACATGACACTTAGGTGAGGTGCCAGTTCATTTTGTAGTTCATGTAGTACACAGCCCGGGATGTCATCTGGTCCCATGGATGCTGTATTCTTAGCTTTGGAGAGTGCGGTTTCTACCTGTGTGGCCGTGATTACTGGAATTTGGCAATCTTTTGGTATTGAGATGAACCCTTTAGGGGGTGAGAGCGGGGTGAAGTTGACACTAAATCAATCTGCCAGGATATTGGCAATATCCTTGGGATCAGTATATTTAATGCCATTCTGTTGTAGCTCAAAGCAGATCTGAGCATTGCCATTTAGATTCTTGACATAACTATAGAATGCCTTGTGTTTTTCTTTGGAATCTTTGGCAATTTTATTTTCGTAACTAGCTTTGGAGGATTTTATGAGGGATCTCAGCTTCTTACTGAGGCTGGTAAGGGAGTTTTTTTGCATCCTTTTTTTGGTGGAGAGTGTCTTGGTTCTATTTGGGATGGCATGATTCATGCAAGAGAGGATGTGCTCATACAGTGCCTTAGTGTAGGATTCAGCAGTCGAACTTTGACCTCCCGTCTGCATGGGTGTCATGAAGTTTGTCACTTCTGACTTGAGTAGCATGAAGTTGGCTTTGGAGAAGTTTTTTACGGATGTTTCCTTAGTGGGGGGTGGGATGTGGATGTCAAGGGTGATTAGCTTATGGTCAGACCTGACCAATGAGGGGGTGACCACTGGTGTGGAGCATCTATCGCCCATGTTAGTAATAACCAGGTCTAGGATATTGGAGCCCCTGGTGGGACAATGGATTAGTTGATCCAGGGCGTTAGAATTTATGAATTCCAAGAACCGTTGGGAAAAGGTGTTGGTACCAGAGTAGTTTTCCCAGTTAATGGCAGGGTAGTTGAAACCAGTATTAGGGTGTTTGGTAGTATCTTAATATTTTCCAGTATGTTTAGAAAGGTGTAGTAAGAATCTTGGGGCATGGTGGGGAATCTGTAGCAAGCTACAATTTGGATTGCAGTCTTACCTAGTGTTAGTTGCACCTGGGGAATTTCAGATGCATTGTGTTGGGCAACTAGCCTGGTGGTGTGAATATCCTCGTGAATACGGACACTCCTCTACCTTTAGTGTTTCGGTCTTGGTTTGGTGGCCAAAAAGTGTGGTAAGAGTTGTAGCCTGGTATTGCAGGGGTGCTCTCTGGAGCCTCGAACCATGTCTCAGTTACTGCACAGATATCAATGTTCTCCATTTTCAGGAGTGCCTCAAGAGACTGCATTTTGAGATTTAGACTTCTAGCATTGAGTAGTATTACCTTTAGATTTTGCATGCTTGTATATGTTACGGTGGTGGTTTTGTCCTTTGAACCTTGCCTAAAAAGGCACTATAGGGATGGCAAGAGCTTTAGCCAGTAACCTGAATCCCAGGGGTGACAGGTGTAGAGCATCTCTGGCAAAGCATCGTGGTTTGTCGATCATGTTGTCCCAGGCAGACAGATACTGGATCCCATTTGAATGACACCAGAACTTAGTCAATTGTTGAAGTCAATCATTTTGTCCTTATACTGTGGAATAATTCTGGGTGAAGACAGGATACTACTCAAGGCTAGGGTCTTACCTGCCTGGGTCACATGATTCGAGAGCTCTTCCATGTCTCCTTTCATGTAGTCCAGGGAGGTACGTCCAAGTTATTCACTCCAACATGGACAATGACAGAGTTGTATTTGTACTTGTTGTGGAGTGACTTGAGTGCATGCGTTATGTGGCGGATCCTGACACCCGACAGGCAGCTGACTGTAATTTTCTCCTTGTTCAGTCTGGTGAGTGGGACATCAGTGTGCCTGACTATAGAGTCACCTATGACTAAAATGTTGGGTACGTTGTCTTGATTTAGGGGCTGTTGTTGGGTGACACACTGGTGTTGTGAGCTATGTGTCGCTTTGGTTGTGACTGGTGTTTGCGTTTCAGCTTCGGAGGTACTTGTTGCTTGGGCAGGTTAATTTTAACGGCCTCCGCATATGTGGGTTTAGTGTTGCTTTGTGTGGGTGTAGATGGTGTGGGTTTTGAAGGGCTTTGTGTTGCTTGAGGTGTGGTGCAGGTGTTAACCTTCTCCTCTTGACTGTCTGGCACAATCTTGGCTGGAGAGAGCTTTGCTTCCAATTTGGCTCTGTAAGTGCATCTCTCACAGGTTGTAGTGCTGGGTGGTAGGAGGATAGGGTGTCTGTGTACATGAGGCAGTTGCTGCATTGCCCCAGTATACCCAGATTCGCCAGGTGGACAGGAGAAATCACCGAAAGCTGACCCTTGGACATGCCTGTTTAGGTGCTTTTTTTGTAAAGTACAAGAGCTGTTTTCCCTTACCTTTGCAAAGTACTTTGCAATTATAGGCTGTTTAGTGCCTACGATTAATTTCTCCTTATTAACAAGGAGAGTTGAGTGCTTGTATCAGTTTAAGGCTTCCTAGTGCTTTCAGGCAGGTTCTAGAGCAAGTGCTGGTCACAGGGGTTCAGATTTTAGTGCTATTACTGAGAAACCATCTAGTTCTAAGGGCAAATTTGAAGAGCAGACTTTCTGGCACCTGAAATAGTTTAACTGTAGCCCTGCAGTGCTGCTCGATGCGAAAAACGTGCAAACACATGCATTTTTAAGCCAGAAATTTGAAAGGGATAGAAACCAGCCCAAAAATGGCTAATACAATTACAATTTCAGAGCTGGAAACCACTACTCTAGTATTAGATAGGCAGTACAATGCTCACCACTCCCACTGGTAAGCAGTAGGACTTCCTTCTACCACAGCAAGGTCTTGATAACTCTGAACACAGAAAATAAAGTCCTGAAACCAGCAAAGCCTGGGATCTGGACTATACTAGCTATGAAAGGCAGGAAAATGAGCAAACAAGATAGTATTTTTTTGTTTTTTTTCTGTTTTTTGGTTCAAACAGGCTAAACAGTGCAATAATACAGTAAATAAACACAGAAAAGGCTAACGCACTTAAGTGTGTAGCCCTAAACAGTAAATGCAATTAAAACTATACAAAATTAGCAATTTAGAACTTTTTAAATAAAGCAAGGCAAATGCACAACCGAAAAACGATTTAAGAGGCAGTAATACAGTAGAATAAGTAGCTAGTCTACATATACAGAAAAGTCTATATATATATATATATATATATATATATGTATACAGAAAAGCAGCTAAAACAACACTAAAACAATTCAGATGCAGTGCAACCTAGAGCACTTGAGTTTTGGTAATATTAAGGCAAATACAGGTTTAATAAATGCACTAAAATATACTCTATATTTCCAAAATGTTTGAGAAGCACAGTCAGAACGCAAGGAGATTCAGGCAATTTTTTTTTTTTTTTTTTTTTTTTTTTTTTTAAGAAAGGGAGAAAGGAGGAACAGAAGGAAAGAAACTAAATGGGTTGGCCTTCTCAGATGTTCTCTCGGTATTAGGTAGAATGAGCTAATGACACTAGACTAGGAGGAGTGTCCAAGATCAAATTTAGAGTAGGTGCGGGCAACTGCAAGGCCAGCAGGTTTAAAGACAAGGTGCCAATGGGGGGAAGCTATTTTAGGCAGAAACCCTACAGAAATGTTTATCACAGCAAAAAAACAGCAGTGAGCCAATAGCTATGAAATACAGTACAAGTATGTAGTATACAATAAAATTGCTATAAATATCTAGAATAAGTCTGCCAAGAACCTCTCCAAAGCAGATGTAGATAAGATGATGATGAAGTTCCTTGGGAAGCAAATTCAAATGGGAGTTCTCTCGGCTGCAACCCCATCAGGTCCTGAAAGCCTTCCTAGATCCACACAACCTTTAATAGCTCCTTCTCTGATCCATCCTTCTGTTTCAGAGCCATCATATCCAAAATCCTTGTGGTTGTCCTCCTCGAATCTGAAGATCATTGTTTCTTCAGCTCCGATATTTTCTCTGAGTCATCTGGCACTGAGTACCATGAAGCTGGAGAATTCTTGAAGCCAAAGTTTCAACTCCAGCACTGGGGTGTTGGAGTCTACTCCAAAACTGTCAGAGCCATCTCTTCACCTCAGAGTATCGGAGTTAGATAGCTCAGTTCTGACTCGTATTGTCTACAGGACATCTGATCTGACAGGGTCCTTTGTCAGATCCATGAGTTTCTACTTCCCCTATGTGCCCCACCTTCAAGATAGCGGAGAAGGTTTTCTCTCTGTCTTTTTCTCTCTGTATAGAGATCAGATAACCCTATCTTCCCCAGATCAGACCTCTTTATCTCATTAGGTATTGCATCCTGAGCCTCATTCATCCCTTCCATAAGGACAGCCAGCCTGAGCCAGCTTTCAGTCTATCCATCAGGGTATCATTATCTCTTCCGATACCTCCCCAGAGTATCCCACTGAAGAGGTTCCTCAGAAGATAATATGCAAGAGGAAGCACTTAGACTCTCCACAAAAATCTGCCATTGAAGACCTGATTTTGATGAGAGGGGAAGGGTCTCCCAGATCACCACCTGATGATATCTCCTTTGGAGACATCTTGGAACTCCTTAAACAAGAGGTAGTTGGTCTCCCAATAAACCTTCCCAAGAGGAATCAGTGTTTCTGGAGGCCTTCGGGTCTGGCGCATCTACCTCCTGAGTAACTCCCCCAGCCATTGAGCTTATAGATCTGGTCTCTGAGTGGGTGTGGAACAAACCAGACATTGAAGTGCCTATTCCCAAGAGACCAAACAAAATCCTTGAACCCCAAAAGACCACATTCACTGGAGTAAAGGAATGCCATTGATGCCATACTTGTCACGGCAGCCATGAGAAAGGAACTAACAGAACAAGATTTCCTCTGTCCACCCCCAAACAGGGAATTTAGGGCACTGGACAGATTTTGAAAGCATCTATACATCAGTGACCTTTGCTTAAAGGTTGCTGAAATATTTGGCACATTTTACCAGACTTCACAGGGATTTGATCAAGGAGATTACCAAATCTCTTTCTCAGTCCATATACTCCAAGGAAGAGAATATCATTTCCTTGCAGTTGGCTACACTCCAATCTGTTTCTAATTCATCCATGAGGTTAATTTCTCATGCTGCTGAAGGTACCTCACAGGTAGCAGGTTCAGGCATTTTCATTAGGAGACATGCCTGGATGTGCTTGTCTGATTTTGCAGAGCCATTTTAATCCTCTTTCGTCAATTCACCTATTGACGGAACCTTGTTATTTGGCTCGAAAGTAAGAGATACACTCACTTGGTGCAAACAAAAAGGGAAGACCCTGCCTGCTGTGGGGGTATGTTTTTATACACTTCAAAGATCCTTTTGTAGGAACCAACGAGGTGTCAGAAAGATGTGGTTCAAAAAGTCTCAGGGCCCCTTTCAAGATCCATGTGGAGATAGCTCCCCCAGGGGCGGGGGTGATACATCAATGGAAGACACCATTTCCGTAGCAGAGGTGGTCAGCATAACCAGGGATCTACAGATTCTTTCTGTGACAGATCCTATCAGCTCTCCTGAATGGAGGCCCGACTGTCCATTTCTGGAGACAGTCAGGGGGGGTCACCTATGCCTGCACCAGAGAGCCTGGCTAGACATCACAAAAGACTTATGGGTGCGGAGGATAATATCCAGAGGTTATGTCATACCATTTTCCCAATACCCTTCAACAGTTCAGAAGAAAATCCCTGATGTTCTACCCAGTCATAGGGAAGCAGCTTCTGTAGAAATAAAAAAAAACTGCTATAAAAAAGAGTCATCCAAGATCCCCCCCCCCCCCCCCCCCCAAACCAGAGAGGGTCCACAGAACTTATTCAAGATTCTTCTTGGTGCCAAAAAAGACAGGGGACGAGAAGAATTTTGGATTTCAGCAAATTAAATCTGTTCAATATGCAAAGTTTCAGATGGTCATGGTTCAGTCCTTTCTGCCATTTCTGCACAAGGACAACTGGATGTGCACAGTAGACCTTCAAGATGCATACTGTCACATAAAATTGAACAGGTGCTCCAGAAGATACCTGTGTTTTCGGCTGGAAGCCAGTCATTACCAGTTCAGAGCACTGCCCTTTGGTCTCACCATAGCCCCCAGGGTGTTCAAATGCATGGCAGTCGTAGCAGCTCCTCTGAGACTGCTGGGATTCCAAGTGTTTTCATATCTAGACAACTGGCTCCTGACTGCTCCAACCAGGTATCAGCTGATTCAAGCAGTGGACTATTTACTCCAGCTGTGCTCCCGTTTGAGAATATCAGTCAATTACCACAAATCTCAGCTCATACCATTTCCGAGTTTGGAATTCATCGGTGCTCACCTGGATACAACAACCTAAATAGCTTATCTTGCTCTACCTCAGATAGACACCATCCAATTCCAAGTCAAGAAAATAATGCAGAATTCTTTCCTTCAAGAATTGGGATCCATGGCAGTTGCAATCAGTCTGGTAAATCTTGCTTGGTTCCATATAAGAATACTTAAATGGACACTCACCACTCAGTGGTCTGTTCTCCAGCACCCATTATCCATGCCAGTCAAATTTACTCAAGCATGCAAGAATTACCTTCTTTTGTGGACACACTCCAGTGAACCCCAAAAAGGCCATACTTTTGTTCTTCCTCAGCCCAAGGTCACAGTGACCATGGATGCCTCTCAGCTCAGGTGGGGGGGGGGGGGGGGCATTTCCTGGGAAAAATAGTCCAAGGCATATAGTCTCCAAGGAGGCCAAAGCAAATGTCAATGTCCTTTCTGCCTATCACCCGTTATCCCACATCCCAAAATTTCTACAGAAAGCATCTCAGTTGAAGAGCACAGTTATCCTCATTGCCCCTTATTGGTGTCATCAGATTTGGTTTCCCTTTCTCTGGCCTCATCTTTTGCATTCACTATGGATTCTGGATCCAATCCCAGACCCTCTGTCTCATCCCACGGGCATGACTCACCCAGACTTAACAGGCCTCAGGCTGACCCCATGGTTTCTCCAGTTCTACTGGTTGCTAGACAGCCCAGGCTCTCCTCCCCATCCATCACATTTTTTTTATTTTTCGATAAAGCTTCCATCAGAAAGATTTATGAGAGTAAATGGAAAAGATGTGATCTTTGGGACCTAAGCAAAAACGTAAATCCTTTTAAAGTACTGATTTCAAATGTTCTTGACTTTTTGTCCATAATTTTCAGTGAAGGTGCTAGCTGCTCAACTATCAGAGTACAATTAGCAGCCATATCCAGCATTCATCTGGGAGTAAATAATTCTACTTTAACGTCTTCTAAAGTTTGCATAGCCTTTCTAAGGGGAACCTTTTTACTTAGACCTTCTTTAAAGGATCCTACTTCTCCTTGGGATTTAAACATCATACTTCAAGCTTTAACCCCCCCCCCGCACAAACCTCTGGATAAATCTCATATAAAATGGACCTGGAAAGCTGTTTTCTTAGTTGCTATTACATCTACCAGAAGAGTGTTGGAACTTCAAGCTTTGTCCTCTAAGGCCCCTTAGTTTTTCATAAGGATAGGGTTTCTCTACAGACTAATCCTTCCTTTTAACCAAAAGTTGTTTCTGAGTTCAATATTAATCAGGTCATTAATCTTCTGGTGTTTTATTAACTTTTTCAAACAAAGGCTAGTATTTGTTACATTATTAGATGTACACAGACAATTATGTTTCGACCTTCACAGAAGGTAAGATCTAAGAAAGTTTGAACAATTGTTTCCTTTATTGATTCAAAACTGAGCAAACTAGTATCTAAGGTTACTTTGGCCAAATGGTTAACTGATTGTGTTACCTTTGTTTATCAGAAAGTGGGCTTACCCTTGCCAAAACCACCCAGAACCCACTCTACCAGGTCTATGGCAACTTCTTAAGCTATTTGGTCGAGAACTTCCTCGGATGATATTTGTGCAGCTGCAACTTGGACTAATCCTTATACTTTTATTGCGCATTGCAAACTGGATATAGTCTCTTGTGGAAGAGCAGCCTTTGGCTCGGCAGTGCTCATCAATATCCTTCCTTAGAGTCCTTCTGGGATTTAGGTAGCTGGGGATTCTGTCCCAACAGTTGAGGAATGAATGAAAATGGGACAACATAACATTAAAAAGTTATGTACTCACTGTAATGTTCCATCTGTGTTGTCCATTTCCATTCTTCCTCAACTTCCCACCCACCTACCCCCTCCATTTTCTACTCTTGGAGAAATTGAAGAGTTTTGGAGGAATGTAAATTCCTTGTTTGAGCTCTGGCTTCCATTATTTTATTATTTGTCACTGCTGTGTTAGTCTTACAGGCAGCAAACAAGATCTGGGGTATATTTGGTTGGTGAGGCATTATGGGTAAAGGGAGGACTTTGAGAGTTCAAGATTCTAAAATCTGGAAAAAGCGGCTGAGTTGGATCAAACCCAACAGTTGAGGAAGAATGAAAATGGATAACACAGATGGAACGTTATGGTGAGTACCTAACTTTTTATTATGGTCGGGTTGCGTGCCATTCTGGCACTTAACTGGTTTGTCTTTTTCCGAATATTGGAGTGTAATCAGCACTTTCCATGTACTGCATAGCATGCTATATGCGGTACTTTTTAACTATGCTCTGGGTACATTCACTCTTACTAAGAGTTGTTACTGGTGCACAGAATGCACCTGCTGTGTGCCATGCTTGGCTAAATTTTGCTATAGAAGTCACTGTTGTTATGATTTCAGTAACACTGTGGCTGCTATAATAAGTTGCACACATGAAAGGCACACAGCCTTACTAGTATGCTGGTATGCGTGCATGTGGCACATAATCCATGAAGATTTCATGCTTAATGCACATGCAGAGATTCTGGAATTTATTTACACACCATTATGGATGGGGAAGCTGAGATCAGGGTAAGGTCCTACCTATCACTGGAGGGATCAGTGGGTGTGCTTAGTACCCTGATTAGCACAATAGTTTGCAAGTGTCTAGGTTCGTGTGCACATTATACTTTAATAGAAGTCCTTGCTGCAAAAGGTGCATTTCTACAATGTTGTGGATGTTACTAGTTCTGGCTACTACAGGAAATTTTGTTTTTCAGTGGTTTGGATGATACACTCCTTGTGATGTTTCATAGGCATGCCCTGCTGTGAAATACACCTCTTTGTAAGAATGCATTCTCAATAGTTTTGTAGATGTTAGTATGTGCCTCTTTACCATGATGATACAATGTGTAGGTTCCACACACTGATGATCAGTTTTTCAGTTGCGAGTCATTATTCTGTTGGGTGCCTCCATTTGCTTAGCTTCTCTGTACCTGAGGGTTCACAGCTGCTCTATTCTGTTTAGTCCAGATTAATAATGTATTTATGAACTGCATAGGGTTGTGGTGCAGGAATTCTTCCATGCACCAGCTTTACACATTAAGGACTAGATTTATGAATATCCCCCGCAATAAATACATTGTAACCTTGGTCAAGCTAAACTTCTCAGAAGCAAATATTTTGTGTTATGTATATAACTCTTAAGCTTTCACTATGCATTGGGGATTAAAATATATTTCAAAACATTAAACATAAGCTGAAAAACTAATTTCCCAGCATAATTTTCATAAAAGCTGTGATACATGTTTCTGTGTAAACATAAAAAAAACAAAGAAACAATCAGATAAATAATAAGCTATGCTACATCCAATCTGCAAATGTCCGATACTATATTCATTATTATTTTACTTCCACTGCAAGAATGTGAAATCAAATCACTGCAGTGTCATTCGGTATTTATCCAGTTCTGCTCTGATAAGATAGAACTCTCCAGCTGTTATTTAGGCAAATGTTTACATCTATATGAAAAAGTGTCAACCTATGACTGCAGTATCATAAACAAAGAACGCTACAGCATTCTGCCATGGTCCCAGCAGTAAATAAGCTGTGAGTGATTTATTATGTACTCTTACTTTTCCTTTTCATAGGAAGTTTGCAGAAATTCCTGGCACACTTTGTAAAAAACATGCTACAAAATGCTTCTCTGCTGAAAAAGCTGCAAAGCCCATAATTTACAATTACAAAAAAAAACATACACATGATTGTGCTTGTTTTAATGTCTGGGTGGATGTCACTGTATACATCATAAGCAAATATACATAGTTGCATTTAAAAAGCTATCTGTATGCATTTGTCTGTGTTGTGTATGTTTATGTGTTTTTAAATGTTCCTGCCTTTTCTTTGCTTGTTTTCAGTGTACCTCGTCTGTATGTGCTGCTCAAGTTCAAAACCCTGACCTAATTTATTGTTTTTTGGTCACATCCTAATCCCCATTCTGTAAATTACTGTAGCATTCTGTCTACAGAAATGCATATAGAAAACATGTGTACTTTATACTGACAGCACAGCTTGCCACTGTCTGTAGTCTATCCTGATGCTCTTCGATAGGTTGTCCGCTCTTGAATAAGCACTCAGTGCAATATTGAAGTATATAGGTTCATCAGTAATTACTAGGCTAGCTGCCTTTGTGGGCGATTTTAAGCCTAATCAATTTTCCTTTTGGTGCTTTAATGAACCTGTCCCATTTGATGTTAGATTGGCCTTTTCCATCCAGTGGTTGATAATTGTATGTTAGCCCTAGTGAGAACAACTGGGATCATACCACAGATAATTTGAGGAGACCCCATGTATGGAATAAAACATTTAGGAGCTGCATCTGTCCATTAATAGTACAGGGGGCAGTTCTGGGGTAAAATTTCTGTTTTTCATCCATAGATCTAGATTGCACTTGAATATAACCAAAGATGAAGTTCGTTTTACATGGATGATGATTCTGTTCCAGAAGAGCAGTATCTTCTGTGAGATAAACCTGTCCTTCCAAAATGTTCTGTTAATGTTGTAGAAGTGGTTTAGATCCCTAGAACATGTATTTCTAATACTATTTGACTTACTGGTATGCAGAAAATCATCAGTTTTGGGTCTTATAATGCCTTGTATGCCAGACACAGGTCACCTCTTAGCAGTCTGTAGGATACAGGGTATAGTGAGAGGGCTTTGACTTGGTCCATATAGGACAGTGTTTATGCCTTGTATCCTTTTAGTAAGGTATCTCCGTAGGTGTTCCAGTTGTTGCATGTGTCCGGATGGGTACATGCCAAATGGAGCATTATACTTTATGACTGGCTTACTAAGGGCTGAGTAAAGGGAGACAATGACATCCCTAGTTCTGGACACAGTTCCTTTGTTATAAGCTGTGCAATATAGAAGGGCTTTCTTATGACAATGGACACGTGTTGTTTGAAAATTAGGTCATTATCCACATAGATTCCTAAATCTGAAACAACTGGGTCAACTGTTTGGGGCATATTGTCAATATAATAGTTCTCTGAATTAGATGACTTCTGAAAGGATACAATAATGTTTTTTTTGCCATTTAATTCAGTCCATGATTTTGGCACCATTTATTTATTTGGGGCAAACCTTCCTGCAGGATGGCTAAATCATTTAGGGATCAGTGACTGCTCTTAGCTTGCAGTCATCTGCAAACTTCATTAGCCAGAGCCCTTTGGTATTGGCTTTTACTTTACAAATGAAGGTGCTAAACAGGAGAGATTCCAGCACAGGACCCTGGAGGACTCCACATGTGACTAGTCTTTTTGTGGAAGTAACTTCCCTTATTTTGATTCATGTATCCTATCTGTGAGCCATTTGGCAGTCCATGGGGTGACATAGGGGTTTATTCACAGTTTATTTAGCTTTTCTACTATACCTGAGTGGGAGATTGTGTCAGAAGCTTTGGCCAGGTCAAGATATGCACTGTGTGCTGCTTTACCTTCATCCATTGCTTTGGTGACCTTTTCAAAAAATCCACCATGTTGAGTAAGCATGACCTGCCCTTGACAAATTCAAACTGAGACAAGTCCAGTGTTTCGAGGTTCCCTGTGTCCTGATTGATTAGGTCCATGAAAAGTCTTTCCATGACTTTGCATATGAGGCTGGCCAGACTCATATGCAGAGCCCTGCAGCTTTAAGACTTTTATAAGTTTGTAATTGCCTGGGACTGTAAAAAGTCTTCCCTTATGCAGGGGAATGACTGTAACTTTTCTCCATTCACTGGGTACAAAACGTCTGTGGAGGCTGAGGTGGAATAGTGCTGTTGAGGGATGGCTAAATCATGCTTCATGTTATTTAAGATGCATCCAGAGATATTGTCTGGACCCATCAGTGCTGTATTTTTAGCTTGTGATAGTGCTTTTAGGACTTGATCTTGTGTGATTGCTAGAGACAAACAAGGTATGTCTTGAGGAAGAGTTAGAGGGGAGAAAGGAGTAAAGCTGGAGTTGAATGTATTGGCTACTAGGTTGGCTATGTGTTCAGCCTCAGTGCAGGTAACATTGTTCGCAGTTAGCTCAGTACATTGTTTTGGTGTGCTTTTGATATAACAAACATAACTAAAAAAGGCCTTGTGAGTTTCTTTGGCTTGGGTAGCTATTTTAGCCTCAAACTTGACTTTAGTATAATATTTTATTAAGCTCCTGAGTTGTTTATTTCAGTGACATTATTGAGCATGCCCAGCATAATATAAATTCACCCTGAGCTGCCAAGAGGTTGCACACTGTCATAAATATGATTTTGTTTGTTGCTTATGCACTGGGACAGTAGTGTACATCAAACAAGATCTGGAGTATGTCTTGTACATATGACAGACCATGACTATGTACCCTGGTGCCTGTGTATAGAATTAAGTGCAGTTTTAAAATGGGCCTATGGTTAATCGTCGAAGAAAACATTCTTCGAATGGCTTTTAATCAAGTGCTAGCCATCGAAACCGTTTTTCATTGCATAGACATTCCATTGTAAATGAAATCATCGCATAGTTATAGCTGACCAAAATAAAGGAAGCATTACCACAGTAAAGAAGCTATAAGGAAACCTGCCCTGACTTCCCTTTAGTGCAACCTCGGAGTTGGTACATATATAATTAGCAGGGGTGTGGGGGGTGCAGCCCCACGTAATGAGTGTCTGGTGTTAAAGTAATGTTCCTTTTGTGTGCCCCCCAAACTCCACACTAATTATATGTACCAACTCTGAGGTTGCACTACAGTGGGGAAAAGGCAGATTTACTTATATTTTTATACCGAGTGCACTTTATACAGTATTTTGAAACGTTATTTTTGTTTAGTTTTAGTTGCCAGCATCAACGGATGCTCGCGATGTTGGCCAACTATAACTTTGCAATGTTTTCATTTATGATGGAATGCCTATACTTTGAAAAGGAATTTCAATGGTTAGAATTCGATTAAAAGCCATTCAAAGAATGTTTTCTTCAACACTTAACCATAGGTCCTTTCAAAATAGATGTCTGAGTGTCATAAATGAATGTATAAAGTATAGAATAATATGTATTTAGTGATAAGTCTTATGAAAAAATTGTCTGCATTTGTACAGGCATACACTTATTTCATACTAACAAGAAGAGTGTACCAGATATACATCTGTATACATGTTTTCAAAACTTTATTTGATGTAATAGCCCCTTAGGTTACAGGCTGTTATGTTACCAAGTATCCAGATATTTACCAGCCAAGTAAAGTAAAGGGAGTAAAAGAAATAAAATGACCCATTCTCTATACAAATTATGCAGCAATAAAAGAAAAATAGGTTATATTTCAATATATTTAGGAAAATTCATTGATGTCTTGTCCCTGAATTTTGGTGTTACTTACAAAGCATGTGACATTGTATAACTTTGAAATTAATGCAATTATCTCAGGTGAGAAATTATACACTTTAAGTGTTTTAAACAGGTATGACCAATTAACTGTGTCAGAAGCCTTATCTAGATTGAGACTAATGATGTAAAGATCTTTTTTATTTTTATTTGCATAGTCTACTAATGTATGTATTCTTATTATATTATGCTGTACTTGTCTATTTAAAACAAACCCAGTTTGATCATTGTTAATTAGTTTACGTATAAGCAGATTGATTCTTTTAGCTAAAATGAACATGAACATCTTATAGTCCACATTAAAAGTGAAATGGGTCTGTATTGTGAACAATTTGTAGGATCCTTATCTTGCTTTAAAATAGGTGATGTAAGGGAATATTACCATGATGGGGAGACTTCAGCAGTTGTTTTTATTTCTTTGTAGACTTTATCAAATATTTTAACTGCATCATTCAATAGTATTTCAAATAGTTCTGGTATAAGACCATCTAAGCCCAGCACTGTATTATTTTTTAACTTTTTTATTTGATTAAAGTGAATGGTCTATCGATTTTTTATTTGTTCACTTGTTATTTTATTATTTATATTTTCCCTTAGAAAACTTTCGTTATTTGTATTATTATTTATATTTTCATAAAATATTTTAAAACCATCAAGAATACCTTTAATATCTGTTCTTCTTTCTTCGTTATTAATTATATATGTTATAATTTCTTTGATATGATTTAGTTTATTCATTTTTTTGATCTAAGAGCAGGTTTATGCAAGCTTAAATGGTTTCCTGAATATGCCTGAAGTTTAAGTTTTTCCAGGCTTATTGAAATTTCATGATTCAGAATTTTAGCATATTTTGTATATAAGTTTTTAAGTTCAGACTGACTGATAATGTCATTTGGTTTTAGATTTAACTTTAGTGTGTCTATTTTGGCCTGTAGTGTATTTAGTTTTGTCCCATTCTCTTGTTTTACTAATGTACCAGCTTGTAACTCTTCCATTTAAGTAAGCCTTTAGTGAATCCCACAGGACAGTGTCAGATACTTCACCATTCATGTTATTTCTAGGAAAATCTTTGATCTCTTTAACATACCAATCCTTGAGTCCTTTTATTTTAATAATGTACGCTGGTAATCTTCTTTGATGTAGTAAAGTGTCAGTTTTTAAAATAATATTAAAGGTTATAACATTATGATTGTTTATCTGAAGAAGTTTTCATTAAGAAGACAAAAGTGCTTATCTTTGACTTGTTTTTATCAGCATTTCAATATTAAAGCATCCTTTTTATCATGAATTGTGGCTCCAGGTGTACTGTGTCCATACTTTTGAACTGCCTCAGTTTGCAATTTGTTCTTTATGCATTATAGCATTATGATCCTATAATGGACTTGAAGCTATTGAAACATCTCTGATATGTGATAACAAATTGTTTGAGACAAAAATGTTATTAATATTTGTTTGTGTTCCAAATCTGTATAAATAACAGGTAAATTGAAGTGAGTTTGTTTTCCTTTGATAAATTATTTTAGACAAAAATGTTATCAATATCTGTTTGTGTTCCAGATCTGTATGAATAATAGGTAAATTGAAGTGAGTTTGTTTTCCTTAGTTCGTATATTCTTTAAATTCATTAGATTGACAAAATTCATTAAGTGTTTGGCTGAAGATGTGATTCTCAGCTTCCTAACTGCAGTGGAATCTTTGTGTGCTAAAATACAATTAAAATAACCAGCCATTATGACTTCACCCTCTATGTAGTAGGCTGTAGTGTCAAGTAAGTTTTTGCATCTTTAGCTCCTACCCCTCGAATCCAGTAAGAGTTCACCAATGTATATAGTTTTCTGTTCCATTCAGTTATAACAATGCTTAACATATCATTTTTATCAACATAGATATCTTTTGCTGTAGACATCACTGGTGAGTTCTTCCATAAAATGAGGGTGCCTGTTCTTATAGCTCGAAAGCCAGAACCTGCTAAAACCAAATATTTCTTTAATGAGAGCTTATTTACATCTTTATTAAGTAATGCGTTTCTTGCAGAAATACTGTTTCAACTTTATGTAATTGCAAGTATTTGAACAGACTCCACCTCTTTACTGAATTATTCAATCCAGTAATATTAATAGTAATATTAATCCAGTAATATTAATATTTGGGTGGGAGGGTGGCCTAATGGGGTGGGAGGGTGGCCTAATGGTTAAGGTGTTTGCCTTACAAACACAAGGTGCAGGGTTTAAGTCTCACAAGGGATAATTGGCTAGGCTTAAAATGGCTCACAAGGGCAGTTAGCTTAGTACTATCTATGAACCTATGAATCTATATGTATTTAATATCAAACATTTATATAAGAGAGAAAAAAACAGAGGTATAATGAAATCACATTTATGTACAGAACTTATATACTTTATGTATAACAATATGAAATCCTCAGGTATAGACAAATTTTTTGAAACAAATAAAAAATTACCTAATGATATAACCCCAAAACATTCTACCACAGAATAACGTAGTCATAGTTTGTTGAAAAAGATGAAAAACTACCTCTCAAACTCTCCATTAGACTAACAACACTTAGGTCATGCTTCTGTTTCACACTAATGTGTCTCATATTTTTAGTATGTATAATCCTAAAAAAGCCTGTTATTGAGTTATTATGAATAAGAAAAGTTAAGCTGGTGTTCAGAATCTTTATTATAAGTTGACCAAACTGAATATCTCTACAGTCGTCTTTCCCTGTACCTCACATTTATCTCTGTGGTCTACTATAGGAAGGAAGTCCATTGTTATTTTCATATTTATTCATTTATAGGTCAGACGATTTTATATTTTTTTCTGTTTCATTTAGTATATGTAAAGTTGTTCATAGGTTCATAAATGAATACCAGGCTAACTATCCTTGTGGGTCATTCTAAGTCCAGCCAATTACCCCATGTAAGAATCAAATCTTACACCTTGTGCCTATAAGGCAAACACCTTAACCACTATGCCAACCTCCCACCTTTGTAGATATATTTATATTTTTAACTATGTACATATTTACTTGTTCTGATCTGTTTCAATTTCTGTTTGTATACTATGTCTTGTACTATTACTGTATTCCTACGTTTTATATTTTAGCTATAATCCTAGTGTAGAGTATCATGTAATAGAACATTTATAATTACCCTTTATATATGTGATACTCATTAATCTAGTACAACTGTTAGAATCAGTCCTATTTTTTCCTTAAATGTTGTGTCTAATAAATCTTCCCTTTTAAGATTCAAATTTTCCATAATAAATTGTTCTGAGATATTAAGTTTTGTTATCATTAAAGAGAGACAATAACAGAGAAACACATTCCTAATTTTTAACAGAAGTGTAATTCTAAATAGGCTAATATATAAACTGTCCTTTTGGTATACTGCAAGCATTCAAAAGTATTTAATAACTGACAGTGGTTTAGAATGCAATTCACTCTCTTTTGCTTATTATCTAACTTGTAATCATTGACATATTAGCATATGATTCAAAATGTTATGATTTATTTACTTTTAGGCAGGAAGAAGCAACATGGGCAGTTTTTAGAATTTTTAGAACTCCCACATCATCACAAAAGTGCTCATGATTCTAATTAAGCTGCTTCAAGCTGGTCCTCATGACAAGGGCTTGCATATTACCAGTTTATTAGCTACAATTCACACACCTAAAGAAAACCATATCCCCTCAAGCCACACGCTCTAGGGATTTAACCCTCACCCCAAACAATAAATAGGATGTGCTGGAGGGATAGATTCCTGTCCCAAAGATTTCCCATGCTCTGGAACAAGATTCCAATCTACATTAGGCAGAGCTCCTCACTAACACTCTTCAAGAAAAACCTTGACGAGTGGAATGGAAACAGAACATTTACCCTGGGGATCACTTCAGTGTCTCTGCTGGACAGAGGCACAGGGAACTAATCTAAGTGGGTGGCGAAAGCCAACACATTCCAGTTAGGCTTATAAATGCCTTTGGGCAGATAGCCTAGTACCTACCTATGAACCTATAAATCATTTTTTACAGTGGTCAGCATATAAATTTGCATTAAAAGAATGACAGTTATGTGTGATCCAGGTTTAACTTGTAAAAGTGTGATGTTACTCTAATTATTTAATACTGTTCTAATAATAAGTTATACATATATATATATATATATATATATATATATATATATATATATATATATGGATGGGATCCGTACGGATCCCCGAACGGCAACATTACAGAAACAGATTCGGTCTGGCATACTTGCGCAAAAGTGCTTTTCACCGAAGAAGCACTTTTGCGTAAGTATGCCTGTTGCGGAGATCGCACTACAGTGGGGATAAGGGAAAATTCCCTTTTCCCCACTGTAGTGCGACCTCGGAGTGAGAATATTAAAGTGGGGGGGTGTGGTGGGGCACATCCCCCCCACGTGGAGGTTCCTGGGAAGCATGCCTCCCTGCAAAAACGTAAATGTAATGTATTTTTTTTAGCACACTTTAACGAAAGTGCTTTTTCGGTGAAAGCGCTTTCGTTAAAGTGTGTTCGGTGATTGTGGATTCAGACTATTGAACTTTCGTTCAATAGTCCTAGATCCATATAGATATGTGTGTGTGTGTGTGTGTGTGTGTGTGTGTGTGTGTGTGTGTGTGTGTGTGTGTGTGTGTAAGAAACTATTTTTTTATACTTCATTTATAACATAGCAGTAAGCATTCAGAACTATGTAATAAATGATTTACCTTGTAAAAAGTAGTATTCAGCACCTATTCATAAGTATTCAAATTTTTTTTTTAATTAATAAGAATTTATAACTGTGATGTCCTTGCTCTGGGCTACTGATCAAGGAGTCTCAGTTCTTACCATGGACACCAATGACACCAGTGAGGGATGTTTACTTGGAACAAAAAATAGATATACACAGTATTTCCAAATGAAGCTCTCTGCACCAAGCACAATTTCCCTTAAGAGCACACAGGAAACACTCCCTTTCACCAGGCCCCAAATAATATTCCACACTGACCATATCTGTAGAGCTGAGTCCTCAGCCGAGTGTTCCAAGCCAAGTCCTCTACCACCCTCTCTGTGAAGCCAGTATCCTGCAGTTCCAGGCCAATAAAAGTTCTGCATAATACATCTCTTGCTATGCTTTATGCCCATATGACCTGCAAAAGAAATGTCATGAGCTATAGCTAGAAGTGGCAGACAGTAGGCTGTGGGTACTGTGAACTGCTGTATTACTTCACCGTCTAACCCTCCATCAGGGGTCAACTCTCTATACAGTAACCCTTTGTTCCAGTGTACAGACTTCCCTTTTCCTTGAGACTCAGGTGCCTCCTTTGCTACCTCCCTGAAGCCTCGTAATGTAGTAGGGTCCGAGTGCTGAGTCTGTTTCAACTCTACCTTTGTGACCCTTCCCAGCTCCCCTTCTACAGGAAGTCTGATATCTTCTGACAGTGGTGCCTCATTGTCAGCCTGTGTACTACCACTCACCTCTGCCTTTGCATTCACTCTGTCCACAGGAACATCAGTCCCTACCAGCAGCTATAGCTCACCTTCAGGCTCACTGCTGCAAGGTAGCTGCCTCCCTGAAATAGCCACATCACCAGCCACAGCTTCAGGTGTGGGGTCTGTTTGGGTCTCCCCCAGGCTACCAGACCAACATGCCTGTCTCCAAGCCTGACTGGATGTCACTGCATGCACACAAGGTATTGCATTATCAGAATCATTCCCTATCAAGACATCTGCAGGAATATCCTCAAACACACCTACTTGCTTGCTTCCTTTTCCACCCTCTCAGTCAAGGTGAACCCTGGCCAGAGGTATTTGGAATGGGGTCCCTCCTAAAACTCTGACTGGACTTGACTGCCAAAGCAAGTACTGCTCCTCTTGAACCACTGCAGGCTTCACAGTGGTTATGTCAGAGGCTGTGTCTCTCTTAGCAGTGGCCTGTTTTCCATCCACTAAGATAGGCTATAATCTCTTGTGATAGTCTGGTACCCCTGCTGTCTCCAGACAACTTACCACTGGCATGCTGTTCTTCCCACTTGCTGGCTCCCCCACCTTTTGTTCCCCACCTTGCTTCAGTGGACATCTGTATGCTACATGGCCCCTCTGGTTGCATTTAAAACATCTGAACTTTGAGCCTGACTGTGTACCTGAACTAGTGGCTTCTCGTGTTACTGGTGGACTTTTTTGGGGTAGTTTAGTCTGCCCACCATGGGTTCTCTTATATCCACATACAGCACTGGTTATCACCTTATACAGTGATGCCGTGCTTGCTAAGTAGACATCGCCTTTTCCCCCCAGCTCATCTGCAGTTACCCACCCAGTCTGCCAACCATATTGTCATGTCCTCCGGCAAAATGCTAAAGGCTTGTTCCATCACCAAAAGGTCTGCCAGCCTTTCAAAAGTGATGACCTGACACCCACTCAGCCACCTATGGAAATAAGTGCTTAACTCAGCAATTTAATCACATACACTTTCATCTGCCTTGTGTCTATGCTTACAAAATAAATTTCTGTAAGCTTCAGGTGTTAACTTAAAAATTCCAATAAACATTGTTTAACTTTATCATAGTTTAAACAATCAGTATCACACAATTTAGAAATGGCAGTTACAGCTTTACCATGGAGTAAGGTGGTCAGGAACAATACCCAGAGCCCTTGGTCAGCATTATACTGTTTATATACTCTTTAAAATATATAAATAAAATTATCAAAACTATCACCCTCTGTAAACTGTGAACAGAATTTACTGACCTTTATTGCTTCTGGGGTTTGATTGTTCCATTCCCCATTACCTCCATGACCATGATGAAGAGTTAGCATCTCCCTCTCATGTTGGCACTGCATCCCGTTTTCTTCAGCCTCAAAATGCTGCAGTCTTTCATTTCTTCAGCCTTCAAATGCCACATTCTCTTTGCCGATTCTAATTCCAAACGTTTGGCCTCCAGTTCAAGTCTCTTGAACTCCAGATGGATTTTTAAGTCCTCTGAGGAAAAGGTGAACTGTCCTGTTTCTGAGGGCTGCAAATCCCCATCACCCGACACAGATAGGGCTGAAATCGTTTCCTCTTTAGTCAGGTTGGCATGCACCAGTCCTTTAGCTTCACATTCCTTGGACAACTGGTTCTTTGTCAGCTTGCCATAATCCTCTGCTGACAGCTTTGCTTGCTTTCCCTGACTAAACTAAACTAACCTAACAAAAAAATAAATAAATACAACTGTTGTGAAAATGAAACTGTGTATGTTTACCCTGTGGCTGCTGAGAGTACACACACCTTCAGTGACAACTGCCTATAGGCTATATAAATTAATTTAAGATCCCACCACTGCTCACCAATATGTGACCTCCCTATGCAGGGCCAGTGACAAAGGAGTCTCAATCCTCACCACGGACACCAGTGAGGGATGTTCACTTGGAACAAAAAATAGATATATATACAGTATTTCCAGATGCAGCTGTCTGCACCAATCACAATTTCGCTTAAGAGCACACAGGAAACACAGTCCGGTCCCGGGACTGGGGTTTCCCTCTCTCTCACAAGGCCCAAATAAAACTCCACACTGACAACAGCTGTAGAGTTGAGTCCTCAGCCAAGTGTTCCTAGCCAAGTCCTCCACCACCCTCTCTGTGAAACCAGTGCTCTGTATCCCTGTTCCAAGTAGCTGACACACACTCTTTGAGATTTGATTTTCTCACACACAGACACACACAGCTTTGCTAAGATATGTTATAACATCTGGAAGATATAAAACCTTCACCTTTCCAGGGTAGCAGTTAGTTCACCCCTAAGGACAATGCAGTAGGATTCCTAGTCCTGGTTTTCACAGACATTTCATCTCTGGATGCAGTCAGAACTGTAGGATACAACCTTTATGGCCTAAACCAGGTAATTTAATTTTAGACAATTTTTCAAATTTAGCTGGACTGAGATTAACCTCTTCTCTTCTAGTATCTTTTGTTATAATATATTCATTTCAGTAGTTACAATAGTCTGACATACAGGTGTATTTCTTTTCTGTCCAGCAGGACCCACTGTTGATACATTTTTAACACAAGCAACTTTACAAATACATTTTCAACACAAGTACCTGTACAAATCAGTTTGATAAATTACATGTAATTATTTACAAAACTTCAGCTTATTATACTAGCACTACCTCACATCATCACAATAACCATTAAATACATTGATTTTCATTTGTCCATCAGTTTTTTATTATTTTTGTCTTTTATTAACCAACCAAGTTGATAGATTCCAATTCATTTCTTCTTTTTTTCTAGAATTTTATTTTTCTGTATAATGCCCATTGCATCTTCCAATGTGTTAAAAATCATCTTTCCTTCTGGAAGGTGAATTCTTATTTTTGTTGGTAATAAGATCTGTGCTTTAATATTATTTTTCTTTAAGCTTTTGACAAGTGGAGTGCATGCTTTTTCTCTTTGATATCACTAATGTTGAATTGTATTTGTCAAATCTTATAGCATTTTCTTTCATTTTAACTGGCTAATTAGTCCATGCAGCTTTTAGGACTAAATCCTGATCTTGACATGAGAAATAATTTACAATCACTGACCTTGGTGAAGGTTTTTTTTTTTTAAAGATGAGTTAGAAAATGATCTGTGTGCCCTTTCAGTGCCGAAGGAAAAAGCTGCAGGCAGGTTCAAAGTTTTAGGCAACCAGGTACTAAGAAATTGAATCATACTATCTCCCTCTTCTTTTTCAGGAATCCTGTAAATCCTGATGTTATTCCTTCTACATCTGTTCTCTAAGTCTTCTATTTTTTTCTCAGAATAAGTTGTTTTGTTTCATAAGAAATTCAGTGTTATTCTCTTTTTCAAGTAATCTTCCATCAAAATTGGACATTGCTTGTTCTATACTCAAGATTTGTGATGATTGTTGTTTAAAACATTCGCTCAACACTTCAACTTGTTTTTACATTCCTCTTTAATACTGCCCATTTTGCTTTATAATTTATCTATATTTACTTACAATTCACTGATGTTACTTAGTATAGCCTGTATGTCTTTTTTTCGTAGTACTGTTCTGTACACTGGTCTTAGTGTGGCTCATTCTGAGACAATTGGTTCTTTCTAGTTTTCTTGACAGGAAAAAGAAATTGAAAGGGTTTCAAACTTGTTATTTTTTGTAGTAAATCTTTCAGCAGCAACAATAAATCCATCAAGTTTTGAAATGTAATATTTGATTTTTTTTTTTTAGTAAAAATCCTGTCAGAGATGTTAAAATGAAGAGCACCCCCCCCCCCAGCGATATTACTGTTTTTCTGTGGCCTCCAGAACCATGCACAGTACTCAGTGAGTAGCCTGACCAGTGTTAACAAAAGTATTATCTTTATGCTTCTGAGGATGCATCCCAGCATTCTGAGTGATGCAACTGCCCTGTCACTGTTCTTCTAGTGACCTACTACATGAGTGGTGAACATCCTTAAATCATTCTCTTTTGCCATCATCAGTTCCTCTCTCTTGACTAATATTTCACAGCTAATATTCCATCCAGATCTTTCATATGATCAAGGATAAACCTGCTGGCCAACACAAGACGTCCAGTTAGTTTCTTTTAAGAGGAATCATGAAGCAGCCGTTAAGAATCCAGTGCTTCTTTCAAATCTGAATTATCTCGGTGAGATTCATATTTCCCCTTGCAAACTAGTTTCTTTTCACTCCTCAGATTTGTTCTTTGAAATCTATCTTTCTGGTAATCTTTCCTGACAGAAAAAAAATGATTTGTAAGTTCTTATGTACTAAGAGTTTAGTCAAAAGTTTCAGGTGAATGAGGATTTTCTGAGAATGATTCCTTATTTTTCTTCCCACAGTGATCTATGTTGGAGGGCTTCCTGAGGATCAGTTCTCATTTCTTCCCCAATGTGGTCTCCAGGCTACCTCTTAACCAGTCCATTCATCTTCTAGTCATTTTCCTTGGAGGCTAAAACAGCCAAGTAATTATTCCATACTCTAGGCGTATATACATTCCAACTCTAGCTCTGTCAAAGGAGGGAGAAGGATCACTGTATGCTGGACCAGTTTTTCATTCTGTGTGCTCTAGGAAAGGGAGGGGAGAGCCATCAGATAAGCAAAGCAAGCATCACCTGAATGCATTGCTTACTGTCTTCAAAACACATCAGCCTTTTTAGTTACATGAATTAGGGTGTCTTGCTTCAGTTGTAGCCACTTGGATGCCAGTGCAGATTTTTAGAAAGCAATACTGCTCAGAGCTACATTCTTTAACCAGATCTCCCATTGAGAGGACAGCTCTTCAAAACCTTATCTTGAATGATTACTTGCCTAATTTTGTCTGCCTCCACCATTACTGATTTGTTAGCTTTTTGTGAAGTAGTTTCTTTGGCTGAACTCAGTACAGAAGTCTTCTTCAGGTAAGAATGCACTGATATTACTCACCATAAACTTTTAAATGTTTCTCTTTTTTCTGAAATTTGTCCTTTTTATACTATCTCAGCTCTATGACATCATTTTGAGCACTGCTCCTCTGAGAGTTGATATATACGTATATAACTAAATAAGGTTTTGTGCTTAATAGATCATACTGAAATGTTTAGTTATAAGAAAGTATACTGGTTCAACTGGAAGAAAGAATTAGGAATTTTGTTGGTGAATGTGACTGTTATTCAAGTAGTAAACTAGTATGTGTCAGAAGGGGATATAATTCTGTGAATATATAATTTGACATTTAGCAAAAAAAAATAATAATAATAATTTTGGTGGAAGAGCTATGAATATAGTGTATATTAATGCAGCAGTGTCAAACCCCATATTTTACCTTATTGGAGACCTGTCATTTATGTATTGTTTTACGGATGACCTCTTCAGAAATTTTCATTCACTTGCTGCATGGTATACAACCCATGGTCAGCCTATTCACATTGTTTAATATTGACATAACAGACTCTTCCTCCTCAAAAGAGAAGAGCTTCTTTCTAGAAGGCACATTACTAGCTTTCTTTTCCTTATCCATGTAGCATCTCAGGCTTGTTCCTGAAACCAGATTACTGAAATCATGTAACTGTTACATTAGTGAAAGTTAAACCACAGTGTAATAGTCTGATTTTGCTTGTCATGTTTCAAGGTCTATACTGTAGTTCTGCTCAAAATGGCCTAAAAGGGTCATTATCATGGCAGCCCATAGATTTTGAGAATTGAGTACAGACTGGCAATATACTTTGGCCATGTCATATAGTTTACTGGTGTCCATTGTCTGTTTTTAGAATGGTAAGTCATGTCAATTTTAAAAATGTCAGAATACCGCTATTAAAAAGTCAGTCTGTGCACAGTAATTGTGTTAACAAAATGTTGTAGCATGGCTGAACTACAAAGTACTTAACAAATGCATATTAGGTAAAACTGAATGCTTCTTAAAGAAAGTGGTAATGTATCAGTAATGTGGTCCCATGTCACGAAGAAAGAAGTCAATGAAGATACTACTGTATGTGTTATAAAAGTCATTTTGTTGTTAGAACAGCAGTCCTTACAATTCTGAATTTTTCATTTTGGGTCCTGAGAGTCTAGGAAAAATATGGGCAGAAATATAATACATGTAGTACTTTGGAAGAGTCATGCATACATGCTGTAAAATGTGCCACCAGTTCCTGTAACATGTTTCTCTGTTTTCAGGTATTACAAGAAGTCCACATCCCTCATCCTCATTGCATTTCCCCACAACTTCCATTCTCCCTCAGGCAGCCTCAACATACTTCCCTCATGCAACCATCCGATACTCCACGCACCTCAACCCTCAGGATCCCCTCAAGGACCTTGTCTCTTTGGCTTGTGACCCTTCCACTCAGCAGCCTGGGCCGGTAAGCCTTTTTGTATGTTGCCTTTTTCTTCTTCTTCTTCCTTTTGTTTTTATACTTGATTGGGCTGTTTCTGTAATTTAGAAGTCAGTGCATGAATCTGCAAGTAGATTTTGCACAAACAGCAGATTTGATTCATAGTTGAATTTTATTCCAGTGAACTCCATTACATGTATGTTGATAACTGTCAGCTATGTTGTGAGCTACCTCACGGCTTCGAGAATGTCATGTAAAACAAGCTTTATGAAAAGTTAATTGGGTAGAAAGGTAATGTATTTTTCTGTTGCTGCTTTGTAGATAGTTTACTGCTTTGACAAAAAGTCCTGTTTTAGAAGGCTGCTTGTATTAAATAAAAATATATTGCCTTTAATACACTACACCCTGCTATCAGATAAGAAACAGTGTTTTGATGTAAAGCCACAATTTCAGCAGGCTGTGTATATCTGTTTTAAAGTAAAATATTTATCTTAAAAGAACAGTTAGTATAGAGTACATTAAATTGGTAAACTGATAAATCTTAATTGTTCTCACTGTTATTCCACATAGAAACAAAACCAGAAGATGATATAAGACTAAAGGTAATGCCGAGATACAGTACTGAACAGATCAGTTATGGGAGATGTAGAGTTTGTTGTGCATTACTACAGAGAATCTCAGAACTTCTCTGCGGTATTGTCTTTAGCATTTCACTGTACTGGAACCGGTTCTGTTACACTTTGCTTGCTTTATTTTGGTTCTTGGGACTCTGACAAAAAGAAGTGAGACATGTTTTTCCCTTTTCTTTGAGTTTATGTTCCGTTTGAGTTGGTATGTACAGAGATGGGTAGTGTGGGGGCTTGCTTCCACATTGAAGAGTGTAGGGTGCATGCCTCCCTGCAAGAATAGATTTAGAGTATTTAGAATTATGCAGAATTTTGAAGGATTAGGCATTTTAGCTGTTATTAATCATGTGTTGCTTGAACACTATATGATTAATCATAGTAAACCCTTCAATTACATTAAGCTTCACCAAGCAGAAAAATAATATCAGTAAGTATATTTCTGTCATAACTTTTGCCACCTTCCAGCCAACACATCAACATACAGAAACAAAAGGAGGGGTATGTAAATATGAATTTTAAGCCATCTGAAAGGGGTGGTCATAGTACACAAGATGATTACACATACAGAGAGGGAGGCAGTGCAATCGTTCAGCTTCCTCTTTGACATTTTCCAGACAAACCATATGTATGTTTTTATGATGGTTGGTGGCACTGGGTGAGAGAAAGAGTGGTGCTAGTAAAAGTTGTGACCTACTGACCTATTGGTTTGCTTTAAAAGTAAGTTCAGCATCAACAAAGATTTCCAGCAATATGAAGAACCAGGGTTTGCTTTAAATGGCAGTGATACCTTGCCAATATTAAGCTAAAACAGGGTGCATTACAAACTGTATGAAGTTCAGGTACTCTGAGTTTACCACACTAAGGGTGGGTTTATATTATATGCTCGAAGAGACTTTTCTTCGAACATATAATGATCGACACCTAAAGAGCGAACGCTCTAAAGTGCGAATGGCCACATATGAGGAAAAAATTCAAGGGGCCGTACACAAAAAACACAAACTTCAAAACCCTAATCAAGAGGGGGACTTCACCCCCCCTCCACGCCCCCTAACTAAATATACCAACTTTGAGATCCCTCTACGTTGGGAAAAAAGGCAATTCCCGGTAATGGCCAAATGAATTTTTTCCCGAGGAAAAAAATTGAGGATGTGGCCATTCGCGCTTTAGAGAGTTTGTTCTTTAGGTGTCAATAATTATATGTTCGAAGAAAAGTCTCTTCGAGCATATAATATAGACTCACTAAGGGCAGTTAGTAGAAGAGCCCTCCAACTGTAACCCCCCTCCCTTATCCTGATGATTTTTACTCACCCTTCCTATTTTCAAGAAAGCAGGACAAAGTCCATAATCAAAGTCCTTAAAAAATAGACAACAGATTAAGTAAAAAATGTATTCTCCACCTGGTATTTTTAAAATTCCAGCACTTCCAATAAGGAAGTTATTGGCTTTTATTTTTAATTTTTATTACGTTTGGCATGCTACCCATTCAGTTCAAACATGCAGTGATACTGCTGCTACCAAAAACTCCCACTCCAAAGAGCCCATATCTCAAATCCCTGTCCATTTGCTAAGATATTTGAAAATCTTATTTACAAAGAAATCATTGACTGTATCTAGTAGTAGACCCGCAACAAGTGGTGTACCCCAAGGATCGGTCTTAGGGCCTCTACTGTTTGGGATATACTTTTCTGAGGTGCAAGCCAAAACCAGTGGTGTGTGGCTGACTAAGATTGCAGATGACTGCAAGTTGGGCACTGTCTTAAATTCCCCTAGTGATGTGAACATCCTCCAAGAAGGCCTTACCCAAATTAATGACTGGTGCCAGAAACATGGCTTCAAACTGAATGCCAAGAAATGTATCACTATCCACTTTGGGGAAAATGGCATCCCCACTAATTATCACATTAATAACAACTTACTAAGCACGGAATCAGTCGTAAGGGACTTGGGCACCCAGGTTGTTAGCAACCAGACTTTTGACCACCACGTTGTTTCTGTTGTACGGAAGGTTTCTACATGTCCCACCTCATAAATAAGGGTATTTCATCCAGGAACAAGGAAGTCATAACATCCCATCCCTGTAGGAAAAGCCAGGGTCTCAAGCACCTATCGTGTACAGATAGGCTAAAAGCCCTGTCCTTCTACTCAGTCTCATACAGACTGCTCAGTGGTGACCTGTGTCTGGCATACAAGGCCATCTCAGACCCACCCAGTTGTTGCATATCCATAAGTCAAACTCCACTCACTCAACCCAGATGCAAGGCCTCAACCTGGTCTGTGACATTAATAGAACTTGTTGGCGGGATAGATTTGTGTCCCAAAGACTTCACCATCTATGGAATAGACTCCCTCTCCATGTCAAGTAGAGTGCCTCTCTAGCCCTTTTTAAGAGAAACCTGGATGACTGGATGGGAAACAGAAAATACAACTCTGGGATCCCACCTGTGTCCCTGCTGGGCAGGGGAAACAGGTGCTGACTTTGTGGGAACATGGGTGAAATTCTTGGCTAGGTTTGTAAGGGCCTCCGGGCCAATAGCCTAGTATCATCCTATGAACCTATGTATCAGTAACTGTGGCCTATCATCAGATACACAGTATGAGTTTAAGGAGGGGGCTAGTACTGCAAAATTTATCAATATGATACAAACCTTCAAGTCAGTAAACCACATACTTCTACTTACTGATCTACAAAAATGTGAAATTTTGTCCTGTTGTTGTTGATTGGTTTATTTTTTCCCTTAAAATCAGAACATTTCAAGTTATATGTGACAATTACAGCAAAGATAGAGGGCACTTCCCACCTGGAGTTCTGCAAGGGTCAGTCAGTTTTGGGCCTATACAATTTTCTGTCTTCCTAAACAATCAAAGCATGGATCTACCTAACTTTAACTTACCATATATGCAAGTGAGCATCTTGCGTCTTAATTCTGACAAAACAATCCCCAGCTTGCAATTTAGTCTCTAAAGTGACATCAAAATCCCCTGGAACAAGGTATCACATAGTAAACTATCAGTCCCAAGAAGACAGCTATAACGTGTTTTGCTGCAGTGCATAAGTGGCAGGAAACAAAAGCTATTACACTAAATTATCCACTAAGTAATATAATTAATTATTCAGAACCCTGAACATAAATACCTTGCAGTTTGTGGACCCACCCTGTCATTTAAACGTTACACTGAGAAGACAATGGGCAAGGTATTCCATCAACTTAAATTTATTCGCAGGATATCTAATGCCAGATGCAATAACACCTACCCTAAGTGTACACTGTCTGTATTGAAGAACATCCCTACCACATTTTGTTGTGCTTTCTAATCACTCAAAAAGACTACACTAAGTGTACATGTAACCTGCACTTTGTGGTAACCTTTATGAATCCCAGTCAGTATTTAAAGCTGCAAGAAAATCAGTAGGAAAATTAAAATTAGGAGGAAGAAGGTTGTGAGTTGTGCTTGTGTTGTCTGTTCCCTTAGAACGGTGTACACTTGGTGTAGACATTAATAAATCCCAGGACTAGTCTTTCTTCTCAGAAGCAAGAAATTCAGTAGATAAAAAAGTATTGTTGCTAGAATTTGAATATTCCGATTGTCATCTCATCAAACTCCTCACACAGTACCAGAAAAATACTTCATGCTTATGAAATGATTTATAAAAAACAGTATTTACCAAGATTATTTATCCCCCACTCTGAAGGAAATATGGACCTCTTTGAAACTGACTACATGTATCGATCTGCAGTCATTGGACTGCATACTTATTTGCTGATCTCACTAGAGCCAGACACGTTGAAAGTTTTAAAGCACAAGGAGAAGAAAATGAAGATGATATGTTTGCTTAGTTTAGCAGAAACATTTTGGAATAAAGTGGTAATGGAAATCAAACTAGAAGTAGCTAAAAATCAGACAGCAACTGAAAGTGCCAAAAAACAAACAAAAAACAAAAAAAAAAGGAAAAGGACCAGAAGAGAAGAAAGAAAACTGAAAAGTGCATAGGTACTCCCTGCATCAGAATCCCTTGTGGAGACCAGGGATCCCTTGGGGGGGGGGAGTGCTATGTCAAAAGGACAGGAACAAATTGAATACATTGCAGTCCAAACTTTTGGCACTAATGGGCATAAGGGAGGCTGTAGGGCTCAAAGCAAAACCTGATTCCCCAGCTGACAGGTGAGGGCACAGTCAACTCTTTCCTGAAGGGAACAAATGGGCTGTCACTATAGGGAGCATATATGTCTGTTGGGGACCCTATAGCTTTATGATCAGTGGGAGTGACAGAGAAAAAAAAACTCTGTGTGTTGCTTTATTGTTTGTTTCTTAAGCAGGTAAGCAAACCTGGCTGTGGAAACTTTTTAGCTGCAACATTTCCCAGAGGCAGAGACACATTACAAATTATGGGATAGTGATGAAATAATTGTCATCTCAGTATTATAATCAGTTTATTGACTGCAGATATAGCATGCCACTAAGTGATGTCACCACACTGTCCTTTGATATGGGACAGTCCCAGCAACTACTTGGGGCAAAAGCTGTGACATTGTGTGATTTGCAGCTGTCTGTTAGTGCAAGCAGGGACAGATGAACTGAGTTGGCCCTTGACTAAATGATAAGCAAATGCACATCCAAAATACATTCTGGTGAACAGTTCAAATGACCAGGTGGAGCTTTCTGTCCTTGCCTCCTTTTATGTGCATCATATTCCCCCACACTCATGCTTATTATTGAGCAAATGCCTTCTTTTAGAAGTATTCATTATTATAATAATAATTATGTACTACCCTCTCAGTTCTGCCTACTTCAGTGTTTAAGGCATCTCTCATGATTACTTGCACCAGTAGCTATATCATATTTCCCTAGCATGTACATTTCCTGTAAAGGCGGCTGCGGTGGTGCAGTGGTTAGCATTGCCACTTCACAGCAAGAAGTTCTCCGGTTCGATCCTTGGCTGGGGTGCCTTCTTTGCAGAGTCTGCATGAACTCCCTGTGGTTGTGTGGGTTTCCCCCGGGTGCTCCGGTTTCCTCCCATATCTCAAAGACATACTGTAGGTGGATTAGATACTCTAAATTGGCCCTAGGCGTGAGTACATGCATGTGTGTGCCTTCTGTGGAAGGTTAGGCGCAGGCTGGCAACTCGACACCGTAAAACCCCACTGCCAATCATGAGCGGACAGGTGAGCCACTGTGGTGACCCCTAACTTGGAAAAGCCGAAAGAAGAAGTACATTTTCTGTAAAGCCAACATGCCAGTTCCCTTCCTTTCCTGTCTTTCTTACCACTTTCCTTTTCTTTCTGCATTACAACTTTTGTGCTTCCAAGTTATATAGCCAGTACCTTATGTGATGCTCCTGCACTGGCACAGTAATCAAGGAGCCTCAGTCCTCATCACTGGCAGCAGTGGGGAACATACACACCAGGAGGATGACAAGTGCCTCACACACATAAAATGCAGTTTCCCTTAAGAGCGCACACAGATCACAGTCAGTCTGGGGCTGGTTTCTCCCTCTTTCTCCAGAAACCCAATAAGACTCCCCACTGGCACAGCTATAGGGTTGAGATCTCAGCTGAGTGGCCAAGCCAAGATCTCCAGTACCCTCTCTGTCCAACCAGTGCTTTGTGTCCCTGCCCAAGTAGCTGACACACACACACACTTTGAGATTTGATTTAAATACAAACACATACACACACACCTGGGAAGGCTGACACAAGTTTACTAGCTATGACCCCTTTTGCCCAGACTATACGGTAGTTCCAACTGACACCAACCAATCTTTATCAGCTACTTTAAGGCCCTTAACAAAGGGTGTCCAGTCCTACTGTGTAATGTTAATATTAATCCAAATGGTAGTTTGACCAAGCACAAGACTATTTAGGAGTGGCATGTACAGTGTCACCAAATAGATATGCAAGTACTCTCAGATCTTAAATATCTCTAAACAGACCAGCCACAATTGAAATGTTTAAATATATTTAATAATAAATAATAAAATAACAAGACAATACTCAGTAAGTAATCAGTTACATCAGAGTTCAAAATCACAAGAAATATTTAAAACAACATTGCAGGGCAGTCTCAAATAAATAAAGAAAAGATCTAAGCTATAATTTACTATATTCCTATCTGAATTTAAAAGAGTTACTATGCCCTAAAAACTTACTTACAGAATAACAAGCAGGCAGAAGTGGTGATGAGCGTATGTTGTCAAATCAAAGGCAAATACAAAATGCCCTCTCTGTCTCTCTCAGAGAGTTCTTAAATTAATATCAAATATTGCTGGGTTAGCTTGGATGACTTCAGTTTTTGTCAACTGACTTTAGTTCCCTAGCTAAACCCCCATTGTCAGAAACTACCCACATTTAACATCTGTCTGTGAAAATACGTAGCCTTCAGATGTTTGCAACTGCTAGAAGATGTAAAACAATAAAACACTTACAAAACAACACAGAGAGTCCCCTAGTGTAGACCTCCTGTCTCCTGTTGACTGAAACTGAAAGATAACTTTTATAGCACAGTCGTCACCAAACAGATATGCAAGTACTCTAAAATCTTAAATATCTCTAAACAGACCAGCCACAATTGAAAGGTTTAAATATATTTAATAATAAATAATAAAAGAACAAGACAATACTCAGTAAGTAATCAGTTACATCAGAGTTCAAAATCACAAGAAATATTTAAACAACATTGCAGGGCAGTCTCAAATAAATAAAGAAAAGATCTAAGCTATACTTTGCTATATTCCTATCTGAATTTAAGAGTTACTATGCCCTAAAAACTTACTTACAGAACAACAAGCAGGCAGAAGTGGTGATGAGCGTATGTTGTCATATCAAAGGCAAATACAAAATGCCCTCTCTGTCTCTCTCAGAGAGTTCTTAAATTAATATCAAATATTATTGCTGGGCTAGCTTGGATGACTTCACTTTTTGTCAACTGACTTTAGTTCCCTAGCTAAACCCCCATTGTCAGAAACTACCCACATTTAACATCTGTCTGTGAAAATACGTAGCCTTCAGATGTTTGCAACTGCTAGAAGACATAAAACTATAAAACACTTACAAAACAACACAGAGAGTCCCCTAGTGTAGACCTCCTGTCTCATGTTGACTGAAACTGAAAGATAACTTTTATAGCACAATCGTAAAACAATTTAATTTCAACTATTTTCTTGATGTTTTGCAAGTTAACCCTCTATGATCAAGTTTCCACTGTTAAAACATATACATTTACACAATTATAATTGTTTATATACATTTCTGTTCTAAGCCAGCAGGGCATGCTGTGGTTAAATTTTAGCTCAGTATATAACATACAGTTCTAACACAGTTGTAGCACAAGCATCTTACATGAACCATATTGGCATTCACAAATGACACATAACCACTTACAAAATTCCAGATAGCTGGGCTGGCAGTATTTCCTTTTGCCACACTTCTATATAAATTATATTAATATTTTCAAATTACATAAAATTATTTACAAAATTCCAGCTAACTGGGGTGGCAGTACTTCCCTTTGTCACACCTTGATTCCGAGATAGAAGTTTTCTATTAGAAGTTCAAGAGTCGATGTTATGAGTCCAGACACTTTGAAAGTTAAACTCCTATTTCTGAAAAAACTGTCAATTCTGAAACATGCTGGTACAATTTTAAAACAATTTTGCAGGGAAGACTTCACCCCCATACCTCCTCTATTTATACATGCTAACTCTTGAGAGCTCTATATCTTGAGGAAGGCAGAATAATCCCAAGACACCATAGTTTCTGGGTTACCATATACTCCCCCTAAGAGCACCTACATGTTTGCTGTTCCAAGGATAGTACTTCAGATCCTGACCTTAAACGTGTACCCTGGCTGGCTCATATCTGTTATAATTTACTTTATTCTGTGTTCCATCATTCTTACTTGCATTTCTCATTTAGCCTTTCTTTACTAACTATGTTCTTCTAGTAGTGTTTATGATAACCATAATTATACCTTTACCTCCCAGCTTACGTATAATGCTTATATTTTTCCTTCCCAACTAACTAGTCAGTTCTTTTTCAAACCACTTCATATTTGGACTTCCTCAAGTGTTGTAACTTTGCACTTTTTGTTCACAGAACTCCCATCTGTCCATTTCCGTCTTGACATTTCACTGAAGTAATTCACAGCAGTAAAGAAGCACTGCTTTCATCTTTGAGCTCAGACATAGCACTTGTAGATTCCACCTATAATAATTGTTTTTTTTCCATTCTCCATTCATATACATTGTTTCACTAGTGTTTACCACCTTCAGTTTTGTAGCTTTATACTGTCAGCTCTCAAGAAGAATGGTACCTTGATCTAGTTTGTGCTTGTTCCTTGTAGTTTTCTTTGTAACCAGGGACTTCTCTGCTGATCCATGTTATTTATCCAGATCTTTTTTCTTATTTCTCTGTGTTCTCTCATGTGACAGATTCTGTCATTTCTCATGAATTACATCTATTTACTCTTTCACACTTCAGCACTTCTTCTGACTACTGGAAGATCTGACTCTTTACCTTTTTTCTTTTCAGACTTTAGCCCCTACTTCTGCTTCTTTCCAGCAACATGTTTTCTTTTTGACAGAAATCTCCATATCTCACCCATTTGCATGAAGTATGCTCATTCAGTGATTAATACAGACAGGTAGGCTTGAGGCTAGATATGCTGTCCTGGTGCATTTTTGGTGATGTTATGATGTGCTGTGCTAGAGGGCATACATAAGCTTCAGAGAAAAAAAGCAGACAAGTTGGAGTAGAAAGCAGACAGTCTCAGTTCTAGGACCACAAAGGAGGGTGCTATTATAGATCATCTGAAGTGATAAGAATGTATCTGTTATTTTCTGTGATTTCTTCTTTCAGTGCAGAGAGTTCCATATAGCACTGTTCTTGTCATCTGTACTCTAGCCATTTATTGCCCCATTCATTACATATATGTTGTTGCTTATTTATTTAAAAGTTGAGATCATCAAATTGTAAGCGTAATAATAAAGTCTTATAAATGTTAATTCATGCAATAGACAGGTTATTTTAGATGTTTCAAACAAATTGTGTTGCTGTAAAGAACTAAACAGAACTAGCTAAACAAATTAACTGTATGCAGTATATACAAAGTATGTCATATATTAACAATATTCGAGATTCATAAGATGCTAATAGGTCATTATAATACAAACATTTACTATGTACTTTGCTAACTTAATGTAATGAATTTTTGTAATGTTTGCCCAAAAGCATTTCTGATTTAGGCAAAAATGTATAATTGTTTATGACAGATTTTGATGTTATTAAATTGGTATTAAAGTTTTTGACATGATTTTCCTTTGGTAATGTAATGTATTCTGAAAAGGGTAGAGCAGTAGACCTTTTCTAATTACTTGTAATTTCTTTTTTTGCTACAGATGATAGAATCTAAAGAAGAGGGTATTAATCTCTATGTACACAAGATGGGACTGGAGAATTATATAGTATTAGTCAACTTTATATTTCAGATTTGTCAAACTGTAAAGGTTGTGCAAGGGACCGAAAGCAATTCCAAACTGATGTAAGAGAATGCATTATATAATATGTGATCCCAGTCAGCCTCAAGTTGTATCTCCAACACATATTGTGTGTGTGTGTGTGTGTGTGTGTGTGTGTGTGTGTGTGTGTGTGTGTGTGTGTGTGTGTGTGTGTGTGTTTTCTATTTCCTTATTTCGCTATATGCTGAAGTGTATAGAAATCTTGATGTAAATATTTCCACTTATAAATCTTCCAAAAGGGAGATGTAGTTTTATAAACTGATTTAAAAATTAAAGTTTTATAGTGATCTGTTTTAACTATATTTTCCTTTTTAAAAAAAAAGTTTCAAAATTAGTTTGTTATTAGTTTGAATTAAAACCTTGTAAAGATCTGATAAATCTGATTTAATGTTTATAAGATAAACTAAAGAAGTGTATCCTATACCTTTTTAGGTAATTTGCCGAATCAGTTAATGTCATACTTAGCTATTTGTAGTCAGAAGATTTCTCACACCACATATTATTAACCATTATTTAGACAACAATGTACAACTGTTAGTGATGTCCTCTATTGTCATGTCTTTTATACTGTCTAAATTATTACACCAGTGTGCAAATTATTTTCTTCTGCAGTTTAACATTATGTCAAAAGTGATCCATCGACTATCACTTTTTCCATCTTTTGCACATGGGCTTAGGATGCCACTTCAACAGTGACAATCATCCAGAGCCATGGTCCACATTGCCAGGTGGCTAGCTCTATCATGGAATTATATCAAAACGTATACCTTCTATAAAAGCAGTAGTTGCAGAAAAATGAAACACTGTAAAGATCCTTTTTTTCCAAACAAGAATGTTCATAAATGTAGCTTTACAATTATTTCCTACATCATCATCATCACCACCAACCCCCTTTTTCCCATTTTTTCTAAATGGGGTCAGAGTGTTATGTCACTTGGCACCATCTCTCCCTATTCAGTGCCATTGTCTTACCTTCTTAGATACTCATCCTGCCTGTCACAGGTATTCTCTCACACAATCCATCCATCTCTTTGCTGGATGCTCTTATTTCCCCTTGCCTTCTTCCTGTCTGCCCCAAATCATCTACACCTGATTGTCTTCTGCTTTCCTGCGCATGTCTAAACCACCATAATCTGTTCACACTGACCTTTTCTGCAATTGGAGCTACTTTGGCTTCTGCTCTTAAGTCCTCATTTCTTCATCTGTTCCACAGTGTGCATTCTGCTACCCTTCTCAAGCATTTTATCTCCATCACCTCTAGCTTCCTTAAGTGCTCTGCCTTTACTGGCCAGGTGTCTGTACCATACAGTAGACTAGTTGCACCATTGTTGTGTAAACCTTTTTTGGCATTCTTCTGTCATATACTACCCCTAACACTCTGGGCCAGATGGCTGCAGCCCCTCTGATTCTAGCTTTAAACTTCTCATTCAAACTTCCCTTCTCCTCAACTACCCCTCCCAGATGCTTGAAGCTATTAACCTGTTCTACTATTTTCCCTTCCATCTCAATTTTCAGCTTCTTCTGATTTCCCCATTCACTGCCATTATAACTTTCTTGTCTGTGCTCAGTTTCATCCCATGTGCCTTCAGTTTTGCATTACATTTCCCTACTCTCTGCTGAAGTTCTTGCTCAGAGTCTACCTATAATGCCACATTATCTACATATAGCAACTTTGTTGATCTGTCCTCTCTGACCTGTTTGCTAATGTAGTCCATCACCAGTATGAACAGCAGTAGTCTCAGAGATGAATTCTTTTGCACACCCACTCCCACTGGGGAACCCCTCTGTGAGACTGAACACTGTTCATACTTGAGTCATTGGATCTTTGTATATAGCTTGCAGTAATTCTACCAATGTTTCTATCAATGTTTCTGGGATTTCATACCACTATAGGGATATCAAAATTAGCTTTCTTGGTACCTTGTCATATGCTTCCTCCAAGTCTAGGAATGCCCAGTTGGACTCTTTCCTCACTTCTAGCTTCTTTTCAAATATCTCATCCTACAAACATTGGGTCAGTGTTGCTGTATCCTGATGTGAACTCAGCTTATCTCCCATTTTACTTTATATTACTGTGTGTATTCGTTTATCATTCATCCTCTCCAGAACTTTCATACTGTGTGATAGGAATTTGATTCCTGTGCACTGCTCACAGTTGTGAATGTCCCCTTTGCTCTTGAACACTGACACTAATATACTTATTCTGCAATCATCTGGGATACAGCTTCCTCGCCATACTGCTATGAGTAACCTCAGGAGCAGTTGCTCCCCTATCTCATCCAACATCTTGATCATATCTGCTGTGACCTCATCTGAGCCTGCTGTTCTTACTACTTCTAGGGTGGTCTTCTCCTGTTCTTTCACTGTAAGTTGTGTTCGGGGTAGTACAGACTCTGCTGGGTCTTCTTCATTAAGAAGCTGCTGAAAATACTTCTTCCATCTGCCTTCGATGTCCTGTGGATAGTGAGATAGTTGTTGCAGGCTGTGGTGGGAAGGGTGTATGTGCTGCTATTGGCCATTGTGTACCTGGATTAAATTCCAGTATTCCTGGGTCAGTATAAACTACTGGCCGGCCAGTGTCTAGTTGCCCAGCTTTGTGTTATAAAGACTTCTCTCAAAATGTCGTATCAACTATAATACTAAAGGAACTATACCATGCTATAATTGTTCTTGCTGTTCAAGTATTTGTCATTCTAATGTGTTTGTTCACCCTGTGAGTAGGAGAAAATTTACATTTAATTGTACTGCTACTTGTAATACATCTTTTGTTGTGTATCTGGCTACCTCCACATTATGTTTAGGATTTTATATAGGGAAATTAGCTAGAAGATTACGTGACAGTATAGTAGAACACAGATCAGACATATGTAGGGTATACAGACTAACTGTCTAGCAAAGCATGTACAGGAACAGGGCACCTCACATCAGTTTGTATTTAGGGTTATGGAATCTTTATATCCCAATATTAGACATGGTGACATTATTAATAAACTTGATACAAAGAAATATGAATGGATTGTTCATTTACAAGCTGACATATATCATGGTTTAAATAAACAGGTGACTCTTAAACCTATTTTAAAATTTAAACAACAAATGATTAAGTAAAAAACCTTGGTTTATGCTTAGAGTTTTAATTTGTGATTTTATTTTTGCTATTACTGTTATCCTTTTATAGATTTTTTTTATGCCATAAATACATTTTTAATGGACTTTCCTATCTTAATTAATGTGTTTGTGTGATAGGATGGGCTGTGTCACATGTTCTAATGTTAGTATTTAAATGGATGCTTGTTTTTTAATCATTTGAAACACTGAAGAAGGACTTGGTGTCTGAAAGCTTTGTTATTTTGAATAAATGGTTTGCATTGTGAAGCATGCTTTGCAGTTTTTTCATTTGCCTCTTCCTGCTACACTTCACTTAACCAACCTGCACATCTTTGATATTTGGGATTTTGCTTAGTTTTTGGTGAGCAGGTGGACGCTGAACTGATTTACTGAATTTACCATGACACAGCCTACCATTATATCAACAGGCTCCATGGGTAGGTCTCTGCATTGAATATTACAGCGAGAAAATCCATTAATAAATCACACTGAATCTTTGATGAATGCAGGTGTGAGTGCTACCTCGGTAACATCTCAGAGGGAAAAATTTCTCTCCAAATCCAGACCCTGGAGCGAAAGGTAAAAACTTTTAAAAAGTTACAGTGTCAAAGTTTTAGTTTTCTTGCTTACATAGAACTGGATATAGTTCCACATGGGGCTACATTAACTAAATATGCCCTCATACGGAAATACCTACCCAGAACTTCTTAAAAAATGGCAAGAACTAAATATTAAACTGGGCCTAAACTATATGATGTTGATGAATGATTTTTTTGCTAACATAGAACATGAACTGTGCTCTGAAATAGAAGCATTAGAAAAGCAATTGCCCAGTTCCTCTTTTTTTAATGAGTACATTTCCCTTTATGAAGACATGCTAACACGTATGTGTAGCTTGGACAATCAATTGGAAATTACAAAAAAGAAGAAGCTCCAACGTTGATGACTTTACTAATGGCTGGATGTTTTCCTGGCCCAAACGAACTGTTATTAAAAATTTTACTGTTGCACGATCTAGTAAGGGCTCGATGTACCAGCTAGATAGTTTCAAGCCCTTATCCAATTAACAGAATTCAGCTGTTTCTGCTGTAACATCATTGGACTGTGAGCCATCTTCCACCCAATCACAGAGTAAGCGGGACTTCCTGGTGATGTCACCTACTATAAATCGAACTGAAGATGCTTCCCAGAGAGAAAGAAGTAGAGTGGATTCGAATACTTCTGAAACTAATAAACTAAACAACTTGAAACTAGTTTGGCTTCTTCTTCTGCTTTTTTAGGCAAAAACTTTCGGGTGACAGTGAATCTACTGGAACAAATTCATGTTCAGAAGCAGGACTTAACCAGGAAGCGCTCGCAATCATGCGGGCGACCTAGAAATGGACCTACAACTCGGAGTAGAATGAACAAGCATCAGTAAGTGAAACTGAAGCTGTGAATGGGGTTGTGGTAAATATGTAGAGTAATATAAATGAAAAACGACAGTGTGCTTAATTTATCAATTTATGAACTCACTAATGCAAACATTTCGCTATTATCACGAGGCATTAAGTTTGTTCCAGCTGGAGTGGACAATATAGTTAATGCAATTACTGATTTGAAGGTTTTTACTCGAAATATGAATTTGAAGTGTATTTTTACAGACTGTAGCATGGTTATGTCAGGTGCTTGTAAAAGAAATAGTACGTTTATACCAATAGGTGACCCTGTTATTACTGCTTTTAATAACATCTGTGAAAAACAGATTTGTGAGTTGTATGTACTGAATTATTTTAAAAAGGTGTATAATCTGACACTGGATGAATTTAATGCTCTTAAAATTCTATAGGAGAATGAAAATTTTGTAATAAAAGAAGCAGATAAGGGAGGCTACATTGTATTAATGGATTTATGTAATTACATCATAGCAATGAATGATTTCATTTCTGACACACAAGTGTTTAAACTTATTAATGATAAGGGGGTTAATTCAATTATTAGTAAAATCAACATTTTTATGATTTACAACCAATGAGTGATATAGACTGAAACACTTTTAATTATTTTACTGTAGCATGCCCAACCATCTCGATGTTATATGGGCTACCAAAGGTTCACAAATCCCCCCATAACCCACCAATGAGTCCTATTGTCTCTGATAAAGGATGGATAAAAGAGCCCTTATCAGTATATTTACAGAATATATTAAAAGCTTATCTAAAATATGTGCCTAGTTACATTAAAGATACAGGTGATTTCTTAATGAAGCTATACTAATGGTGAGATATGAATACAGTAACAGATTTCTTGTTTGTAATATTTGATATTAAATCTCTGTTTACTGTAATCCTGAATACATATGGTATAGACCGAATAAGGGAAATTCTGACGGAACATGGTCAGTACTCTGTGAGGGAGATTGAAACGTTTTGTGATCTTTTGGAATTGGTATTAGAAAATCGATTTATTTTTAACAAACAGATATCATCAGACATCAGGGGTGGCAATGGGCACTGCTGTAGCAAATACATATACTAATTTGACTCTGAGTAAATGGGAGGAAATTAGTATTTATGGTGAGAGTAATATATATTGTTTGTTTGTGTCTTTCAGCTTTTCCCAGTTAGGGGTCGCCGCAGCGGAACTCCAGTCCGCTAATGATTGGCAGCTGATTTTTACGTACCGGCTTGCCAGGCCTGACGCACAACCTTCAACGAAGGTACGCCCATTCACGCATGTCTCCACGCAGAAGATGCTCTAGCTGAGAATCGAATCGGACAGCGTCTTACTGTGAGGCGACAACGCTACCATGCCTCAAAAATTCTTTTTTACAAACGGTTTGTCAACGACATTTTTTTAATTTGGGGAGGTGATAAAGATGACTTGAAGGATTTCCTTACATACTTAGGTCAGACCACTGATTTTCTAAAATTGGAGATGACTGTGTCTGACACTGGAATACATTTTCTAGATGTCCGGGTTTTTCTAACTGCTAATGGTTTGGATACCTGTATGTATAGGAAGGATATGCATGCAAATAAATACCTTCATAAGAAAGTACAGTTGTGTACACTTACCATAAATGTAGATGTTCGAGTGTATTCACTGTTGCAGTCATTACATTTGGGTAATCTGCTGGCAGGTTGCCCTCAGTCGGCCTGAATTCCAAAGTCTTGGGTCCTGTGTCGGTTGCTGTCTTCTCTTCCATGATGTCAGGTCATCAGGGGTATAAAACATGCAGCCGATGCCATTTTCTTTAGTTTTTCTTTGCCCCCCCCCCCCAATGTCAGGTGCCCCTAAAAAGGTATCCAAAAAGAAATATATATATATATATATATATATATATATATATATATATATATATATATATACACACATACATATATATACATACATATACATACATATATATATATATATATATATATATATATATATATATATATATATATATATATATATATATATATATATATATATATATATATATATATATATACATGCATCAATTTAAACTTTACCTTCATCTACAAGCAAATACACCACATAGGTTGTAGAATATAGAAAAGGAAAGATAAACTCCAGAATGATAGGGGGATGGTGGGAGGGTAACCTGGACTGCAACAGTGAATACACTCGGACATCTACATTTATGGTAAGTGTACACAACTGTACTATGTTCTTCGTGTTTCACTGTTGCAGTCATTACATTTGGGTAGAATCTCAAAGCTATGGTTAGGAGGCTGGAGCTAAAAAGCATTAGGTGTGGCTATAAGGCCCTGCAGAACTGCAGTAGCAAAACCTGCCCTGGACTTAGAGTAGAGAGGCAAATGATAATGCTTTGTGAAGGTGTGACCAGAACACCAAGTAGCAGCCTCTAGAATGTCTTTGGTTGGTACTCCTTTGCGAAAGGCTGCTGAAGTAGCCGTAGCTCTGGTGGAATGAGACCTAATGCCCTTGGGAACAGGTTTACCATGGTGTAGGTTGCAGAAATGGATGCAGTGGCTTATCCACTTTGAAATTGTCTGCTTTGAAATAGCCTTTCCTTCTGATCCTGCAGCATATGACACCAGTAATTGCTCAGTTTTTCTTAGAGCTTTAGTCCTATTCAAGTAGAATCTTAGCTGTCTGTGTACGTCCAAGGCATGCAGAATTCTCTCCCCCTTGTTCTGCGGATTTGGATAAATGGTTGGCAGATGAATAGTTTGGTTAAGAGCCGCACTGGAAACCACCTTAGGCATAAAAGTAGGATTTGTCCTCAGAGACACCCTGTCCGGGTAAAATATGATAAAAGGCTCAACAGCCATGAGGGCCTGTAGCTCTGAAACTCTTCTTGCTGAAGTAATTGCTAGTAGCAGAGCTGTTTTCCATGATAAAAACTTTATATCAGCGGTAGCAGCTGGTTTAAATGGAAGCAGGGTGAGCTTTTCCAACACATAATTGAGGTCCCATGCAGGTAATGGTGATCTTCTAGGAGGCCTTACATTTTTGGCTCCTCTAAGATACTGCTTTAGTAAAGGATGAGAAAAGATTGGTGGCTCTGTATTGTAATGAGCCGAAATGTCAGAGGCATGGATTTTAATTGATGAGAAAGATAGGCCTTTGTCAAGCATCTCAGTTAAGTATTGTAATATCTGAGGAATATTTGGTTCTGCTATATCAGTTCCTTGTGCTTGATTCCAAGCACAGAATCTCTTCCATTTGTCAGCATAAGATTTTCTAGTACTAGGCCTTCTGGCTTCCAAAATGACATCCATCACAGCTTTACTGAGAGGTGTTGTTTGTATAACTACATGATCAGCCATGCTGCCAGGTTCAGTGTCTGTAGTTGATTGTGCAGGATCTGATTGTTTTGCTGGGACGGTAGTTGAGGTCTTTGAGGTAAGGTCCAAGCTGGGTATTGAGACAAGTTCCTTAGGACTGGGTACCAGTACTGGTGGGGCCAGTCCAGGGCAATTAGTATCATCTTTGGTTTCTCTTGTCTGACTTTTAGGAGGACCTTGGGGAGAAGAGGCAGAGGAGGAAAGGCATAAACTGATAGGTTTTTCCAACTGAAGGATAGGGCGTCCACTTTCCATGCTTGCCTGTGATAAGTCCTTGTGCAGAATCTTTTCAATTGATAATTTTGAGGAGAGGCAAATAGATCTATGTCTGGGCTCCCCCATTTCTCTGTTATCATGCTGAAGACTTGTGGATTTAGTTTCCACTCGTGAGGATCCATAAGGTTTCTGCTTAAATCGTCTGCCAGTGTATTTTGTTTTCCTGGCAGGAATTGAGCTTGAATATGTATTTGGTAGGTCAAAGCTGTGTCCCACAGTGCCATGACTAATCTGCAAAGGGGGTATGAGTGTGTGCCCCCTTGCTTGTTTATATACCACATGACTGTGGTGTTGTCCGTCTTTATCAGTAGTTGTCCTAGATGAAGTAAGTCCTTGAAGGCTGTTAGGGCATTTTGAACAGCTAGCATCTCTTTCTGGTTGATACGTAGATGCATTTGTTTTGGGTCCATATTCCCTGAATGCATCTTCCTGCCATGTGGGCCCCCCAGGCATAATCCGAGGCATCTGTTGTTAAGGTTTGGCTGGCAGGGGGGGAGAGAGTGAAGGCCCGTCCCATGTTTTGGTGACATGCCTTTGCCAACCATAGAAATTCCTGTTGTAGGCAGGGAATGAGAGGAATCATTGCTTCCAGACTGTGAGAGTGTTGACTCCATAAACTTTTCAGGTACCATTGAAATTTTCTCATACACCGTCTTGCATATGGATTCAGTAGGATGCAGGATGCCATGAAGCCCAGAGCCTGCAGAATTTGTCTTGCAGATAACTGGGTTTTTGTTGCCATCAGTTTGAAGTAAGTAGTCAGTTGCCTTTGCTTGTCTGGCGTGAGGTAAGCCATCTGAGCAGTTGTATTCAAGCTTGCACCCAGGAATGTTATCTTTTGAGAGGGTACCAGTAGTGATTTCTTTTTGTTTATTGTGTATCCTAAACATGTTAGAAGCCATTTCACAAATGCCAGGTGTCAAAGAAGAATGTCCTTGTTCTCTGCTTGAATGAGACAGTCGTCTAAGTAAGGATATATTTGTATGCTTCTTTGTCTGCAAAATGCAGTTACTGGTGCCAGGCACTTTGTAAAGACCCTGGGCGCAGTAGATAAGCCAAAGAGCAGTGCAGAGAATTGGTAATGCATTAAGCCAGCCTTGAATCTGAGGTATCTTTTGCACGATTGTCTTATTGGGACATGCAGGTATGCCTCTTTTAGGTCTAGTGATACCAGCCAAGCATTCTTGCCCAGCATGGGCAGAAGCTGCTGCAAAGTTAGCATTTTGAATTTTGGAATGTCCAGGTATGTGTTCAAAATCGATAAATCCAGTATTGGCCACCAGGCCTTGTCCTTTCTGGGTACCAAGAACAGTCTTGAGTAAAAACCTTGTCCTTTTTCCTGTTCTGGTACTGGCTGAATGGCCCCCATATCCATGAAGGACGTAACCTGCTTTTGTGCATCTGCCCATTGATTTTTTGGCAGATCTGGCCAACCATTTGCCATTGGCAGAGTGTGGAAATGGAATCTGTATCCCTGTGATACTATGTTTAGTACCCACTTGTCCTGGGTTGTTAACTGCAAATTTTGAGCAAAAAGTGCTAACTTTCCCCTTATGGGAGCTGCCAAAAGATAAGTGCTTGGTGTAGGCAGAGGAAAGTCATTGGGATTGTTTTCTGAACTTTTGTGCTTTATCTCCTCCAGATTTGGAGGTAGAAGCACCCCATTGCTTTGACCTGTATGAATCTTGCGCCTGGTATCTGGAACCCTTAGGGCATCTGGATTTGCCCCTTTGAGATCTGTCTGACACAGGAAAGGACCAATTTTTTGTAGGCCACTGTCTACTGAATCTTGGTGGCTGCACTTGTAAGAAGTCTTTAATAGTTTGCATAGACTTAGCTTTGTCTTCCATTTTTTTTAAAACCTCTTCTGCCTTAATACCAAACTAAGAATCATGCTGTAGAGGTGCATCTAGCAATTTAGCTTTAACATGATCAGGCAAATTTTGTTCCTTTAACCAGGCATGCCTCCTAATCACAGATCCAGTAACTGCGGCCCTGCAGGAGGCCTCTAAGGAATCAAAACCACATTGCAAAGTATGCTTTCCAACTTGTTCAGCTGCTTGCAATAATTCCTGCAATTCTTTATTTTCTGCACATTCTGAAAGCAACATCATTTTCTGTTTCAGCAATCCCATAACATGTTGTTGGTAGTTTAGCATATGAAATTGACAGTTTAAGGCCCTGATTGCCAAGGTTGCAGATGTATAAACCTTTTTTCCCCCATCTGTCTAGTGCCCTTGAATCTCTGTCAGAGGGGGTAGGATTTTTGCTGTTGAGGCCTTAACTCCCTTTGGACCCTGTGAAATAGTTTCAGGATCAGCAGCAGGGTTTCTAAATAAAACTTTATGTGAGTCAGGGACCCTGTAATATCTGTCAGGCTTACTGGGAGCCGGAGGTAAGGAGTCAGGGGTCAAGCTTGACTCCGAAAACACATCATCCACAATGTCTAAAACAGGGGGAATGGCTAAAGGCTTGTGCTGAGGGAGAAGAAGGAAATCCCTGAGCCTCTTTTTTGAATCTGAGAAGTCTTGACTCTCCCAGTGAAAATGCTCCCTCAAAGTATGCAAGGTTTCTCCAAATGAATAATCCTCAGGAGGAGATACAGATGGAATAGACTCCTCAGCATCAGAATCCTCATAGGGAGGTATAGATAATTCCTGATCAGAAGAGGAATCAGAAGAAATTGAAACCTGATCTGAAGATTCATAATCAATGTCTTGCCTAGGCCTCTTATCTGGAGGGGGATGGGTACCCCTGATCAAGGTAATAAAGTCTTCAGCCATTTTGATCAACTGCTTTGTAGGCATGGAGGCCTGTGCATGTGGCTCGTGAGTCATTTTTTTAGTTTTAGAAGTTGCTTTTGTCTTTGGTTTTGCAGCTGTCAATGATTTGATATACAAATGTTGAGGTCTGAATACACCCTCAGAAGCCGGTGCCTGCTCAACAGCTCCGGACCCATCCGAGGGAGATACATCCGTCGGTCCAATACCTTGAGTATCTTGCAGCATGCCGGACTCCACATGGGTGTTGGTAGAAGCCTGCAACTCAAAGGTAGCGGGTATCAGGGGCTGCGAAAGCGTCTCACTGAGTACCGGCGAACCGGTGACTGGCTTAGGAGAAGCTTCGTCATCGGTTTTAGATCTTGACTGCCTTTCTCTGTCCTTTTCTTTGCGTTTTTTATGTATTCCGGTAGTCGGATTGCTATCCAATGACATTTCTGGGTAGTTAAATCTGTTTCCAAAATACTTTGATGCAAAAATATACCAACGCTTAATAGTGCATTGGTTAAATTTAGCACAAAACTGACAGCCAGGCACGTTGTGATCAGGGCCTAGGCAAGGAATACAGTATAAGTGGAAATCCTTATGAGGTATTTGCTTCCCACAAGTAATACAATTATTAACTTTTTCTGACATCGGTAAAAACAAGAAAAAACTTTCCCCAACGGGGTACTTAGCTTTAGTGAAGACTTCGGATCTGAAACTCAAACTCGAATATTTCAGTAGTCGGCCGACCGGCACTTGCAAAATGCTTCTGCTTCAGGCACCACGCGTCAAGAAAGACTAAAGAAAATGGCGTCGGCTGCATGTTTTATACCCCTAACGACCTGACATCATGGAAGAGAAGACAGCAACCGACGCAGGACCCAAGACTTTGGAATTCAGGCCGACTGAGGGCAACCTGTCAGCAGATTATCCAAATGTGATGACTGCAACAGTGAAACACGAAGAACATCAGCATGCATGCTAAACATACCTTTAAAGGTATTACTAAGAGCCAGTACATACGAACCAGTAGACTCAATACTAGAACAAATTCCTGTGTTAAACAAATGGACCAAATGACCAATGAATTTTTGGCAAGGGGTTATGATACTAATGAACTAAATGTGGTTAGAGAAGATGTAATGCAATTAAGAGATGGACAGGCTAAACCATTCTTTTCGAACCACACTAATATCAGTGATATACAACACACCCTTAGATATCTAATGACATACAGTAGAGCAAGTCAGTCGGTTGAAAAAATTATTAGGGGTAATTGGGACATACTGAAAGCCATACCTGCCCATGAAAAATGGTTGCCTGAAAAAACCCTATTCACATATAAGAACTGTGAAAATTTAAAGCAACGTTTGTATGATAAAGACTTCTCCCTGAACAGAAAATGAGGTATCAACTATAATACTTAAGGAACTATACCATGCTATGATTGTTCTTGCTGTTCAAGTATTTGTCATTCTAATGAGTTTGTTCACCCTGTGAGTAGGAGAAAATTTACATTTAATTGTACTGCTACTTGTAATGCATCTTTTGTTGTGTATCTGGCTACCTGCACATTATGTTTAGGAATTTATGTAGGGAAATCAGCTAGAAGATTACGTGACAGGATAGTAGAACACAGATCAGACATACATAGGGGTATAGAGACTAACTCTCTAGCAAAGCATGTACAGGAACAGGGCTCCTCACATCAGTTTGTATTTAGGGTTATGGAATCTTTATATCCCAATATTAGACATGGTGACATTATTAATAAACTTGATACAAAGGAATATGAATGGATTGTTCATTTACAATCTGACATACATCCAGGTTTAAATAAACAGGTGACTCTAAAACCTATTTTAAAATTTAAACAACAAATGATTAAGTAAAAATCCTTGGTTTATGCTTAGAGTTTTAATTTATGATTTTCTTTTTGCTATTACTGTTATCCTTTTATAGATTTTGTTTATGCCATAAATACATTTTTAATGGACTTTCCTATTTTAATTAATGTGTTTGTGTGATAGGATGGGCTGTGTCACATGTTCTAATTTTAGTATTTAAATAGATGCTTGTTTTTAATCATTTGAAATACTAAAGAAGGACTTGATGTCTGAAAGCTTTGTTACTTTGAATAAACGGTTCACGTTGTGAAGAGTGCTTTGCTGTTTTTTCACTTGCCTGTTCCTGCTACACTTCACTAAACCAACCTGCACATATTTGATATTTGGGATTTTACCTGGGATATTCACATATGTAGAATTTATTTGTGAATATATGTTATATTGTAGGCAAATTTCAATGAGCAACCACGTTTTATTATCTGCTTTCTTAATATTTTGTTCAAAATGTTTGCTCATTTATCATTATAGACATATGAAGTTGTGTCTTTATGAATTATGACTATAGTGCATTATTACTTTAAAGATCAAAGCCTTTGTAGGCATTTATGTATATGTAATAGATACACAAGTTTTATTCCGTAAGGTTATGATTTTTATATGCTGTCCTTGGTTTTATTTGGATACCAAATAAAGAGTAGAAGTCCCTACCCCTCCCTCCATTCAAGCTGAAGCAGCCAATCCAACATACCACACAGTTGCCAGTACATTATAGTATCCATACCAGCATATACAAACAAGCAAACACACACATGCTTGTGCACGCACACATACATTTGTACAGAACTTGGTATTTAAGTGCAAGTGTCCTTATATCATCGTTTAGACAGAAACAAATCCATTTATATTTATTCTCATTCTCACACAATATTTATTATTTCATCATTTTCCACATCTTGTCAAACTATTTAGTACATTATGACACAAAAAAATTCATATCTCATTTATCTTTATAGTCTGAATTTTTTTAATTAACTATGTTGTTTACTTTTCATGCTAAGAGTTGCCTGTTATGAATTCATTTTCTCTTCTAAGTATTATTTCATTACCTCATACGTTTCAGTTATCTGCTTTTATCTTCTTCAACAATATGTCCTTTTGTAATTCTTTGGCATCTTCTCTTCATTCTGTTATGTCCTTTTCCAAAATATAAAATTTGATTATTGTATTGGTCCTAAACCACTGTTTGTACATAAGGGATTTTGGAAAGGTGACCCAGTATTATTACAGAAAACATTTCTGTAAAAGAGAAAGGACCTTTCTCCTGACATGGATATAAGAAATGTAAATTTACATCATGCAATACATAATGGTGTTAATCTAAACACTCCTGTATTGTTTGTGATTGACTGTACAGTAGCTTGTTAAGAGAAGTTTTTGTTTGAACTTATATTTTATTTTTCCACACTTTTTTCGCTCGTTTTAGGAAGGAAGGAAGGAATAGCTTGTAGACAAGATTTACTTTGATTTATATTTTGATGTTTTACCTTTAATTCTCACTGTTAGTTGTTAGAAAGGGATAGGTTTTAGACAGGCAAACTCTAGCCATTCCAAGGGGCTTAGTCTGCTATAACTTCAAACAGACTGCAGAGAGAACAATCCAGTGCTTATCACTAAACAATCCTGTCTTGGTTTGTGCTGTATTGATCTTTATTGTCAAAAAGAGGTGCAGCTGCGAGAGAAAGTGAGCAGAAATTGCTGCGCACATTTGTGCATGATGTAAGGTCAAAGCAACGATTTTACCGTACTTAATTTAATATTTATTTGTATATTGTTTGTGTAATTTTTCTCTTAAAATTTGATTTAAGTTCTCTTTGAATTCTGTGGCAACTGATTTTGAGTATTCTTTACTTTTAGAATTGGTTATTCATTTACAGCTGAGTATGGATTCTTTAAGTGAGCATGCAATTAATGACTTGCTAAAGCACAAATATTGTGTACATTGTAGTCACTGCTATGTATATTTAAAGGTAACACCTGATTACACTGGTTCCTTATGTCAAAAGTTGGATGATTTGCTTACCATTATTAGTAGTAAATCTAGACTTACTGATGATGATTGCACTTGTGCAACTGGCATGGCTTGGAGAACTGTTACATACAGTATATTAATGACTTGACTGGTGAGATCAATAATGTTAGGCTAAGAGCAACATTTAGGAAAGGATGTATCTATTGTCTGTAAACATCACTCAACCCCTGTGAAACAAGACAACGCCACTGATAACTTTGGAATTCTGGATGCAAGTATTCAGCAATCTGAGGATTCAGAGCATATAGAAGGAAATAAAAAAGAAAGAAAGAAAGGAGTTCACAACAAGTAACAAAGAAGAAAAAGAAACTGATAAATGTTTGTAAAGCAAAGAAAATCCATAGTAAAAAGGACACTGCTTTGTTTTGCAATACACAGATTACAGGTAATGGTAACATTTTTCTATTAGAAAACCTTCAGTCTACAGAAAAAGGCATCATTTTTTCCAAAGGAAAAGGTAGAAAAAAGAGGCAAGGAGATGGTGAAAGGAAGAAATCAAAACTGAATGTGGAAGGATTGAAGAACATTACTGTAAGAAAAAAAAGAGGAGAAAGATAGATGTTGACAATATGGCTCAAGCTGTGAGTGTACAAAGCAGCTGGATGAGAATTGTATGCTTTCAAATATAATATGCAGTGAAAACAGTGAGATTAATAAGACTAATGCCAAGAAGACCAAGATATTACTGAACATCAACTAGTGTTATGCTTCCCAGGTGCAAAAACAGAGGATGTGAGGCTGGCCTTAGAACGCCTTAATATGAGGAAGTACGTATCTGTTTTTATTCATATCGGTACAAATGATCTCATCCGCAAGGACTTTCTAACTGTTAATAGGGAACTTACAGCCCTCTTAGATAGCTTAGCTTCTACAAGTGTTAGGGCATATTTTTTTATAAATCTCATATAGAATGGAGAGTCATTTCATGGTGGATGAAAATATTTTTGAGGTAAATACCTACATGAAAAAAAAATGTCCCATTTTAAAAAATGGAAATGTATAGAGCATCTGAACCTTATTTCGGACACACATGTTCAGACAAGATGGAGTGCACTTGTCAAGATCAGGGAAGATCATTTTTGCAGCAGATATTTTGCAATATTTGACAACACAAGGCAGTATTTTTACCATGTCAAAAATTTAACAGTTCACAGCAACATTTGATGCATCTCTAACTGCTAATGCTAGGAGCATTAATAATAATAATGTTTTTTTTAATTGGAAAATTTGCTACATCCCCACAATGTTTAATGTTGTTATTGTTTATGAAACATGGTTAAACAACAATGACTGGAAACCAGTTATCTCAGGGTATAAATGTTTTTACTGCAACAGACATTCTAATAAAAATCAGGTGGAGGTGTTATGATAGGGATTAGAGATAGTTATGAGACACATGTTCAATGATAACAACAGTACTATAGATTGTGTTACTGTAATAGTAAAGACAACCCTGGAATATATAACAACTGTTGAAGTGTATAGGCCATCAAAGTCAAGTGCTGATGACCTAGAGGAATTGATGCATTTTTTGCATGAAACACAGGGAGGATAATAGTTGTTGAGGAATTAAATTTACCAGAAACAGACTGGAATGATATTGGTTTAACATCATTAGTAAGGAAATTATTATGTTCAGGAATAGCAATTGCTTCATATTGTTAAACAAAACTACCAGGGATTGGAACATACTAGACATTGTTTGTGTTCTTAAAGAAATTACTTTTACTTCAAAACAAGTTTTACCTCCTTTGATGTACAGTGATCTTGCAGTTATAAAGGTTAATTTATTGCTTGATAATTCTGCCAAACAGAAATCCAAACCAATGCACAAAAGATTAATATCAGATTATATGGAAGCAAAACATTCACTATGTAAAACTAAACAGATTGATGTGTTCAGTGGGAAAACATCAGAAGGAACAAAGAAAGTTTTGGAAGAGAAATTGTTTGAATGCAAAAAATTAAAAAAAAATGTTTAATATCAAGCTGTAGGCACACAACGTCAGGAGGATATATTTCCATAAGAACAAGATACTTGATTAAGATGAGAGAGAAAAAATATATAAGAAGTGGAAAAGAGATAGAACTATAACTTTGAAAACTGAAATAAACAAAATGAACAATAAATTAAACATAGTGTGAGACAAGATCAAGAAAATTTTGATGAAAATTTAAATTATGATATTGAGCATAATAGGAAACCATTGTATAAATGCATAAGATGTGGAAGAGATAAAGACATACACATTGATAAATTATGCCTAGATTCTAAAATTTATTCTCAGACACAAAAGATTATAGTTTGACTGTACAAAGAGAGTGATAAGTTTTCCTAGTGACATCCAGGTAACCTCAGATCCTGAAATCAAATTATATTGTATTGAAAAACAGAACTACGCAAACTGGATCCAAACAAAGCACAGGGAGGAAATGGAATTAGTAATGATGATTTGAGAACACTTCAGCAAGAACTTACACTACCATGATATATATATTATTTACTAGGTCATGTAAATATGGGGAGATTCCTCAAGGTTAAAGACATCACTTATTAAACCTGTCTTTAACGGAAGGGGAGTAGGACAAACCCAGAGTCATATAGACCCTTATGTCAATGTTCATGTTGTGGAAAAATAATGGAGAAGGTAATATTGGATAAGTTATTGTCAGAATTGGAAAGGCTGGGACTTCAAACCATATGTCAGCATGCATGTGTTGAAAATAGATGTATTACCATCTGTACCATGTGATGTTCTGCAACCATGTAATAATAGCTATGAGTGAAAATTGTTCTGTGATGTAATCAATATAATGATTTAACTTCAGCATTTGATGGAGTCATACACAAAACACTGATCAATAAATTGGAACAACTAGGTACTGATGTACTCTTGATAAGATGGATAGCTGCATGGCTTACAGATAAGACATGGCAAGTATAATTGAACAGGTGAAATTCACAGAGCTCTGTTCTAAGCTCATACTTGTTTAGATTGTATCTTTAAGCTCCATCTTTTTCATCTGAGGTGTTCTACCGTCTATATGCAGATGACCTGAAATTGAGTAAACTGATTTCATGATTTACAGATATGGCATGTCTGCAAAATAACTTGACTAAATTGACCATTTGGGCGTAGGAAAATAAAAAGCTGACAAATACTTCAAAAGCTAAGCATTTAAGATTTGGAAGAAGTAAATTAAAAGGTCAATATTTAATGCAGCACACAGTGATTGAAACCGTAGATTCATTTAAGGGCGTGGGTATATGGGTAGATCCAGCTCTGAGTTTTTATAATCACAACAATCAATTTGTTAATGATAGTTATAGAACTATAGGTTTTATAAAAGGATGTAGCAAGTCTAGGAAATCAGAAATGATGAAGTCATTGTTTGTTGGTTACAGTAGACCCAAATATGAGTATGAAATAAAAATATGGAAACCTTATAATAAAACAAGCATGAGTAAACTGGAAAGAGTACAATGGAACTAAACCAAGAGCATCCATAGATGTGCAAATTTAAGTTATTAGAAGAGATTAAAATATCTGAACTTGTACAGTGCCTCATATAGATATTTAAAAGGAAGCCTTATTCGGGTATATAGGGCATTTAGAGACAACTGCCTTTAGGAACATGTAGTGTTATCAAAAGGTTGTTGAGAATCATCAGGCAACTTATGTAGAACTAATTGGTTCTCTGAGAGAGAGAGAGAGAGAGAGAGAGCAGCTGATGCATGGCATAGACTACCAAATTATATTAAAACAAGCACTAGTTTTAGATATTTTTAAAAACAGCTTGGATACTTATTATGGGAACTATTTTGGTGTACTGGCAGGCTAGAAGGACATTAATGCCCATGCTTGAAATATGTGTATGTATGTATGTATATATGCAGTCTAGCTGATGACCATATTTTTGGTACTAGGGACAGATTTACCTTTGTGAGCAGTAATGTAGTTTAATATAACAAATGTTTAAGATGTAGATGTTTTTCACACTGGAAAAATGTCCAGGACATTGAGAGTACACACTAAGGAGCATCACAGGATTATTACATCTAGGAAGCAAAATGTCTCATATAAGCATAGCATTTTATGTACAGGTTTCAAGAAATGTGTGTCGTGTTACAAGCAGCTAAGGCAGATATGAGAAGTGGAAACACTACGTGAAAAACAAGAACTAGCTTGGCAGCTTAGGTTTAATGCTTTTTGTCATCCTTGTATTAGTGATTCTTAGAGCATTACTCAAATGCATTTAAAAATAAGAACACTACAGTACTGATTTTAAGATTCATTTTAATTATTGTTTATATATTCACAAATAACGTACACACTTCCACACCCCCTGGAACCCTCATTCAGTATGCAGAGGATGCTACCATAATCTGTTCCCCTAGCACAATATTTGAACTACATTCCAGCACTCAAATGTCCTTTACTGCCATCGAATCCTGGCTAAAACACGCTCAACTATTTCTTAATCCCAGGAAAACTAAACTTGTACTCTTCCACCCAACAAATACCTCCCTTGTCACTGATCAGTTTAAAATCTACACATCCAATAACACTGTCATTGAAATTGTACAGGAAACTAAACTTCTATGAGTAATCATTGACAATAAACTTACATTCAACCCCCCCTTATCAGACAAAACACAAAGAAAACTCATCAAAAACTGGGACTCTAATTTATATAGAAATAAACACTTCTTAAGCACCACTACTAAAATCATCCTGGCAAAAACTTTTCTGCTGCCCTTCCTTCTTTATGGTGCTACTATCCTAACTAATTTACCAACTTCTTCCATAACCAAGTTATAACAAAGTTACAATAAAATCGGAAAGTTTGCCACAAACTCCAAATATTGAACACACCACTGTATACCACTACGAGAATTAAACTGGCTCGAACTCCCTAACCAACTGGCCTTTATCCAGCTATCCACCATCCACAACATAATCTACAAACCAACTGCATGCCCAGCCCTAACTCACCTAGTCAAACCATACACACAAAATAGATCCCTAAGATCAGAAGACAAACATAAGCTATTTCTAAATCCTCAAAAAGACCAGGTCAAACCCTAAACTCCTATTCTGTGTCCATATTATGGAATTCTGTTCCTCTAGATACCAGGTCAATCCCAGAATTAACAAATCAAAGCCTCTTTAAAATATTTCCTTAAAAATACATGTCTCTGCACTTGTATAACACCTGGTTAACCTCACCTCTCCCACGTCTTCGAGATTAACCCCACCTATCTCAGTCAGCTTTCCCCTATGCTTAAACAGCTCTTACTCTGTCTATGCTCTATACTTAAGTACCTACTCATGCTGCAGCGTCTTAAATCTCTTTATCTCCCACTCTGTTTCTGTATTATCCAACTATTGTCCTTACTTTGAACCTGTATTACATGTCATACATTACTTTGAGTTGCAAGCTCCCCCCTCCCTTGTTACTTTGACACACGTCATTTTCATCAGTTCACTTTTTTACTAAATGTCTATAGTAATAAGTCATAATTTGTCATCAGTGTTTTAAACTTTTATATTTTTGTACATTCTTTAATTCTTTGCCATGAATATGTCCTCTGATGTGCTTTAATTCTTATGTATTGTACATTCTTTGATCCTTATGAAATGAATAGGTCCTTTAATATCTCAATACACATGATTTGTACTACTGTATGTGTTTGTTTTATATGCTACTGTAGAGCTTTTCTCCTTGGGCCTCCGGTGAAAACAGGTCCTGTTGATCTAGTTGGACTTTCCCAGTAAACAAATTTCAAATAAATAAATAAATACATTTATTTGTCAAAGTTTGCAGTGACTAGCTTTTGTATGGCGTTGTGTTTTATACAGTAGGGTTTTAATTAGAATCCTTTGATTAGAGTTTGCTATATTTAAATAGGAAAGTTTGTTTCCGTAATTAGTTAGAAGTTCTACATTATGAAGAACAAAAGTGCCAACTGTCTTTGTGATTAAATTTACTGATTCTAGGTACTATTGCAGGTTTATTTATGTATTTATTTACTTACATCTAGGCACAGACCTGATCTGGAAGAGCAGAAATGAACAGGGTTAAATCCATGTTAAATCACATGCTGTGTGGGTGAAAAGTACAATACAGATTGAAAACAGCAGTACTTTTTCATTGGCTTTTCGGGGGGGGGGGGGTTAAACATGCCAATACTACCATGTGCCTTTGTATCATTCATAGAGATGGAAAATAGAAGTGATCCATGCTTGAACCGTGTGACACATCCAGATGCACTGCCAGATTTTGGGAGGAGACAGCAGTCTGCTTGAGATCTGCTTCCAGCATAGTTGTTGAACCACTTAGTATTTGCAGATATGCACGGTGCAGAACCTGCGCCAGGGAGCAAACTTTCAACAGTAATGACATGGCAAAGTTTAGTATATATATATATATATATATATATATATATATATATATATATATATAATGAAATCCGTGTTGGGAATTTAGTAGCATATTGTGAATTTTGAAAGTGAGATTGTGCACATTTTTCAGATATTTTGAAAGAAAACATAGGAAGACAGTTTGGCAGTAGTTACTGGCTGCAGCTGAAGGGTAGTCATCATGTATTGAATTATTATTGGTGACTTCTAGAGTCTGGCAATATATTTTCCAAGTATACACTAGTTTATCAAAACAGAGACAAATGATGCAATGGGTAGAATGCCCATTTTTAAAAAATTTTATTTTCAGAAATCAGACCTCATAGTTGTTGCGTTCTTGCTTGTTTGAGCATGTTTGTTCAATATTTTGTTTCCTCATACTTCTTTGTTCACTGCATGTTATAGTGATGTGTGCAGGCTCAAATTATGTGTCTATGCTTTCACTATGGTGAAAGAATGAGACCTTTTGTGTGTTTGGAGTGGTCACTTTCTCTGTGTTGGATTGACATTGGAATGAGAATAATAAAGGATAAAGGAGGTGTGGGCAACAGCCCTACCCACGTGGGGTTGTAGGAGGACCTTGTTACCTCCAAAAAACTTTCTATAGTTTTGTGTTGTGTTTCCATGAGACTGTGTTACTTGTGAGCACGTATGTTTAGGTTGTATAGGTACTCAAGCAAGTAGTTCATTGCAAACAGTTTGCTGATAAAGCTACTGTGAGCAGATAAAGAATGGGGGAGTAATGAGTTCTGGTGCAGAAGTAAATATCTGAGGAGAAGTGTTGAATGTTTTATAGATATTATATTGTCAAAATAGATAATTCATTGTTCATCTCTTTCTGCAAAACCTAGAAAAGGAAAGAAATTAGGTTCTCTTGATCTGGAAGAATGAGACAAGATACTGAACCTGTTCAGAATTGTTTTAAATGGTTCATTTTTGCCTTAGCAGACATTAACGTGTTACCTTTTGTTGCTTAGTAGCATGGTTTTGGTGTGATTTCTGACCTTTCTCTAGAGATTAAAAGAGGCTGTAGTTCCCATTTTTTGCCATAACTTGTCTCTAATGGCCAGCAGTACCCTAATATATGTAGAGATCTAGGCAGGGACCTGAATTTTACCCAGTGCTGTCTTGAAAGGGTAAGTTGTTAAAGGATGACAAAAAATATTCAGCTGATGAATCTGGAATCTGCTAGCTGTTTTACATGGTGGGACAGAGAGCTGACTGTGACCTAGGAGAGATGGATTAAAACAGCAGACCTGGTCACTGAAGTAACTGGCTTGGGGGGATGAGTGACTTAAGTGCTAGCTCACCTGTAGAATAGTGTGTGTATGTTGTACTTTAAGAAGAGTTTCAAGGACAGCATGTGCATATAGCTAGCAAGCACATGCTAGCTTCAGTGCCATTTTGAGTGTGCAGCCAGAGAGTGAGCATGCATGAGTGTGATAGCTAGTTTGTTTATCTAAGTTAAAGTTATTAAGCCTCAATCCTGATGTGTTTGTACATAATAAAGCTGCTTGAACAAATCCCACAAATGTTCATCAGTTTTGCCTGACTGGACAAGCAACATGGTCTCAGAACCGTGATTCCAGAGACTGCTTTTCATAGCTATGAGGTGCAGAGATAACAGGGAAGGTAAACTAAGTGAACCCAGCACAAAAAAGGGCCAGAAACAAACTAAAGGTAATGAAAAATTGCACAAATTATTTATTTTATAAAAAAGATAAAACGGAGCATTACAAGGGCACAAACCGCATTATTAAACAAGAGAGAGACATGAAAAGTTTAGTAATAAAACAAAATGTTTAAAATTGGGATATTTGATAAAACAATTATCAGAAAAGCACATAAAGGGTTGGAATCACCTTGGGATTGCAAACCAAGCATGTTTAAAGTAAAACTGGGATGTTTAGAGTAAAACGAGCACAAGAAAAGTATAATGGGCATTGAAAAAGATAAAACAAGCAAAACAAATATAATAAGGGCAAAAAGGACACATTAAGCATAAATAAAGCAAGGTGACTGCATGTTTTTTGGCAAACTGCTGTGTTTTGGCATAAACTACTGTTTTGCATTGATTGAAGCTATTCAGGGCATAACTAGAGTTATTCGAAGCATCTCAGAGTGTGTAAAAGTGCATGTGAAGTTGTTCTATCTCACCGTTCATTCTTACAGATGGGTTCAGAGCCGATCCTCTGCTCTGAGGATGCCTACTACAAATCTCGAGGTCTTCAGGCAGCTCAAGGCCAAGTCCCTATCCCATGATGCACCTAGATTTACCTCAGATCTAGTTTGCCACTGCAATAGAGCGGAGGTCCCTCTCATAGCTTGGGCCAGTAAAAAACTTTTTAATTGAAAATTTATTATAATACTTTAAAAAATATTTTAATATTAATTTTTAGATACTTAGCTTAGCTCTTATAGCTTATTGTGTAGTTTCCCTTTCCTTGGTGTGCCTTTTTCTTAACTAGTTGTTAGCTCTTTTGGCCTCGTTTTATTTTAGGCCTTGTTAAATCTTTAATAGTAGTTTATATTGTAGTTGTGTGCCTTTGAGTAGTGACTTTTTCTATCACAGCTTTGAATATATTTAGTCTTTAGAGTTTAGATAAATAGTATAGAGTGTGTGTGTGCTGATTAGTATTTTAGCCCATAGTTTTAAAGGGGCTTGTTTGATATTTCTTGTTGGGTGTGTCTAGTTCTTTACAGCACCCTCTTGAGATTGTGTGTTACAGTATGGCTGACCATGCTAAAGATAAAAACCCTAAATCAGGGTTTAAGAAATGTCCTAAATGTGGACAGAAAATGTCTGTCATTGCCAGTCATGTGAATTGTGCACACTGTTTGGGAGCATTGCACCTGCAGGAAACCTGCTCCATTTGTCATTCTTTATCTTCTAGGGTTCTCCAGGAGAGAAAGAGAAAGTTAATCGACAGAGGTTTAGTCAAACCATCTTTTCAAGAATTGATGAGCTACCAGAACAGGTCTAGCAAATTCTCAGAGTCTTCTAAGGCTTCTACTTCTTCTCAGGTAAAGAAATCTAAAAAACCTTCGACATTGGTTCCACCAACCTCGGAGCCGACTGTCTTGTCCTTTCAGAGCCGGTCGCTGGTTCTGGAACCGGTATCCGAAGTGCCTCAGTCTCCACTCCTGCAATGTCTACCTCCTTCTATCCACTCATCTCGGTCTTCAATTAGCCTTTCCGATTTGTATGTGGATTGTGTGGTGCAGAAGCTTTTCCAGGCACCGGCCTTTGCTAAATTTTTGTTGGCTCCAACCCAAACAGCTTCAGATCCGAAGACTCTTTTACCATCTACTACTCTTCCTCCTCCGAGCCATACCGGTCCTTCGGAGCTGGAGGAGTCAGACTTGATGATCATTGAGCCTTCGGAGCCGACGCCTGCTCCAGTGTCCTTGGCTCCATTTACTCTAACATCCTCTGCGCCGATCGAGGAATCAAGGAGCCGACACTGTCTGGTCGGGTCCAGGGAGGATAGTCAGACCGACTTGTCGGTTCTGACTCTGCCTCTTGGGGCTTCGGCTCGTATGAGCTCGGCTCCTACCTATGGCTTGGAGCCCACTGTCCCGGTGCCGGGGGTATCAACGGTTTCTTCAGATCTGTCGGTCCCTTCTCATTGGAGCAGGGGTGCCTGTGAAGCCATGAGGAGAGTTATGTCTCCAAAGACATCTTCAACTTCAGATCTGACTACCTCCTCCCCAAAAGAGCCTGTGTCTGCTTCTGCTTCACAGATCCTTGCCAAGCACAGAGACCCAGAGCCTCAGGAAACCCCATTAGGTGGTCCATGCTCTTGTGAGACCTCACCAGAAGCCCCCACTGATGAGGTTCCCAGGAAGAGAATCTGTAAGAGGAAGCATATAGACACCCCACAGGAGTCTCTCACATCCGATACCGACTTGGATGAATCAGAAGGATCCCCATGGTCCCCCTCTAAGGATATCTTATTTGCTGAGATATTAGAAATCCTCAGGCAGATGGGTGACTGGCAGTCCACCAACCCTACTGAAGACGAGCCGGTTCTCCTGAAGGCTTTCGGGTCTTAGCCCTCCACCTCTTGGCTGTCTCCACCCTTCGATGAGCTTATGCAGCTGGTGTCACGAAGGGTGTGGGAGTCTCCGGATACCATGGAGCTTGTCCCCAGGAGGCCTAAAAAATGTATTTCTGCCCCCCAGGACAAATCCTTTCTTACTAAGGGAGTGGCAGTTGATGCCATGGTGGTGGCGGCAACCACCAAAAAGGAAATTTCAGAAACTTCCTCCTCTGTGCATCCTCCTAACAGAGATTCTAGGATCATGGATAGATATGGGAAGTGCACATACGGTTCAGTGACTTTTGCACTGCGTTTGCTCAACTATCTAACCCATTTTACTAGACTGTAAAGAGATCTCCTAAAAGAGCTCGGAGATACTCTTCAGGGTACAGTAGCTGCAGGAGCTTCAGATAAAGTTGCCTCTCACCTTGCTACCCTCAGTTCCATAGTAAACTCGTCCATGCACCTCATTTCATATGCAGCTCATGGAGCGAGTAGGGCACTGGGTACAGGAATTGCTCTTGGGAGACACTCTTGGATGCGCTTGTGTTCCTTCACAGAGCCATTTAAGTCATCCTTTGTCAGTACCCTTTTTGATGGCTCATCCCTTTTCAGGCCCAAAGTTAAGGAAACTTTGACCAGGTGTGAGCAGGAAGGAAGGACTCTGTCTGCCGTCAGAGTCTGTTTTTCCACCCCTACCAGACCCTACCCCAAGGGTTAAAGGGGAGGAAAGATGTGGTTCCATAAAGCCCAAGGAGCCTTACCAGACACACATGGTGAACCCCACTCCAGGGGCAGAGGAGGGGGCAGTAATGGAAGATGCCGCCCTCGCGGCAGTGGGGGTCCGCAAAACCAGGGCGACAGAGATCAGTTCTTTGGGAAGCCCTACCAGCGCTCCTGAAAGGAGGCCTGACTGTCCTACTCTGGAGGCAGTCGGGGGTCACTTATCTTTGTATCCAGATGCCTGGCTCAAAATAACAAATGACAAGTGGGTACAAAGTATAATTTCCAGAAGATATTTCATTCCTTTCACCACGCCCCCTCCACTGACAAGAAAAATCCCGGACGTTCCACCCAGTTACAGGGAACATGCAGCAATAAAGGTCCGAAGTCATCCAACCAGCCCCAGCAGACCAGATAGGAAACGAAACTTACTCAAGATTCTTTTAGTTCCAAAAGAGACAGGGGACTGGAGACCTAATTTGGACCTAAGCAGACTAAACAGATCTGTCAAGAAAGAGAAGTTTCGGATGGTCACGCTTCAGTCGATACTTCCCTTTTTAGGAAAAGACAATTAGATGTACTCGATAGATCTTCAGGATGCGTACTACCACATAAAAATGGCGAGACCATCCAGGGATCATCTGCACTTCCAGCTGGGAGCCAATCATTACCAGTTTCGAGCCCTGCCCTTTGGTTTCATTACAGCCCCCTGGGTGTTCACCAAATGTATGGCAGTTGTCACGACTCACCTGAGACGTCTAAGATTCCAGGTGTTTCCGTACCTAGACGAGTGGCTCCTCACCGCCACCACCAGGCATCAACTCATACAAGCCAGGGACACCACTGTTTCACTCTGCAGTCATCTGGGCATTACAATAAACTCAGGAAAATCTGCCTTGTCGCCATCACAACATACCGTTTTTATCGGAGCAAAATTGGACACCACCACCACCACTTTGAGACTTCCAGCAGAAAGAGTCCTTATACTCCGTCAACAGGTCTACAATATCATATCCAGAAACAAAGTTCCAGCATCAGAAGTACTAAAATTGTTAGGCAGAAGGGCAGCCGCAATATTAGCCATACCGTTGGGTCATGTGCACATGCGGATTCTGCAATGGCTGTTGTTCACTCAATGGTCTTACCAAGAGCTCCCATTGTCTCATCTTATAATGATCACAAAGAAATGCAAAAAGGATCTTCAGTGGTGGTTGACCTCTCTTCATGTCACAGTAGGTCGTCCTTTTGTTCTACCCCCACCAGCGGCCACAGTGACCACGGATGCTTCACTGATGGGGGAGGGGGGCATTTTCAGGGAAGGACAACCCAAGGCACATGGACCGGTCAGGAGACACATCTGCGTATCAGTGTCCTAGAGATGAGAGCAGCACTTTTAGCATTGCAGTACTTCCAGGACTCTCTTCCTCTGGATACAATTGCGACTCAGACAGACAACATGTCAGTGGTCTGGTGCTTGAACAAACAAGAAGGAACTAGGTCCTACCCCCTTTGTCACGAGACCCTAGGAGTATGGCAATGGGCTACATCCACCCATGGTTCTGTTAGCAATGCACATCCCAGGGAAATCCAACGTGATAGCAGACAAGCTGAGCAGAGCAATTTTGTTGCCTCACGAGTGGTCCTTCAAGAAAGAAACAGCGGACAGAATATTCCGCAGGTGGGGCCAGCCTTGCTGCAACCTTTTCGCCAACCACATGAACACGAAATGCAGAAGCTACTTTGCCCTGATACCCCCTCCGGGAGAAGCCCCAAGGGACGCACTCGTACACGATTGGCCTCTGGGTCTCCTCTATGCATTCCCACCAATTCCATTGATACCCAAAGTAGTGCAGAAAGCAAAAGCCGTGGGAAGTACCATCATTCTAATAGGCCCTCATTGGCCTTGTCAGATTTGGTAACCCTTCCTTTGACTTCATCAATTGGAGGACCCCTGGATTCTGGACCCAGTTCCAGATCTGACGCACCTGTCACAGGAACTTCATCCCTCTCTTCAGTCCCTGAAGCTGACAGCTTGGCTGCTCCAATTCCCATCATAGCCAGGTTCAATAACCTTTCTAGTGAGACGCAGCAAATTCTAATATCCTCTCATAAACCCTTTATGAGGAAGCTATACCTTAGCAAATGGAAAACAAAAATTCTATATGGGCCTCTGAAAACAACATTGATCCCTGCCTAGTCCCTATGGCCTCTATACTAGTGGTCTTGACCATGATTTTCAGCAAAGGTGCTGCAGCAGCAACAGTTCAGGTTCACCTTGCTGCTGTCTCTAATTTTCACCTTGGATATGAAGGGTTGAACACAATGTCACACAAACTATCCAAAGCCTTTGTCAAAGGGACTTTTCATCTCAGACCACCTGTGAAATCCCCGTATACCCCATGGAATCTAAATGTTATGCTTTCTCACATTATTCTCCCTCCATTCGAACCAGCTTCCTCGTGTGATTTGAAGTATTTGTCATGAAAGACTATCTTTTTAGTAGCTATCACTTCTGTCCGCAGAGTGTCAGAGCTTCAAGCCTTGTCCATTAAGCCTCCTTATTTGAGTTTCCATGCTGACAGAGTCTCACTATAAACTAATCCCTCCTTTTTGCCTAATGTTTGTACTGAAGCTAACCTTAACCAAATTATTGATTTGCCAATATTCTTCCCCAGTCACTCCAACAACTTAGAATATATGCTGCACAAGTTTGATGTTCATAGACAGCTCAGATTTTACTTGGATAGGACAAAAGAGTTTAGGAAATCAGAACAGCTTTTCGTTTCCTTTTCAGGTTCCAGAAAAGGTATGCCAGTGGCAAAAACAACTCTGTCTAAGTGGTTATCCTGTTGTATCACATCTGTTTATTCAGCTGCTAATATGCCCTTACAACACAGAATTAAGGCTCATTCTATCAGAGCAGTGTTTACATCCTCTGCTTTTTCTGCTAGACTTCCCATAGACAACATTTGTGCAGCAGCCACTTGGTCAAGACCTCATACCTTTATCACTCATTACAAAGTTGACAGGGCCTCCTTTGGGTGTACTGTCCTGAAAAACATGCTCCCGTGAGCCACCTGAGATAGATGGTGCTTGGGATGCTACCCATCTGTAAGAATGAACGTCGAGATAGAACAACTTCACATAAAGAAGTTATGTAACGTTCCATGTGAGTTGTTCATCTCGCCTTCATTCTTACTTCTCACCCTCCTACCCCCTCCAGGGTTTTTCGAAGATCGAGATGCTAGATTCTTCCTGGTTGCTCAACCCTTCTATACCTTTCTCTTATAGAGTGATAGAATGACATATAGTATTATTATATGCAGCAAACAAGATCTGAGGTAACTCTAGGTGCATCGTGGGATAGGAACTTGGCCCCGAGCTGTCTGAAGACCTAGAGCTTTGTAGTAGGCCGATCCTCGGCTCCGAACCCATCTGTAAGAATGAAGGCGAGATGAACAACTCACATGGAACGTTATGGTAAGTACATAACTTCTTTTTACAGTGTGTGCTTATTACTGTGCATTTATTCCAAAAAGTTTGTGTCCAAAGTGCTATTATTTCATAAAGTGCAGTCAAAATACGGCCATTTCAAAAAGTTTCTTGTGCTGGGTCTGTCTATTCGCAAGGTGCTGCCATTACAGAGTGTCTCTTGCACTGTAAAGAGTCATTTAGCAAAGTACAGCCATTTTGGGAAAGTTTGTGTGCTGTGTACTGTTTATTCACAGATGTAATTACTTTGAAATGTTTTTACTCTGAGCTTCTTCTGCCCAGTTCATTTCACAGTGCGGTTATTTTGAAATGTTTCTTACACTGATAAGAGGTGATTTCTTGCAGTACAGTAATTTCAGGAGTATTCTTGTGTCTGAGAGACTTATTTCGCAAAGTTCAGTTATTCAGAGGCTTGTTGTGCTATTGGGCATAGTTGCAAATACTGGCAATACATTTCAGGCATATATGCAAGTGTGCAGGCGTGTACAGTTAAAAGTGGACTTGGGTTGCATTGTGTTTTACTATAATTTTTTGGCAGGCGGATTTCGAAAACCATCACTACTTGTATTTGATCAGAATATTGCAGAGAATTGGAGACTATTTGAGCAAGAGTACAATATTTTTATAGAAGCAACTTATTCTGACAAAGATGCATGCACCAGGGCATTCATTCTGCTAAACCTAGCTGGGTCAGAGGCCACTGAAGGGGAGCGTTCATTTGTGTATGCACCAGTAGTATGTGAGGGAGTAGGTGAAAACTATCATATTGTTATACAGGCTGAATCAAGGGAAGACCTCGAGTGTTTGAAACGCAAGTTCAGGGAAATGTGTAATCCTCAGACAAATGTTACATTAAGAGAGGCATTTATTTTACACAAGAGATTACAAGCAAGGGGAAACTTTTGCAGCTTAGATTACCGACCACCTGAGAAACAGAGTTAAAATGTATAGGTTTGGTGATTTAAAAGATTAGTTAATAAAGGACAGGCTTGTATGTGGTATTAATAGTGCTGCAGTGAGAAAGATTTTGCTTTGTGACAGAGATTTAACACTGAGCAAAGCTATTGAGATTTGTCAAGTCCATGAGGTTACAGAAAAGCACACAAGTATGCTTGTCAAGTCCATGAGGTTACAGAAAAGCACACACGTATGCTTGCATGTGATAAGAGCATGGTTTCAGCAGGCTCCAGAGCAAATGTAGACAGCATGCAACACGTGGCTAGTAGAAGCAGGCCTAAGCACATGGCAGCTGTAACCCTTGTGGGTGTGGCATGTAAAACTCGTAGTTTTCCAGCAAGTTCTAAGAAAAGGACATGCTCAGTGGAGTACAAGGCTGAGTCAGCAAAACCCAAATCAAGCTTTATTGTTAACTGTCATAGTTGTGGTGCTAATCATGAGTCTAAAAGAGAAAACTTCTTAGCATTTGGTCAGCAATGCCACAAGTGTACAAAATGGAACCATTTTCAAATGTTTTATAAATCAAGTAAACCTCACACAGGTATAAAGAAAGGTCACATAAAAAGCAAGTTGATCACACAGAGAGCTGCAGCTCTACTTTCTACATACATAGTGTGTCAGTGATTGGTGAAAGGGTTGATGCAGTAGATTTATTGGCAAAGAATGAAGTGTTTTGTACTGTCCAGATAAGCTCAAAGTAGACACTGGTTCAAAGTGTAGTGTTATGTCAGCAGACACTTTTGATAAGGTGAGAGCTGGTGAGCAACTTATGGTGGCCAGTTGTACGAAACTTGTTGCTTACAGAGGTGAAGAAATTCAGACCGAAGGCTCAGTAGTAGTTTCATGTTATTTGACTAGGTACTGGTACATCTCACTATTTTATGTAGTCTAAAGACCTGTGCAGTCATTATTGGGTCTCAGAGAAAATTTGAGAATGAATTTGCTTTCCTTTACCAAAGAAGTTCATCATATAAGCACATCTCCTAGTTCCAGTTTTACTGGAGCTATTTTTTTCAGAGTAGGCAAACTTCCAGTTGTGTATTCTGTGAAGTTAGACCCAGAGGTCAGTCCAGTGGTCAGTCTGGCAAGAAAAGTTCTGGTAGCTATGCAGTATAAGGTCAAAGCTCAGTTGGATAAAATGGTGCAGCAAAGTGTAATTTGTCCAGTCACAGAACCAACTGAATGGGTATCATCCATGGTAGCAGCCCACAAAAAAGGCTCAGACAAAATCAGATTATGTATTGACCCAAGATTTGAACAAAGCATTAAAGAGATCACATCATCCTATGTGCACAGTTGAGGAAGTCGCAGCCCTCATACCGAATGCCACTGTTTTTTTCTGTCTTGGATGCATAAACTTCATTTTGGCAAGTAATGCTTGATCACAAATCTTCACTACTGACTACTTTCAGTACCCCATTTGGAAGATATAGATACCTCAGGATGCCATTTGGAATAAATTCTGCAAGTGAAGTCTTTCAGCATGCAATGGAGCAAATTTTTTCGGGTTATCCTTGTGCCATAATAGTAAATGATTTATTGGTTAGAGGCAGTAGTGAAGCAGAGCATGACAGAGATCTTAGAAGAGTTCTAGACAGAGCATGTGAAGTGAACGTAAAGCTCAATCCTCTGAAGTGCAAATTACCAGAAGTTACATATGTAAGCCATTTATTTACTAGCACAGGCTTGTGACCAGACCTGTCCAGGCAAGCAGCCATTCTTGAGATGCCTGCACCAGATAATGTTCAAGCACTACAATGTTTGGTATGGTCATCTACCTAGACAAGTTTATACCAGACTTCAGTGAGTTGACAGCACCTTTGAGAATGCTAACGTGCCAAAATTTTACATGGTCTTTCACCAGAGAGCATTTGAAGGCCTTAAGCAGAAAATTGCCACCCCAACTGCTTTAGAATACTATGATGTCAGTAAACCAGTAACTTTCCTGTGATGCTTCAAAAATTGGTCTTGGCGCAGTTATTCTTCAAGAAGGCAGACCAGTAGTCTATACATCTAGATCTCTTACCCAAACTGAAATGCTATATGCTCAAATTGAGAAATAACTTTTGGCAGTAGTATTTGCATGTTTAATGTTTCATGATTATATCAATGGTCGAGCTATTCAGATTGAAACTGATCACCAACCTTTAGTCATTATTTTAAAGAAGCCTGTGTATTCATCTCCAGAGAGATTACAAAGAATGATACTCAACTGCAAAAGTACAACTTCAAAATGATCTGTACAAAAGGAAAACTTCTTTATCTGGCTGATATCTTATCCAGATCGCCCAGAAATACCACTGAACAGCTTCATGCAGAGAATTTTGACTTTGATATCATGGAAGTGCATAATTTTTCTACCACGAGACTTGATGAGCTGAGAGATCATACAAAGACTGATCCAATTTTGTAAATCTCAGCCACTGCATTAATGTTGGATGGTCATCAAAACAATCTAGTGTACCACCTGAAGTGCAAACTTATTTTCCTTATAGAGATGAGATGCTGATTGAAGATGGTGTTATTTTCGAAGGTCTTAAAATTGTCGTTCCTGCTTCCTTACAACATGAGTATATCCAGATTTTGCATTGTGGTCACCCAGGTTCCAAATCTACCAAAAGAAGGGTGAAAGGGCAAGTATTTTGGCCTTCTCTACCAAAAGACACTGATAAAGTACTTTCTCCTTGTTCAGTATGCAATAGTACTAAACCGCATTTGCAAAAAAAAACACTTCAGCTAAGTCAAGTTCCTGAACTATCTTGGTCAACAGTAGCCACTGATATATTTGAGTGGAACAATCAGTATTAGTGTTGGTAAACAGTTATTCGAACTGGTTTGAGATTGATTTTCTACCTTATCTAAACGTCCACTGCTGTTATCACAAAGTTTAAATTTTCATTTCTCAGTCCTTGGTAGTCCACACAAAGTTATTTCTGACAATGTACCCAATTTACCAGTAAGTTAATTTCAGAAATTTGCAAAACAATGGGACTGTACATGTTACTAGTAGTCCAGAATATCCACAGTGAAATGGACTGGCTGAATGTGCAGTACACAGTGCAAAGCAATTATTAGAGAAGTCAAAGTGTGATAATACCTATGTCTTTTTGAATTTACTCAATCTCAGAAACATACCTGATGATGATATATTTGCTCAGAGACTTCTATCTAGACAAACCAGAACAACACTGCCTGTCAGTTCCAATGTGTTGAGGCCTAAAGCAAAGAACATCAGAACAATCAGAGCCCAATTATACAGAAAGCATTCCTTCCAGAAGTCCAGCTATGATAAATCAAGCAGATTTCTTCATCCATTGAAAGAAGGAGCGAGAGTAAGGATACAAATGGCGAAAGGTTTCGACTGGATTTGTCAATTAACAAGTATATGTATCGAGTTGAGATCCTGCTTCATAAAATTTGAAGGTGTGGAATACAGGAGAAATCACAGACATTTTCTTCCTGTATCAGAATCTATTATCACAGCATTGCTCTTGTGATATAGACTCTAAATCTCAGAACAATCCAGACAATGTTCCTGTTGCAGAATGTGTCATAAATTCTACTTCCATTCCTGATGATGTTCCTGATGTTCCCAAAGTTGAACATTCTCTAGAGACAGTCCCAGTTGCTTAACCTAATTCTAATTTTTATGTCACATGATTTGGTCATATTTCCAGACCTAGTGTGAAATACACAGCAAACTGGACATAATTGTCTGTATGTATTTAGTTCTGAATAATTGCATGCCAAAGAATTATATCAGTTGCATGTCAATTGTTGTCGTCAATAATGCATGACTTATTTCTCAAAGAGGGAGGATGTAGAATAGTGTGTGTATGTTGTACCTTTAAGAAGTGTTTCAAGGACAGCATGTGCATATAAACAGAGAGCACATGCTAGCTTCAGTGCCATTTTGAGAGTGCAGCCAGAGAGTAAACATGCATGATGTGTGATCGCTAATTTGTTTATAAGTTTATCTAAGTTAAAATTATTCAATCATGATGTGTTTGTACATAATAAAGCTGCTTGAACAGAACCCACGAATGCTCATCTGTTTTATCCTGACTGTACAAGTGACATCACCCATCACAGTTGTAGAGTAGGTTATTGTCCTGGTAACAGACTCCAGTGGAGGCAGGGATGTAGATCAGGCTGACCAAAAATTCATGGAAAGCAAAGGCAGATTGCTGTCAGTGGAGAGTGTACCCATAGTAGCACACAATCTACATTGACATCACTGAATGCTGTGCTCAGCGTGTGACATTAAGGGTAACAGGTAGGCCAAAGAAGAGTAGCCTCCCCTAATCTCAGGATATCACCATAGCAGGATGCTTCTGCCTCTAGTCCGTCTTGCTAAAGAGATTGGGGGGGGGGTACAGTGGGGCACAAAATATTGTCAGCTGCAGAGGAGTATGTGCTAAAAACAGATGTGAAAAAATGCTACTTAGTTGCAGAATCTTAAGACTGGATGAGCAGGTGAGTTCAGTCCAGACTACTGAGTACAAGGCAGAATATACTGGTACTGAATCTCTTGAGGTTTTAGAAAAGGAGCAGTGATGTGATTCCTACATCTTATCGTCATTTCAAGCAACATGTGGTCACTGATGATGTCCTCCAGTATGACATCTGTTACAGTATTATCAGGAGCAAGCACAATCTTCCAAACAAGTATGCTTTTTCAGTGAGATATCTTGCCTGTTCTTGTATGTGGTGTAATTGTCTTTTTCGCTGTACCAGTCCATACATCTGTGTCGTGTAATACAAAAATGGATTTAAAGAATTTCTAGTCATTTGTTGAATTTTCCAGTCATCACCAGTTCATTTTTTTATTTTGATTACATACCACCATAGTGAATCTTCAACAAAATGGTGGAACATAAGGCCAAGGTAGGTTAATTCTTTTTTATATATTTTTATGTACTGAGAGGTTAACATAATTCCTCTCTGTTGAGTATGGAAGCTGGACTGATAAGTGAGAACATTGTGTAGAGTTCTTGTGATTGATGGCCAAATCACATGCTGTTTGTGTTTTCTGTCATCTAAATATGTTGGGCCCTGTTGTATAGAACCTGTATCTGCTTCAGAGAAAGTCAGAGGCTTCAGCTTCATTCATTATTTTTTGAAGGAGATGGGATTTCCATACCAGCCTAGACATCAGTGGCTACAATAAGAGGATTCAGTGCATCAGATTCCTAATAGTGACTGTCTAGGATTTTTTATGCCTACTGCTTCAAGGCATCTGCATGGTGTTGCTGTATATAATAGATGCCATTTGGCACATCTGGGCTGCACACTGGAGATTCCTTGGTTTGCTGTAGATGATATCAGTTTCAGTACAAGGTATTGGCTTTTGGTGTTTCATCTGTACTTTTGAGTGTTTACCACGGTGTTAGCCAACATAACATAATAACCTCATATTTTCCACTACCTAGAAAAACTTGCCCTGTTGAGGCAGTTACAGGTAGCATGCACACCTTGGATACAGCAGTTGTTTCAGACCCCATGTGGTATCCATAAACTGTAAAAAATCCTTTCTGGTCATGCTACAGACATTTTTGCTTTCATCACAAAAGAACTGGATACAATTTTGTAGTGATTATTTCTGTCTGAGGAGATGAGAATACAGCAGAGGTTAAAGTTATTGATCTGTGCACACCTCCTAAATTTTTACTGTGAGATTCAAATGCCTGAAGTGACAGATGTTAAACTGGACTGTGAAATGCCAGTGAGCAGAAATCCATAATTTTCTCATAGACCTTCTTTTATGTGAGATCTCTCTAACCAGACATTAAATTAGTGGCGAATTTTCACCAGTCTCAGTGTGGGCTTTCTCTTCTTGCTGTAAGGCACAGTTCAGGTCTTGAACACCAATGTTTTAAGTGATTGAGGGTGACACCTGGGTCTGTAGTGGTTTGGGAAGAGTAGCAGATCTTCCCAGAACATGGAGGAGAGATTCTGATAAACCAGCTGGAGTTGTGAACCATGTTTATTGCCAGAGTTCAGAAAGGAGAGATAAGACCAGAACCCTCTTGCTTTGTTCCAACATAATTTTGCTATAGTATGTGAACAAATATGGCAGCACATGTCAAACTCCTTCTGCAGAAAGATTATGCTTTTCTGACAGTCGGCTCTAGACTGCACCATCATTTTGACATTTATTCAAATCACAAAATCTAGACTGGTCATAGTCATGTGTCAGTGGCACACGCCAGAGAATTTCAGAAGTTAAACAATTAAAATTAAGATACACATATTAAAACAGTATGCCTTAAGCATACTTTCAAATACTGCACACTAAGTATAACTTGGAAATTAAATCTTCAGTCTACAAAGCTAAATCCCTATACAATCAACTAAGCCACAAAGCTTCAGAAACTGAACGGCAAAACAACAGTTGAAAACCAACAAATTTAATCTGAAATCTGTAGGCTCCTAATAAGTAATTAATTTGCAGATCACAAACATTGCAAGTATGCAGTTCATTTAAGGCATCCGTTAAAAATAAACTTAGTTTGTCTCAACTGAAGTTGTAGAACAGCCCACATCACAGCTCCTTCCCTTCGAAGCTTCTCCTCTGCTCTGAAATATGTAAAGCTGTCAAATGTTTATCAAACACATTGCTCCCCAGGGATGCAAGGAAAGAGTAATGCCAGGTTTTAAACACAGATTTGAAGAAACTTACTTTATGCATAACAGTTATTTTTTCCACCTTTTTTGTAAGCAGTATTGAAAATCAGCAATAAGACATGCTACTCAAATATATACTATTGTTATTCTAGTTTTAATTGCCATATAGAAACTTTCCTTTGTGTTTAGGAATATTTTTAAAGTGGTCTTATACCTCTCTTATTTACATCGGAATTTATTCATTTTTAAGTGAGAGGCATAGTTGCCATTTGCCTGAAGAAAATCTACAATTGTTTCACCTAAGTTCCAAGATGAGAATTGTACTGGACACGACCAAAGAACTTTAAAAATGGTCACGATGCTTATCTGATACAAATTTACATTTATCCTAATGAGATCGGTGTTCAGAAATTCTAGATCAGGGGTGGACAACAGGTGGCCCTAGGGTTACAATCTGGACAACCAAAGCATTTTATCTGGCCTCGATTTTTTTTTTTAAATTTATTTAACATTTGTTTACCTGGAGAGTCCAGTTGGGACAGAGCCCATTTTCAGCAGAGATCTGGGGAGAAATGCTCCAGATGCATGTCTTCGGAATGTTGAGGTATCCAGAGCACCTGGAGAAAACCCACGCAAATGCAGGGAGGCCATGCAGACTCCACACAGAAGGCACCCCAGCCAAGAATCAAACTGGAGAACCTCTTTTTGTGAGGCGACAACTCTAACCATTGCACTACTGCGCCTCACACAGTCTGTCCTGCAACAGACTGTTTCGAATGGACAGATACTTAATGGACATGGTAATGTGTCTACCCTCAAACAAGTATGGTAAGTGGCCCCTGAATTGTATGGTAAGTGGCCTCTGGGCCGAAAAGTTTGGACAGCCCTGTTCTAGATCAACCAGCTTGGGAAGATAGACTAAGATGGCAGAACAATCCAAGAAAAACACAAAAAGTATACTACTGAAAGGTAAGTAATGCTACTCTTTAGAGATACCTATTGTATCTAACAATCCAAAATGAGCTATTAATATACCCTTATCTGCAGTAGGACTGTTATTGTGGTAGCTGGATATAATGCTTTTGATACAAGAGCTTGAGGCAATGTGGTTTATCAAATTTTCAAGCATCCATCCTGAGATAAATAAATAATCTAAGCTTACTTTGTTACTCAGTATGTAGTAAATCTATAGAAATTATTAATGTGTGTTAAAATTCTGTTCGGCACACAGGCAGATTACTAGACTTGTGGGATATCACATCTCAGGAAAGTTTGAAGAAAGTACAGTAATGTGGAACCCATAATATTTAAGGCAGCACCCAGAGAATAATGATGACTTCTTTGTTAAAGGTATCAAGACTATAGTATGGAATATTCAAATGCAGTGGAGGAAGAAAGGTTGCTGCCTTTCCAGTAATTTTATTATTCTGCCTTTATAGTACTATAAACAAAGGCGATGATACTTAATACCCTAACCTTGTGTTCTTTTGTTCCTAGCTAAACGGCAGTGGTCAAGTCAAAGTCCCAGCGCACTACATTTCATCACAGATGCTGGCGCCACCTCCTCCCCCTGGCATGCCCCGACTGGCATTGCCACCTGAAACCAAATCAGCCACGACAACCACGGAGGGAGGAGCAGCTTCACCATCCTCACCCAGTAAGCAGTTGCATGCTTGCCTTCACATTTATACCTCCAGTGTGAATGAAGTTTTTCCCTGTCTGCCTCACTTTAGAGGTTATTTGTGGGACCCAAGCAGTATGTTTATTATTAAAAATAGATCTCAATAAAGGTACTGTAAAACCTGTTTGTGTATGTTAAGAAATAATATGTGTGTGTGTGTGTGTGTGTGTGTGTGTGTGTGTGTGTGTGTGTGTGTGTGTGTGTGTGTGTGTGTGTGTGTGTGTGTGTGTGTGTGTGTGTGTGTGTGCATGTGTGTCTGTGTGAGTGTATGTGTGTGTCTGTGTGTGAGGGTGCATGCATGTGTGTGTGTGTGTGTGTGTGTGTGTGTGTTTCACAAGTATAAGTAACAGCTATAACCAGTTGCATCTAACTCAGAGGTAGTTCCTTTAATACAGAGGTATTTTCATGTAACCAGCATGTATATGTTTATTAGTGTGATACTGCACTGCTGTGGAGTTCTACTTTTTGCATCATGTTTGCTGGAGAAGTATAGAGTTATGAGACAAAAAGTCAAAACTGTTATCTTATTTTGATCACTATGAATCACTGATTTTATTTCAAAGATGCTGTTGCATCAGGTACCACATGGTTGTATGATATGTGTCACACTCTCCAATCCCCGAAACCCTTTAAAAAAAAAAAAAAACTACCCTGTGCCTATGTGCCCTTTAAAAAAAACACTACCACTTATGTGGGAATCCACAAGTACTGGGCATATAGCCATGGTGGTTCTGTGTCCCATCTTCAGTTCATTCCACCAATTATGTTGTTAGCACTTTATGTAGCTTTCATTGTTGTTCTGCAGAATTAAAGCATTGTTGTACCATTTATTAATCAGCAGCAAATTTGAACAATCCTCCAGCGTTTACTTGACCATTAATATGGACCCTTGTTTTCACCAGCTCATTTGCCTTGGCAGATTCTGAAACAGTGCAGTCTGCTGTTTGTTGCCAGAATACTTACGCTTTTTTAACCTTCTCCAGTTGTTACATTACATCCTCATTCCCCTGTCACCTCAGGGCCACTCCCTCTATGCGTCATGTGGGGTAAATCCCCCTGTTTCAGCTGCAAGTTTGCCTTGAAGCCCATACTGCATAAACATCTCAAAAAGCAAAAGCCATTCATACGGCCATAGAAGAGTAATTATATTCCCCTAACTCCTCAAACCCGATTTCTGCTGTCATGGACCACTGCTATATTGATTTCAAACAAATTCACTCATGCACGTGCTCAAATCAGTTACAGCCTATGTTGCTTGGATTATGTGTGTTTAATCAAGTTCCATAGCTGCTGGCAGCATTTTCCAGTATGACACACACATGACACACAGTCTTTGCTAGATTCCATGACAGCAGTATGGCTAGCTATCTCCTTCCCCAGGACACATGAGCTGACATTGGCTCCTGTCTCTTTTCCTCTCTAATTGACTTTTCCAGCTTCCATCTCAGAAATTAGTCCTGGGCTGTCTGGTCACACTTAAGACTTTAATTCCTGTGCACTTCAGAGTCGTCTTTTTACCAGATTTTTAACTATATTCTGATATGCTGTTGTCAAAAGAATACAAAAGTTCATAACACATAAAATATATTCGTGAAACTGGAGGCAGTATCATCTAAGAGATCTTCTGAATGACTTTGTCTTTTTCAGCCCTAGTATATAAAATACAGCAGAACGTATCACTGAAAATAAGCAAAAAACATTTCTTCATGTTGTACTGCTGCTAATCTCACCAGATGAGGAGGGCTTTGATGTATACTACTTTAATATGTTCTTCTCCTCATTGTTGTAAAAAGTCCCAAGTGCATTGGTACCTGGCAGCCATGTTTGTGAGTTGCCTGTACAGTAAATCTGTATGTTTGTGCTTTCTTACCATGCAAAGCATTTCTGAGAACAGCAGCAGAATTTAAATTTGACAACAAGAGTTCATGTGTAAAGACAAACTGACAGAGAAGAACTCCATTTAAAGTAAGTGCTTTGCTTGAAGTAGGAGTGTGATGTTGACTGTCTTGTGCACCTGGTCATATTTAACAATCTCTTGATAACTAGAAAATCCTTGCTGGATATTTCCCTGTTAGAAAAACTGGTATAAAAGAGTGTGAAGGTAAAAAACTCAAAAGACAGGTGCTTACCCAAAGAGAATACATTAACTACCCAATGCAAGCACTCAAATTCCTTACCAGTGTTCAGAGACCTTTTATTGCTTTGGAATGTTCTTCAGCAGTACAGACTGTTCTTAAATGAATAAATATCCTTGATTTGAAGTCACTTTTTAGCACCCTTTTTATCCCTGCAGAGCACAAGCTCCCTCCTTCCTGTCCTTGTCTACATGGACTACCAGACACATTTTAGCTCCCTCAGGCCTGTCTTAACCAGTGTTCAGGGACAGTGAAGAGATCAAGAACCCTGGTAAAGTGTCACATCTGACCGGGATCAATTTCTGTTTTTATTATTTATAGGGTTGTGTATATAGTAGGTGTCAGTGCTAAACCATTCCTCTCTTCTGAAAGCGTCTGACTTCAACAGGATGTTGCGTCCACCTTCAGACAGCACATCACAATTGTTTCCCTGTTTTTTAGCAGGGAGAATAAACCATGATAGTATGGACAAGTGTGCACCTCTCTCCTTTCCCCAGGATGTGCATGTTGTGTACGATCCTTCCCTACTTGCACCATCAAGATTAGAAGCTACTGTTTGAACTCAGGTCGCCTAGGTCGCACTCAGGGCTTTATCCCTGTAAGCCACTGGCAAAAGCTCCTTGATGAAAAATTAGTTGATTTCTAAAAGGAGCTAACATCAAAAGCTACATTTCTGATAGTCAAACAGATGCAGATGAAACCAGTGTTTATATGAGTCTCAAATTTGTCCCAGCCTACAGTAAATGGATTAGACTTAGACTGTACATCATTACTAATTCATCAGCAAGTTTTTAAGCAAACAGCTTCCATTTTGCAGGCCCTCCATTTAGCAGACTCATTATTACAAGATGTTTAGCCATAAATGTCAGTTCTTTCACCATCATATTCATGAGAACAATTGTCAGTTGGTCCTTCACCACTGGCAATACTAACACTTGTATTGCCACATATCTTAATGAAACTGATATTGGTCGTACAATGTTGGTCCCGTCTGTGTATACTTCTAGTCATACTGGTATGCATGCAAAGCAGAAGGAATGTCTCCCTGTGCTACTTCATTTTTATTGGGCAGAACAAACCAGAATATATCTGACACAAGGAAGACGACGTGTGCCAAAGACAGTGTTAAGGAGGTCTCCATACAGACTTTCCTGTTTCATCTTAACTCATTCATGCTTTCATCTTGCAGTTAGGTTCTTGAAAGCTCTGTTGTGTGATCATGATGATACAGACTGTGTGTTCTGATTATCCTTGTCCTCTGGAATAGTCACTTATCTACACACTGAAATGAGTGGCACACTTTTCTTGTGGGGAACCTAATTACTCTTCTTCCTGAAAAAGATTAATGCTAGACTTGGGATGTTAGCCATTGATTATATCCCCATTGATTGTTTTCAGAACATGCTGGCATGTAGCTTTACTGATCTAGACAGACAGCTTCAAGCTCCCAAGGAGCTCCTTTTGATAAGCCAGAGCTTTACTCTAATCGTCAGGCTGATCTGCATTCTATCTCTCCTCCTTTGAAGTCAACATATTCATTAAAACCTTATTTAATTCCAGAAAATTGAGTCTTCTAGAGCTTTGCACATTCACGGATGGATTATCTAACACATTTTCAGTTCATCGGATCATAGGAGGTTACTAGACTATTGACCCTAGGACCCTTACAAGCCTAGCCAAGAGTTTATATCCCAAAAGAAACCTCAGTCAGCACCTGTTGCCCCTGATAATGAGGGACACAGATGAAACCCCTGGGACAAATTTGTGGCTTCCCATCCACTCATCAAGGTTGCTCTTGAAGAAGGTCAGTGAGGTGCTATGTTTGACATGTATGGGAAGTCTATTCCAGAAATGGGGCAGCCTCTGCGAGACAAACCTGTCTCTCCAGCAGGTTTTGTTGATGTCGCATAGTAGATTCAGGCCTTTTGAGCGGGTAATGTGTGAGGAGTTAGCCTTACGGATATGGAGCATCTCTAGTAGGGCAGGGACAGACATTGCCTTGTAGGCGAGACACAGATCACCCCTGAGCAATCTGTACGATACTGAATAGAGTGATAGTGATTTGAGCCTGTCCACATAGGACAGGTGTTGGAGGCCATGGATTTTCTTTGTGAGGTATTTCAGTGGCCTTTTCAGTTGGTGCAGATGTTTGGAGAGGTACATACCAAATGGGGTGTTATACTCAGTTATTGGTCTAATGAGGGAGGAGTATAGAGAGGTAATAACCTCCTTTTTCTGGATACAGTCCCTTTATTTATGAGATGAACCGAGTAAAAGGCTTTTCTGATCACTGCCGCTACATGATGGTCGAATGTGAGTTTGTTATCAACCTGAGTGCCCAGGTCTCTCACCACAGGTTATGCGCTTAGAGGGTTGCCACTGATGTGGTAATCAGTAGCGGCCATGTTTTTGCCAAATGATATGATGATACATTTGTTGCATTTATCTTGAGGCCATGACTTTGGCACCAGTCATTAGTTTCTGTAAGACCCTCTTGCAGTATGTAAACATCATTTGGGGAGTCAATGACAGCACCCAACTTATAGTCATCCGCAAACTTGGTCAGCCGCAAGCCTTTTGTCTTTGCTTGGAACTCTGAGAAGTAGATGCCGAACAGTTGGTGTCCCAGGACAAATCCCTGGGGAACTCCACTAGGACAGGTCTGCTATCGGAGGTGGAAGCGCCTATTTTGACTTTGAGGGCCCTGTCTGTGAGCCAGTTGGCCACCCACCTGATGAGACAGGGATTTACACCAAGTTGTGTTAGCAAGGTGTTTGATACTACAATGGCTGATACAGGTGACACAGATCTTGCCCTCTGCAGAGTCAGCCAACATTATTACTGCTGCAATAATCTCAGTAAACAGTCTAAGTATATCACTCAGTGTTCTGTTATATCACTGGGTACTTCAGTGAGATCCAGTGCAGTGGCATTATCTGTTAGACAATATGTCTGATTCGGGACCATACCTTTTGCAGATTAGCTTAAACATAAACTCCTTTTTGCCTGCATACACTTGCAGATCTTTTTTTGTTCAGGCAGAAAAACAAGTTTTTAACAGCAAGTAGTCCAAGTAAATGATTCATTCTGATTAAACAGTGAGCCCTTGTTCCAGTTTTTCAAGAAAGCATCCAGTTTATGTATGACTCCTGAGGAAGACCCTTCTACTCCTCTTTGAAGGGACTGCTATTTTGTCACACTTTATGCTTAAAAGGAGCCTCAACATGCATCATAATAGACTGTTCTTATGCTTCTTTTGATCCCATAATTCTACATTTGATTGACTTTGATTTAACTTACTTACTTCTTTGCATGTTTCATTATTGCTAAGACATAGCCTTTAGGCATTGCTGTATGTAATGGATAACATCTGATGCTATTCGTGTCATTATTGATCGCGGATGGGTCTTGGATCCGACCTTGGATCCAAGCCAGCAAAGTGAGCGACAGCTCCTGAGCTCAAGCTCCTCCCCTCCCCTTACTTTCTGTTACCCATAATCCAGCTCTCGTTTGCCTCGATTGTGAACGGACGTGTTCCTGCTGCTCAAGCTTACTATACTTCTAGATAAGTAAATTGTTTGGGTTATTTCTGTCTTCTTCTGTCTCTTTTTCCCTCTTCCCAATAAGGGTTTGTAGTAGTAGTAGTGTTTTAGGGTTAGTAGTAGATTCCCTCCCCCATTAGTTATTTCACTGGAAGTTAGTTTTTTTTCCCCTTTCTTCTTCTTCTTCTTCCCACTTTTGTGTGTGAGTGTGACTGTTTTGGGGTTTTTTTGTTATGGCTGAAAAACCCTCTGGTTTTAGATGCTGCTCCTCATGCTGTTGGAAGCTAGCTCCTGCCAACGCGCATGAGGAGTGCATCTACTGTCTAGGAGAGCCCCATTTGGAGATTGAATGTGATATCTGTGCAGGATTCAATCCCAGGGCTCTCCTAGACTCTAGGAATAAGTTGCTGCTGAAGGGGCTGGTTAAAGGGGGTTCCTTGGTCTCAGGCTCCCCCTCCAAAGCCCTTTGGAACCCAAGAGGAAGCCCTCTTCCTCTCAGGACTCCACTGCCAAACGGCCCAGACTCTTGGATCCATATACCCGGAAGTGGGTCCATCCTCGGGGGCATCGGCTGCGAAAGACTCAGATCCACCAGCCGGCTCTGACTCCTCCGAGGTTCGGAGGTCTTCGGATCTGAATGGTTCAAAATTCCCCTCAACTCCTACGACCTCGTCAGATCCATCTGTGAGGAATCTTGTTCACTCAGATCCATCCGGGCCTTTGGGTCTGACGGCTCCTTTGGAGCCAATTGTTATTATTGACTCTCCAGCCACCTCCGGACTCTTGGATCTGAGGAGGTCTAGCAGGTCCTCATCTAGCGACTGTAGGCACTCTACCCACTCATGCCATTCTTCAGTCTCCTGTCAGTCTACTAGAAGTTTGCTGCCATCTGATATGAACCTCTGGGTTGGCTTTGCCTCAGGCCGAGAAATACCCAGAGGCCACCGGGGGGGGGGGGGATGCTGGTTCAACGTTTTTGGACCATCCCTCCCCTTGGAGGCATCTGGCCTGGATAGCTCAGGTCGGATATCATCTGGGGATGTCAGTACTGTGCCAAGTTCTCCCGTCCCACCCCAGTCGGTCATGGCCGGTGGGGGGGAAGGTGGGGCTTCGTCCATTCCATCCGCCCTCTGGGCGATAAAGAGGACCATCTCTGGTTGGTCGGCAGCCTCATCCTTGCTCTGAACCCAACCCTGCCTGGTTCTGTTTTGGGTGGCCAGCCTGCATTATTGGTCCGGGGTCAGCCCCCCGGGATCGCCTTCAGAAGGGTATCACTCCATAGAGGGTGCCCTCCTCCTCTGAGTCTTCCCAGAGCCCATGGTGGAGGAGTCCCCTCGGAGGAGGACGTGCAAGAGGAGGCACGTAGACTCCCATCGAGAGTCACTCATGGAAGACACAGATTTTGAGGAAGGGGACGGGTCCTATAGACTACCATCCGAGGAGGTGTCCTTTGACAACATACTTGAAATCCTGAAAGAGCGAGGCGGTTGGCCTTCCCCCACCCCATCCTCCTGAGGAATCCGTGTTCCTGAAGGCATTTGGGGTGGGCTCTTCTACCTCCTGGGTGTCTCCCCCTGCAGATGAGTTAGTCCAGCTCATTGCCAGCAGGGCATGGAAGGAGTTGGACACAGTCAAACTGGTCCCTAAGAGGGCGGATACGTTCCTCAGTCCTCCCAAGGACAAACCATTCTGGAGTAAAGGTGTCCCTGTATATGCTATTGTGGTTGCCGCAGCCACCAAGAAAGAGCTCGTGGAACAGATCTCTACGGTCCCTCCCCCTAATAGGGAGTCTAGGGCAATTGACTGTTTTGGGAAGCGTGTGTATGCCTCAGCTACCTTCGGACTGAGGACTACAAATTATATGGCACACTTTACACGGCTGCAAAGGGATTTGATTCATAGGTTCATAGGTTGGTACTAGGCTACACCCCTAAGGCCTATACAAGCCTAACCATAACAATTCCCTGGCTATTTCTTCCCACAATATTTACTTCCCTGGACCCCTGTCTAGCAGGGCGACTGACGTAATCCCCAAGGTGAATTTCCTATCTCCCATCTAATCGTCAAGGTTCCTTTTGAAGAGGGCCAAAGAGGTGCTCTGGTTGACATGTATGGACAGTCTATTCCAGAGTCTGGGGAGTCTCTGGGTCAGGAACCTATCCCTCCAGCATGTTTTGTTCATTGTGATGACAAGGTTTAGATCCCTGGAGCATGTGGCTCTGAGGGATTGGGATTTCTTTAAGTGCAGCATGTCCTACAGCTCTGGGTTTGACATGGCCTTGTATGTTAAGCAGAGATGGTCTCTGAGTAGACGATATGCGACAGAGTATAGCTGGAGTTTTAGATGGTCAACATAGGGCTTCTGCTTTAGGCCTGTGAGTCTTTCCCATTCATCTTCCCTTTCAGAGTTGTTGCATTCAGAGAGCCTTAAGGTGGTCTTTTCGAAGCACTCCATGCACACTTCCTTAGCTAATGCCTCAATAAGGTTGAAGGTTGATCTCGAATGCGGTCAAGGCCACCTCACGAGCAGCGGGTACAGGCATTGCTATTAGACGTAATACCTCACTTTGCCTTTGCGGGTTTGCAGAAAACTTTAGGGCATCCTTTACCAATGCCCCATTAAATGGATCTACTCTCTTTGGTCCCTCAGTCAAGGACACATTGTCCCACAGTGAGCAGGAGGGAAGACCTTGTCTGCGGTTGGGATCAAGTTTTCTACTCCCCAACAGTCCTTTTCTGAGACTCAGAGGGGTACTAAAAAGCTGTGGTTCGGCAGAGCACAGTTTTCCTTCCAGGATGCTCCTCAGGAATCCTCTTCCTCCGTCCGGTGAAGGGGATTTGATGGCATATGCTGCCCCAGAGGCAGAGGGGGTCCGCAGAATCAGGGCTTCCGAGAACTCTTCTCGGAGGAGCCCCCACAGCGCTCCTGAAGTGCTGCCCAACTGCCCTGCCCTGGTGGCAGTCAGGGGTAGCATCTCCTTGCACCACCTGGCTTGGACGGCTATTACCTCAGACCAGAGGGTGCTAAACATTGTGTCCAGGGGATATTTTATTCCCTTCAATCACCCTTCCCCAATCCAAGAGTCACTCCCGGACGTCCCACCCCATCAAAGGGAGTTAGCTTTCAAAGAGATGCGAGACCGCCTTCAAAAAAGGGCCATCCTGAAGGTCCCAGTAGGACAACAAGGATCCAGTACTTACTCACTTTTCATTTTAGTGCTCAAAAGAACAGGGGACCTACGTCCCATTCTGGACCTCAGCAGACTGAATTTGTCAGTTAAGAAGTTGAAGTTCCAGATGGTCACTGTTCAGTCCATTCTTGTGCTTCTGTGCAAAGATGACTGGATGTGCTCGATAGATCTCAAGGATGCATACTATCACATAAAAATAGACAGGAGCTCCAGGAGATTTCTGCACTTCTGGCTGGAGGCCAATCATTATCAGTTCAGATCCCTGCCATTTGGTCTCACCTCAGCCCCCTGGATGTTCACCAAATGTATGGTACTAGTAGCAGCCCACCTCTGGCTGCAGGGCTTTTAAGTCTTCCCTAACCTAGATGATTGGCTTATCATGGCTCCCACAATGCATCTTCTTTCGCTGGCCACAGACTTCGCTCTAAGCCTATATCACGATATGGGCATTACCGTCAACCTTCCCAAGTCATACCTTCCCCCGTGTCAGAGGCTGGAATTCATAGGAGTTCTCCTGGACATGGAGTTGGAGACTGCAGCTCTTTCCCCCTCACAAGGTCGACATGATTCAAGAGCAAGCTCTCCTCCTGCTGAATCGGGACAGAGTCCCTGCCCATCTCATTCCCCAGGTCCTTGGGTCGATGGCGGCAGCTATTCAGTTGGTTCCCTTCACCAGACATCACATGTGGGTATTTCAATGAATCCTAGTAGTACAGTGATCGGCTCACCTCCACTCTGTGTCCACACCAGTCTGAATATCGCAGGTCTGCAGATGTCACTTGAGGTGGTGGATCCAATCCGAGGATCTCCAGCTTGGTAGACACTTTTGCCATCCTCAACCCCAAGCCACAGTGACCACGGACGGCTCTCTGTTGGGGTGAGGGGGGCATTTCCAGGAAAGGACGGTCCAAGGCATGTGGTCCCATTCGGAGACCAAGTTGCAAATCAATGTCCTCGAGATGAGAGCAGTCTTACTAACGTTGCAAGCCTTCCAGGACCATCTCCCTCTCGGGACTGTAGCAGTTCAAACAGACAACATGGCGGTAGTCTGGTACATCAACAAGCAAGGGGGGGAACAATCTTACACACTGTGCAGAGAGGCCATGAGAGTGCGGGAATGGGCGATGGCAACTGGCCGCTTTCTTCTTGCAATGCATATCCCCGGCGATTCCAACGTGCTAGCAGACAAACTAAGCAGGGCTACCCTGAGTCCCCATGAGTGGTCCCTGAAACAGTTAGTGGCAAATCGGATCTTTGATCTATGGGGATCTCTGTGCTGCAATCTGCTTTCATCTCCACCCAATCACAAATGCAGCGAATACCACCAGGGGAATCACACAGGGATGCTCCAATTCATGATTGGCCACCGGTGCTCTTCTACGCCTATCCCCCAATGCCCCTCATTCCCAAAGTTCTACAGAAAGCCCGTAGCCTGAAAGCTCACCTCATCCTCATTGCCCCCTTTTGGCCTTGTCAGATGTGGTTCTCCCTCCTCTGGTCTCATCTGAAATATCCACCTTGGATATTGGATCCAGTTCAGGATCTCATTTCCCATCCATGGGGACTTCCTCCTCCCGACCTGACTTCCCTGAGGCTGACAGCTTGGTACCTCCAGTTACAATGATCATCAGCCAGGCCAAGTTGCCTTCCCCAGTGAAGGATATTATTTTGGCATCTCAGAAGCCTTCCAGCAAATGGAAGAGATTCTCTCTTTGAGCTCGTCAGAAGGACATAGATCCCTTCTCTCCTCCTGTTCCAAATATCTTGTCTTACCTTTCTTCTTTGTTCCAACAAGGGGCAAGCTTCTCGACGATTAAGCTGCAGTTGGCAGCTATTTCCAACTTCCACTTAAGAGATGGTCCCATGTTTTCTTCTAGGCTCTGCAAGGGCTTTCTTTAAGGGATTTCCTTGCTTAGGACTCCTTTCAAATATCCGTCTCCTCCTTGGGATCTTACCTTGGTGCTGCAGTCCCTGACACAACCTCCTTTCGAGCCTGCTGCAAAGTGTGATATTGAGTTTCTATCTTGGAAGACAGCCTATTTGGTAGCAATTACCTCCGCCAAGAGGGTTTCTGAATTCCAGGCTCTTTGCATAAAACCTCCCTTCATGATTTTTCACAAGGATAGGGTTTCTGTTAGAACCAATCCTTCCTTCATTCCAAAAGTAGCTTTGGAAACCAACCTAAATAAGTATATCCAACTCCCTGTCTTTTTTCCCAACTTCTCAAACAAAGGGGAATAGCAACTACATTGCCTGGATGTCCATAGGCAGTTATATTTCTATTTAAAGACGACTGAGGATTTTCGAAAGTCGGATCAGCTTTTTGTAGCTTTTTCCCGGGCTAGGAGAGGCAGGGCAATTTCCAAAGTGTCAATTTCTCGTTGGATAGCTTCTTGTTTATTCCACATTTACAAAAGCAATCACAAGGATCTTCCCAGACCTGTTAAAGCTCATTGTACTAGATCCATGGATACATCTTTTGCGTTCTGGCCCAGGACATCCATAGATGACATTTGTGCTCTGCAGAAAAGAAGCCTGCAGTTAACAGTTGCCAAGCCTGAGAATGCTATAGAATTATCACTAATTGCATTCACATCCTTCAGCATCGCAGCTTTATTTCCAGTATTAATGCTCCCCAGTGAAATTGTTTGCCAGATAAGAACAGCTTAGGACCATCTTGCAGTTCATCACCCCACCCCTTTTACTGAATATATATATATATATATATATATATATATATATATATATATATATATGGGTGTTGCCATTAAAATCTCAAATGCCGTTATGCTAACTCTGATTGCCAAAAGGCAGTTCTTAAAGTTATCATAACGGCGATTCAAAATATGTCGAACCCACAACAGCGAATGCTAGCTAGTGTGCTTTTGTGGTTGTGAGATTGACATTTTGATTGGAGATCGCACTACAGTGGGGACTGGGAACTTTGCAATTTTCCTCACTGTAGTGCAATCTTGGAGTTGTAATATATAATTAGCATGGGGATGTGAGAGGCACAGCCCCCCACATGGGGGTTGTAGGGGGGCTTGCCCCTCTGCAAAACATGTGTAGACAGTCACCGGAAGTCATGGGGCATCACAGACATTGAATAGTTGGCATTTTGAATGTATCATAAATGTAACTGTTCGATGCTGTCATTTACAACATTTTATTTCTCTTAGGTATATATGGATCTACTTAATTTAATTGAATTACCAAAATGTTGAACCTTTTAATGTCTAAACAAAATCATCAGAAGCTTATACGAATGAGCAAAACTGCAGCATACTGTATTTTTAATGTCGAAACACCTTTTTCGCATGTCAGAAAGCACTCTTATGAATGCAGATCATGCTGCATTCATAAGAACAGATTCTATACTTAAACTAATGAAAAAAAACCCAAAAATGTACCGTTAACGATTTTGCAGGGAGGCAAGCCCCCTGCACCCCCCACACCCCCTGCTAATTAATTATACCAACTTTGAGATCGCACTGCACTGGGAAAAGGGGTACATTTCCTGATCCTCACTGTACTGCAATCTCCATTCCATTTGTTTTATTTGTTCAGTTTAAGTGTAGAATCTTTTCTTATGACTGCAGCGTGATCTGCATTCATAAGAGTACTTTCTCGATGTTTTGGTAACTTGATTATATGAAGTAGATCCATATGTACACACACAAACACACACACACACACACACACACACACACACACACACACACACACACACACACTCACACACACTCACATATATCTAAATGTGCACTGTTTTACTGTATCACTTACTTTTACATTTCCATACAAGAGAATAATGTAAACTAGCAGGTAATTTAGTACAATGGTTAACATTAATGATACAAGAACAATATTGTGACGTGCTTGTAATCCTGGGACTTTGTACTGATCCAGTTCATTTCCAGTTCACAGTGACTGGGGATGCACAAGTCAGTGCATTTCTTTGTGCCAGTCCCAAGCCCGGATAAATGGGGAGGTTGCGTCAGGAAGGGCATCCGGCGTAAAACTTGACCAAATTATTCATGCGTACACCAGTAAATATTTACATACCGGATCAGTCGAGGCCCAGGTTAACAACGATCGCCACCAGTACTGTTAGCCAACAGGGTGCTGGTGGAAATTGGGCTACTGTTGGCTGAAGGAGGAGCGTAAGTGGAAGGCATGGCCGAAGGCAGGAAGAGAGGAAAAAGGCTAGGACTGTGGTAGTGAGGGTCGTAACTTTGAATGTTGGCAGCATGACTAGTATGGGGAGAGAGCTAGCTGATATGATGGACAGAAGGAAGGTTGATATATTGTGTGTGCAAGAGACCAGATGGAAGGGGAGTAAGGCTAGATGTATCAGAGGTGAGTTCAAGTTTTATCATGGTGTGGATGGGAGGAGAAATGGAGTGTTTTGGAGGTTAAAAGAGTGTCGAATAGAGTGATGTTTATGAAGCTGGAAATTGATGGTGTAATGATGAATGTTGTTAGTGCATATGCTCCACAGGTTGGGTGTGCGATGGACGAGGAAGAAAAATTTTGGAGTGAGTTGGGTGAAGTCGTGATGACTGTACCCAAGGGGGAGAGAGTGGTGACTGGAGCAGATTTCAATGGGCATGTTGGTGAAGAGAACAGAGGGGATGAGGAAGTGATTGGTAGGTATGGTGTTAAACAAAGGAATGCAGAAGGTCAAATGATAGTGGATTTTGCGAAAATAATAGACATCTTTGTGGTGAATATGTATTTTAACAAGAGGGAGGAGCACAGGGTGACATACAAGAGTGGAGGAAGATGCACACAGGTGGATTATATCTTATGTAGGAGGGCCAGTTTGAAGAAGATTGGAGACTGTAAAGTGGTGACCGGAGAAAGTGTCATTAGGCAGCATAGGATAGTGGTTTGTAAGATGACGTTGGTGATCAAGAAGAGGAGGAGGAGTGTGAGGGCAGCACCAAGGATCAAATGGTGGAAATTGAAAAAGGGTAATTTTGAGGTAGAGTTCAGGGAAGAGTTAAGACAGGCACTGGGTGGCAGTGAAGAGTTACCAAATAGCTGGGTAACTACAGCAGAGGTAGTAAGGGAGAAGGCTAGAAAGGTGCTTGGTATGACATCTGGACAGAGGAAGGACGACAAGGAGACATGGTGGTGGAATGAGGAAGTACAGGAGAGTATACAGAGAAAGAGGTTGGCAAAGAAGAAGTGGGATTGTCAGAGAGATGAAGAAAGTAGACAGGAGTATAAGGAGATGAGGTGCATGGCAAAGAGAGAGGTGGCGAAGGCTAAGGATAAGGCATATGAAGAGTTGTATGAAAGGCTGGACACTAAGGAGGGAGAAAAGGACCTGTACCGATTGGCTAGACAGAGGGACCGAACTAGGAAAGATGTGCAGCAGGTAAAGGTGATAAAGGATAATGAGGGAAACATACTTAAAAGTGAGGAGATTGTGTTGAGCAGATGGAAAGAGTACTTTGAAGGATTGATGAATGAAGAGAATGAGAGGGAGAGAAGGTTGGATAATGTGGGGATAGTGAATCATGAAGTGCAATGGATTAGCAAGGAGGAAGAAAGGATAGCTATGAAGAGGATGAAGAATGGAAAGGCTGTTGATCCAGATGACATACCTGTGGAAGCATAGAGGTGTTTAGGTGTAATGGCAGTGGAGTTTTTAACCAGATTGTTTAATGACATTTTGGAAAGTGAGAGGTTGCCTGAGGAATGGAGAAAAAGTATTTTGGTACCGATTTTTTAGAATAAGGGTGATGTGCAGAGCTGTAGTAACTACAGAGGGATTAAAATGATCAGTCACAGCATGAAGTTATGGGAAAGAGTAGTGGAAGCTAGGCTAAGAAGGGACGTGATGATTAGTGATCAGCAGTATGGTTTAATGCCAGGAAAGAGCAGTACAGATGCTATGTTTGCTCTGAGACTGTTGATGGAGAAGTACAGAGAAAGTCAGAAGGAGTTGCATTGTGTTTTTGTAGACTTAGAGAAAGCATATGACAGGGTGCCTATAGAGGAGTTGTGGTATTGTATGAGGAAGTTGGGAGTGTCAGAGAAGTATGTAAGAGTGGTACAGGATATGTACGAGGGTAGTGTGACAGCGGTGAGGTCTGCGGTGGGAGTGATGGATGCATTTAAGGTGGAGGTGGGAGTGATGGATGCATTTAAGGTGGAGGTGGGATTACATCAAGGATCAGCTCTGAGCCCTTTCTTATTTGCAATGGTGATGGACAGGTTGACAGACAAGATCAGACAGGAGTCCCCGTGGACTATGATGTTTGCAGATGACATTGTGATCTGTAGTGAGAGTAGGGAACAGGTGGAGGAGACCCTGGAGAGATGAAGATATGCTTTAGAGAGAAGAGGAGTAAAGGTCAACTGGAGTAAGACAGAATATATGTGTGTGAATGAGAGGGAGGATAGAGGAATGGAGAGGATGCAAGGAGTACAGGTGGCGAAGGTGGATGAGTATAAATACTTGAGATCAATAGTTCAGAGTAATAGTGAGTGTGGAAGAGAGGTGAAGAAGAGAGTACAGGCAGGATGGGAGTGGGTGGAGAAGAGTGTCAGGAGTGATTTGTGACAGACGAGTACCAGTAAGAGTGAAAGGGAAGGTCTACAAGAGGGTAGTGAGACCAGCTATGTTATATGGGTTGGAGACAGTGGCATTGACAAAAAGGCAGGAGTTAGAGCTGGATGTGGCAAAGTTAAAGATGTTAAGATTTGCACTGGGTGTGACGAGGGTGGATAGGATTAGGAATAAGTATCTTAGAGGGTCATCCCAGGTTGGAAGGTTTGGAGACAAAGCCAGAGAGGCAAGATTACGTTGGTTTGGACATGTTCTGAGGAGGGATGCTGACTATATTGGGAAAAAGATGCTAAGGATGAAGCTAACAGGTAACAGGAAAAGAGGAAGGCCTAAGATAAGGTTTATGGATGTGGTGAGAGTGGACATGCAGGTGGTTGGTGTGGCAGAGCAAGATGCAGAGGACAGGAAGAAATGGAAACAGATGATCCGCTGTGGCGACCCCTAATGGGAACAGCCGAAAGATGATGATGACTGAGTGGAATTATTTATTAGCTTAGTTATGTGGGATCCACTAGGCTGATCCAGTGCATTTTTCTGGGGAAACATGGGCAGATTCTCTCTCATTTATCCTCACACACACACACACACACACACACACACACACACACACACACACACACACACACACACACACACACCAACTTGGTTGTTCATGCTAACCCTAATCCTGCCACTAACCCTAAACCTATACCTTACCTTAGAAAAAGTCTTTTCCTTAACACTACCACTACACACATCACCTGCATTAAAACACATGCATAATGCTAAATGTATTCCATTAACTGGCCCTTGCACACACCTAACCCACAAACACTTGTACAATACTAAATCTATCCCCTTTCCTAGCCCTTAATGTAACCCTGTCCTGCAAGTACTTACACACACACTCTTAATCCCTAATGCCAAAATCTCCAGTATATCCAAGCATTTTAATATTAGCACCTGCCACAAACATTCTTTATTTCAACAGCTGCAGCATTCATCAAAAAGTGATTGTAGGTAAATGTGATCGAGTGTGAAAGTTAGCAAATGTGAACTGAGTACATATATGGATGTGTGTGTGAGGTAGTATTAATGTGTGGAAGTAGGTTATGTTGAGTGTGTCTGGACAGTCACATAATGTGTGATGGGTGCATATATGAGTGTCTATGTGTGTGCATGTATGTTGTTCATTAGGAGTGGTTGTGGTGCAGTAATAGTGTTGCCCTGTAAGAGTATATGCCTTTTTCCGCATGCTGGTGCAACAGTGTAGTTAGCATATATAAGTTGGGGGGAGCCCCTACATGGAGAGGTGCATGCAGCTTGCCTCCTGCAGGAAATGCGTCAGTGTGAAAGTGTGCTTGCAAATGTATGCAGTATGCAATCTGCTGTTTTGTGTTTTTTTGTGTACGTGATGTCCCAGTAAATGCATGTGGTATTTAGTTTGCAGTGTGCATGTTTGAATGGTGATTACTGATTGAGTATGCCACATTTCTGATCGAATGCTCAACATTTCTTTTACAATCTCCTGTGCTGAAATCAGTATATTATGCCTTGTTTCAGTGCATACGTTTTGTGTGTGTGTGTGTGTGTGTGTGTGTGTGTGTGTGTGTGTGTGTGTGTGTGTGTGTGTGTGTGTGTGTATAAATAAAATATCTAAACACAGAATATCAACAAAATCTAACCACATCCAAAACCCCCTGCACCCCACACCTGCTAATTATATATACCAACTTTGAGGGCACACAACATTGGGAAAAGGGAATAAACTGTTCCCAAGTATACTTTTGATTTTGTTGATATGTTTTCTTTTCATATTTTTGAGTTTAGGCATTTCTGCTGTTAATATTATGTGGTTTATATTATTTTAATTATATCAAGTTATACATAAATTTACTATATACATGTATGAATATGTGGTAGCCCACTGATACAGGTTTATTTATTAGGTGAGGTGCCATTTCATTGGAATGTCTGTGGCCTCTCCACATTTATTTGGGGATGTGCATATCCAAAGATTTTCTGGCAAGTCACTTGAAAATGCTAAAGTGGCAGTAGATGTGCATGTGAACATTGTGACTATGTGTGCCCTCCAGTGGACTGGCATCTTATGTATGGCTGATTTCTTTGCTGAGGTAGACTCTGGTCTCCCACAATACCGAATTAGATATACCAATTAAAGAAAATTGTGTGTGTGTGTGTGTGCATGTGTAGAAATCATGTATTTATATTTTTCTTATCCCATACTTTTGAATAAATGTTGGGATTCAGTGGTAAGTATATACTGCATAGGTGACATTCCTGAAGAATGCAGTACACTTGTATGAGGTCCTCATCTTGACAGTTGCTCTATGAGGGAGCAGTCATCTGTGTATCGTGGACTACCTCTTACCTTCCCTTAACTAGAAAATCTGCTTTTGACTTTACTTCTTATAGAGCCTTGTATGCAGTAGGTAATTTTGGATGGGACTGCAGCACAGGTCTTCTGTCTGTGCAGCTTCACATTCAGTGCTATGTCTCTCAACATTTGGTTTTATTATTTTATCCAAATAGTATATAACAACTCAAAAACATTTCTCAGTTTGAAGAATGGCAAATTGCATCTGCCAGTTCCTCATTTCATATCTTACCAGTGCAAGACCAGTGCCAACACAGAGTGAATGAATATACAATCAGTGCCAGATAGCATCTTTGGAAGAGGACTGCTGGAGAAAAGTTGCTGCATCCACTACTTTGCATGGTGAACAAGAGCTACTGTTTCAGTTTTTACCTTGTGCAAGCTGTACTTTGCTGTATATGCTGTCTTCATGGGTCTTTGTTTCAAAATTCAGAGCATCCTTTAAAATGATTCTTTATTAGCTCCACTTTAGCACTACTATCAGGAAAGTTCACGTCATTTTTTTCAATGCTTAGTCAGTCGATTTCCATTAAGACAGTAAAAAGCCATCTTAAACTCTTTAGTTTTCTCATGCCATGGGCTCAGAATGGCTTTGATAGGCCTAACTTCATGAACACTGATTTCATGATACAAGAATCACATCTGGTCATCCCTTCTAAAGTTTTTGCACAACAAGCTTTTATTGGTTATTGTGATTTTTGCTTGCTAGTTCATTGTCAGGACTATACGTTATTCCTTTATAACTTTGTGGTTTGTGGTTCTCTTTTCAAAACATGATTATGGATGACTTTGGCTTATGTATGTGAGCATATAGTACTGGTCTATGTGCTGTATATCCGCTAGCCCATCCTCGCTCAAACTGTGACTTTCTAAGTTCTATCAGTGCCATCTTTAAATCCTTTAACAACCTCCTATGATGAACCACATTTTTTAAATGATCAGAGGATGGCAGTCAAACTGAAGAAGAGAGTGCAGTTCCCTTCCTTGCCAGAAATCCATTCATACTCTCATATATTCATAGGAGATTACTAGGCTAACAGCTTAAAGGCCCTTAGAAGCTTAGCCAATATAACCAGATTTTACCTAGTATATGACCCCAGGGGCAAGAGGATGGCATGGATTTGTGCCTGTGCATTAAGTGTCGTACATATTGCCCCTGTCCATAGGGGACATAGGCACTAGCCCAGGTGTGAATTTGTGATTCCCCATCCATTGATTCAAATTGCATTTGAAGAGGCCCAGGAAAGGGCTCTGCTTAATGTGACTAGCAAGTCTGTTCCAAAGAAGGGGCAATCTCTGAGCCACATATCTGTCTCTCCAGCATGTTTTGTTTGAGTCATTGACGAAGTTTAGATCCCTAGGTCAGGTGACCCTCGTGCTATTCGACTTGCAGATGTGTACCAGCTCTGTCAGAGCTGGATTTGTGATTGCCTTGTAGGTCAGGCATAGGTCACTTCTTAACAGTCGGTTGGAGACAGAGTAAAGGGATAGGCCATTTAGTCTATCTGCATAGTTCATGCTGTTTACACCCATTATTTTCTTTATGAAGACCCTCTGAGGTCACTCCAGTTGAGGGCTGAGCACAGCGGGACTATAATTTCCTTGGATCTGGATGCCATACCTTTACTTATAAGTTGTGTCACATAAAAGGACTTCTTCCCCACTGTGGACACATGGCTGTCAAAGTTCAGGCGACTATCTGTCTGTGTGCCTAGATCTCTTACCTCTGAGTCTACTGTTAGGAGTGTGATGTTGCTCTTTAATATCAGGGGCAGTGGCTAAAGTAGATGTTAATACTCCAGCATCATCTCTGTTAACCTTGTCACATCTTATGTTTGAAAAAAAAATTCACTACATGAAGATGTCACTTGATTTCCCTAAAATTATTCATACTCAGTCTCCAAGATCTTTTGTGTGTGTGTGTGTGTGTGTGTGTGTGTGTGTGTGTGTGTGTGTGTGTGTGTGTGTGTGTGTGTGTGTGATTTAAGTATTGAAAGATACCCTGCACCTTTCAGTTTGTTTCGTGTTTAAATCCGTAATGATGATAACAATACACCACTAATGTAGATGACCGCAGGTTTTGGTCAGGCTTCTGATTTCTGCTGAAAAAAATAAGAAATCAACAGCTACAAACAGAATTGGCAGTTGTCACAAACAGAATTAGTAGTTGGGTCTTGTCGGCCTCCCAGAAAAAGTAGACCATCATTAGCTTCAAAATTAATAACCTATATCCGATCATAATACTATGTTAAAAATTAAAAATGTAGCTCTCAATTGAGTTCTCTGATTGCGCTACAGTAGAGGACTTAGAGACTTATTATTATGCATACTGAATGTAATATATACAGCCAGCAGAGGGCAGCTGCTAGACTCTATGTCAGGAGAACACTTTCATCAAGCTGACTGACATACAAAAGCAACCAAAGACAGGTGTTGTACCCATACCTCTCAACTGTATTTACTGGTTTTGAGGCGAATATAATGGAGTGAGTAGCCCCTTTAATTCCCGAATTTCCTGGGGAGGTTTTTTTGAATTTTTTTTTTTTTTTTTTTTTTTTTTGGCGAATTTGTTGCTGACATAATCACATGCAGGGGCATGCGCAATGACTTCAGCTTCATGAGGCAGACTGCCAGCCTATCAGAATTCAGCTGAGGGCTCAAAGAGGTGTGACTCTCTCTGTTTACCTTTTTCTATACATTAACATGGTTACTTGCAGCATCACAGTCAACGAATGGAGCAGTGGAGGACGGCTTTTGAGCGGCTGCTTTTTGTTTTAAATTAATTTGAGCAGCTCAGCAACCGAGCCGTTTGTTACTACTTAAGTGCACCAGTCGAGCTGCATAGTCAGACTGGTCCGTGGCGCCCAGCGTCTAAGTCTTCTCTTCTTAATCAGTGCACACTGCAGAGAAGAAATGAGAAATTTTATCTTCTTGACTTCCAGTACTTCCCCCGGCTCCTCCAGGTAAGAGGAAAAGATATATAAGTAGTCTATCAGAGAGCAGCAGTGCAGCTGAGTAACGGCAGAATTTAGTATAATTTATTAATAGTTTTTTTTATTTTAGTTAAAATGAAGAGTGCCCACATAACTCACTAGTTGCTGTTCGGGGGCCTAACTTTGATACTGATCTCTCCGTTCTTTAAAGCTGAAAAAGTGAAGTAGAGGGGGCTTCGGCAGCAAGATGCCACAGACATCATGGAAAAGATAGCCCACCTTTTCCCTTCTTTGTGCAGGCAGACTGAAGGGAAACTAATGTAGAAGTTAGAAGCCTGCTTTTTGTGTGTGTGTGTGTGTGTGTGTGTGTGTGTGTGTGTGTGTGTGTGTGTGTGTGTGTGTGTTTGTGTCTGTGGTGACAGTTGGCTAAGGGGCACGGTACCTCAATTAACTGTTTCACTTAGTGGGGTAAAGGCACACTCGGCTAAATGTCATAATTTTCTTAACATATTAAACAGAGAAGTTTGTTTAAGTTATCTAAAATTGGTATAGCCCGACTTGAATGGTGGTGTACAAATTAATTTTGCCCGACTTGGGCACTGCTTTGTTCTGTTCTTTGACATACAACTGCATTGCAAATGGCATGAATATGAGGAACCCAGGAAAGAAATTAACAGTGTGTAAAAGGATGCACTAATAAATTCGATGTACGTCCTGCAGTATTTTTAAGTCTATGCTGTAGAACATATTGCAGCTGTTTTGTTGTGTATAGTAACTTATTTCCCCCACCACCACACGAGACAATCATTTAGTTTATGAATTTTCTTTCACACCTTTTATTTGCAGGAAAAAGGTGTATTCTCGACAACAGAGTTGCTTAAAATGTTGGGATTTCTTATAATGTGGACTTAGTGGTGTGTTGGGGTCAGGTGGGAATTCTGAAACTCGTCTTAACTGACATGGGCAGGCGAAGTTGTTGCAGAATGTTTTCCTGTCAGTTCAGGAAACATTAGCAAAGTAGACAAAACAGTGGGGTTAACAATAAAAGCATGCATACACAAAGAATTAATGAAAAAATCCAAGCCATCATAATGACTGTAACAATTCATCCTTAGGATTCAGAGTATTCCCCTCTCCCCATGCTAATTGCCTAGTACAAGTTTCTCAGTTAGCACAGTGGATAGAAATCCTGATTCAGAGACATGATAAAGCCTCTATGAGAAACTCCTCATTACAGGCTCATTACCACATGCCTGAATCAACAGTGTGCTGCCAGACCTGACTGTACTAATGTTCTCCCTAGTAGCCCATGCACTGAGTTAGTAAGGGTGCCTTTCTACAAACATATGCATACACTCTCAAACACAAACACACACACACACACACACACACACACACACACACACACACACACACACACACACTCAGTCATAAACAAGTCCCCCACTCATTCTCACTCAGGGAAACAACCCCCCCACACACACACCCACCTACATCCCTCAGAACGCATGCATGTACACACATACAGACACATACACCCACACCCAAAGACACACACAAACTCTTCCAAAGACAAATCCAGCAAATCTGCTGGAGTCCAGTAAAGTCCATTGATGCCCAGTGAAGAAGAGCTTTGGATGCCCTATTCTGCAGCAGACTAGGGCAAAAGCTAAAATGGAGGAACCAGCAGAACATCTAGACAACACTTGCTAAGATACCATACACAAAGCTAAACTGCCAGAAGAATACCAAAAGGTGGGAACTCAATACATTGTAGCACACTGAAAGATGCTAAACAGTGCTCGAAGCAGATCAGTAAACCAGAGCAACTTGACACAAGGCTGAGTGGTTCTGGAGACAAGCATTAATAAAATTACAGGCATAATTTTATGCAGTAAAAGGAAAAATAATATATGAAGTGATTTTGCCGTAGACAGCCACATGCTGCCATCTATAACAATCATCTAAGTTTATGGTATGGAGGCCACTAAGAGCTTTTTTCTGAAAATACTGTGAAAGTTATATAAAAATGTATCTAACATACCAAGCACTCTGTAGTATTTGCCATGCAGAATAACAGCACATAACAACATAAAAATTAGTTTTTTGTTTAGTCCTGGTGTATAAAGTGCAATTCCTTGCACCATACATGGAGAAAATGTTTTATTCAGAGTCTGCCACTTAAGATGAACAACCCCTTTCTTCATTTTGTGGCAACCTCAGAGATGATTATGTTGGAGAAGCAGATGTAGAGAGTGTCCTTGTTCACAGGAAATATGTAGGGATGAAACCCCTCATGTAAAACAACTTCTTATCTTTCTTTTTTTTTTGGTCAGGTACCATTTCTGCTGCCTTCACAGAAATAGCACTCAACTTCTTCATAAACCATTAAAAAACAGGGACAATAAAAATTATTTATGTTGCCTGTCTTTTTTAACTCTGGTAGCTGTCCTGCTGGTGTAGCTAAATCCTGAGCACCTGGACTTCTGTAACATATACCCATACAGTGGTGCTCTGTACTTCATCAGGACTACTGGAACATGTAATAAAAGGAGATTTCTGTCTTGAATTGCTTGGTTGTGCTGTAATTTGCTTAGATGTTCCCACTGGGTGTAATTGAACTTTGGCCGCCCTAACCCTGGGTAGCTATAAGTATTTTGCATGTTCCAACATGCAAGAAGTCCTTGATAACGCATTTTTATATTGAGCTGTGTGTGTAAATATTTGCAGCAGATAGAATAAAACACAGAATATTCTTTGTGGTGAGAAGTTTGTACCATTGCTGGCGATGTTTAAAGCATATAAATCTCAGAGTGGCATGTAAATGAATTGGGAAACACTGTATAATTTGTACTAATTTGTTTTATATACAGAATTGTGTATTTACGTAACTGCTGTAGAACATTTTTTTCACATCTTTAAGAGTCTCACATGGGCAAGCTGTCCAGTTGATAACTATTTAGTGCCAGTTAATACTCCCATCATGAAAGATATGTGCATTCATCTTTAAAACCTGCTTTGACAACACGGGAAGCAAGCTGTTTATCATGTCTGTTTTAAAGAGCCCTTTGTTGAAATAGACTAGTAAACTGAGGAATCAATATGTTAGCAAAATTTCTTTATAAACTCAGGCTCAGTTAGCAGCTGGCTGCACAAATATTACGGGATAAATTGACATAAAATAATCCAAAGACTTCATATAATCTTGAGAAAATTTCCTGATTTTAAAAGCAGTAATTTTGTAAGGGGTGTGGTACAGTTATGCAAAATATATGTTTGCAAATGTGTCTGCTGTATGTCTAATCTGCCAGTCCATCTGTTTGTCTGTCTGTATAGGTATTTTGCGTCATTTCCTTCATGACCCTGTTACAATACAAATTAACACAAGTCGCATGAAAACAGTTACTGACAGTAGTAGGTTTAAATTAGAAGTATAACACCACATTAAACAAAGGTTTGATAAGAATTTCTGTCATCAGACATCCCGATGCTTAACTTGCTTCCATGAAGTAAGGGAATAAAAGATGAGTGATAAGGCAAATCAGTCAGTCTTGTCCACCTACTTGCACTCAGTTAATTTTAGATAACATTGCCTGTTGATTATAACACCTCCTCCTTTAATATATTATCAACTGGATGACACATTGTCATAGTAGTTAGTATTGCTACATTACAGCACTTGGGTGTGCAGTTCATTTCTCAAACTGTATGCTTTATAGGTTCATAGGTTAGAACTAGGCTAACTGCCCTTGTGAGCCATTTCAAGCCTAGCCAATTACCCCATGTGAGAATCAAACCCTGCACCTTGCGTCTGTAATGTAAACACCTTAACCATTATGCCCTTATGTGGGTCATCTGCATGCATTGCCTCCAATTTGTTTGCACACGATTCAAGAACAAAGCTGAAAAATAATTTGTAAAGAAAGGCTTAAAATCAAGGACAGTTTTAAAATAGTACTATTAATTCACTCAAAAAGTTAATAAAACAACAGTTTGCATCAGCATGCATTTCCTGAACAATAAGAAGTATGTGACACTAATGTTTGGCCTTACTGACCAACTGTAATCCTCAGTGATTTGCCAGAAAATCAAACATTTTATGAGGGACAGGGCAAAAATATGAGGGACGCTCAGGGATATTTGCTGTGTGAAATCATGGATAGGTGAGAGGTCTCTCTGCATGTCTTCCCTTTGTCTGTATAGATTTATGCCAGGTGCTACAGTTTCCTCCTACTTCACAGAAATGTGCTGTTGAAGAATTGGCTATTCGGATGTTTGCCTGAATGAGTGCATGCCATGTAGGAGTTTGTGTGTGTGTGAGCGTGCACGTGTGCATGCTGCAATGGGCTGGCATCACATCTGAAATACGTTTTTTGCCTTGCATGATTTGGGCTTGGGGAGTGTACTGTGGCTCTTACCTACAGTCCTAAAATGGATTTATTAGGTAATGTGAAGATATATTAGCTCTAATAATAAAGTGAAGACAGTATAAGTTGGAGTAAGAAATTCAGTGAATCACACTGTTGCTTTTGCTTTGTTTGACCTCTTGACTGTAACTTTGTGACTGACATAGAAATGTCACTCAAGTAGATGAATGTCTAAAATTCTCAACCCTGAAGTTACTGCATTGTGGTGAAAGAACATAGTCCCCACTGCAGTAGACCACGTTTGCTGAATTAAATTCATTGGACTTATCTGTTGAAGAATTGTTCTGCTCATTTTCTTGTATCTGGCAGAATACTAGGAAATGGGACAATTTTCTAAAATTCTGTGTAATTCCAGTCCTTTGAAATGTGATTTAAATAGTTTGCTGGCGAACAGCAGAAGTTCATGTTTTTGTGTGTTTTTAGCACCTTTTTTAAATTATCGCTTAAGACATAGACAGGTATATCTTAATAGAAAATAAAACAGATCATAGTAACATTTTTCTTGCATTATATATTATATATAAATTCCCTCCTTTTAAAAATTATTAAAAATTATTCGCTCCTGCATTACATAAATTGTAATTTAATTCCTGCCTTCTATTAAATCTCACTCCTTCTGCTCTTGAACATTATTCTACATGTGTTGTTTCCATAAATTCCATTTATTTTTATGAAATTTGCTCCTTCTCTTAAGACCCCACTTTCAGTTATTTTATCTCCTTTACAATATTCAGTATGCAGATATATTTGGTTTAGATTTTGTTTTCCATTTTATAGTAATTGCTTTTCTTGGCATGCAGTAGTATTAAACTTAGGCCTTACTATGTCATGGCAATTCAGATTGTGTGCCCCAGCTCAGAAGAGTCATTTCCTTAGTTACAGCCATTTGCTCCCCCCAACATTTCTGACAAGAGTACTTTGTAGAGAATTTTTAAAACCTTCCAAGTCATTACATTTTCAAAAACATTGTTCCCATTTACTGCTGTCTTCGCCAGCATTTGCGATCAGGCTAAGAAAAAATTATCAGACGTCTACTTGGGGTATAAAAATACCTTTGTCAACACTTCCAAGCAAAAATCCTAAATTTTCTGGACCTACTTGGGAACCATACACACTCATTTTTAAGTTTTGATCTTTCAAGAAGCAACCTGACAGACTAACATCTTCAGAATATGGATTCATTGTCCTCTCTTTGTTTATTCTCAAAAGACTTGTGGGCAATGGTAGCTCGGCCATACACTAGCTACTGCCAAAAAAGCTTATATACCATGGCTACTTAAGTTACGCTAGGACCACAATTCTTTTTCTCCTCTCTTTTACCCCCCCCCCATCAAATCTTTCTTCATTTCTGTGTTTCTCTTCTGCACACCTTCTTTAAAAATGTCAGTGAATGTTGGAATATTCCAGTAGCAAAAATGTCACTTCATACTGCAGTTTTTTTGTGTGTTTGTGCATGGGCATGCATGTGTATGATTATATTGCAAAATATCAACATGCAGAAACATCGCTGCAAATAACTTCAGTTTTTCCATATCGAAACGTACCTTAACCATCCTTATTCATGTACTAACCCCAATTCCAACTCCTGACCCGACTTCAGCCCTATACATTACCTTATAAACAAAACATTTTCTGAATAGTACCACTAAACAAGACACGTGTATACACGCAGTTCTTATATGCTAGTACACACACAGTCACATAGACAAACACACACACACACACACACACACACACACACACACACACACACACACACACACACACAATACACTAAATCTATTCTCTTACCTAGTCCTTGCTCTAACCCTAAACCAGAAACACTTGTACACACAATACAACACCTTCACAAACACCAGCACATGTACTAACAGTGGTAAGTCTATCCCCTTCCCTAGCCCTTACTATAATAGTAACGCACATAATCTTGTGCAAGCTACACACACACACACACACACGCACTCCCACCTCTAATGGTGAACCTTTCTATATATCTGGAAATTTCAGCATTAGGAGATACCCCATTTACCTTAAATGCACATAAATCCTAAAGAGAAAAGGAACACTCAGTATTCCTATTTCCGACAATGTCCTGCAGTCAACAGTGAGCACTTTCAATGTAAACGCACAACAATAACCTCTGTTTTTTTTTTTCTTTTAATCTGTGACCATACTTCTATACTTCCATTACTTAAATGACCCCTGTGACCACCTGTGGATTTTTTCTAATTGTTTCACATCCAGTGTTCCAGATGCTGTCTCACCAATGTGTACATCAGTGGAAATATTTATAAATTTTTTGTCCCTGGTATGTGTGCCACACAAAATACAATCGAAGACTTTGATGGCTGCTCTTGCTGTGCTGTTTACACTTAGCTTTTGAGTCACAGTCAGTAAAATGATTATTCACAGATCTTTTACAACCACTGTGTCACCATGTATAGCATTCCTTGGCTAGTATGTGGCCTTTCAATTTTAATGCCCAAAATACAGAACCATTAGTTCGCCTTTGTCCATCTGTGAAAAAAGTACAGTTGTGTAAAATCTTACCATAACGGTAGATGTCCTTGCCTTCACCACTGCAGTATTCCTTAAAATGGGATTCCCTGCAGAGAAGACCATCACTCATCCAGTTTACCGAAGGCTACCATTGCTTTAAGGTACGCTGAATGTCACCTGCATACTCCTTGCATAGGGTAGGGCATGAAGGTGATGTTCAGGCGTACCATCCTCAGAACTGATTGCCCTAGTAGGAACAGCAATCCAAGGAAAACCAAGGAGAACCTTCACATCTAGGAAGGAAAAAAGACCAGTGAGATGGAGGGAGGGAGTGAATACTGCAGCGGTGAAGGCAAGGACCTATACCATTTTTACACAACTGTACAATGCCCTTACATTCACTGCTGCAATATTCGTTACAAATGGGAATGCCAAAGCTCAAGAAGAGACTTGGGAGGAGGAAGCAGCAGAGCCCTCTAAGAAGCCATGAAGAATGGCATTAGCAAAATCAGCTCTAGCTTTGGAGATAACATCCAACTGGTAATGTTTGGTAAAGGTATGCACAAGTCCAGGTAGCAGCTATAGAATAGAATTAGCATGTAAGCCTATGAAAAAAGCACCAGAAGACGTCACAGCTCTAGTAGAATGAGCCTTTACAGAGGAAGAAAGGCTCTTGCCATGAAAAATGTAACAAAAGGAAACAACCTTTGAAATCAAAGTGGAAATAGTTTGCGTGGAAACAGCAAAACCTAAAGACCTAGGATGAAAGAAAACAAATAACTGGTCAGATTTTCTGATAGCTTTAGTTTTATCCAAATAAAATCTGAGCTGTCTAAACACATCTAAGGTATGCAGCACCCCCTCTCTATCAGATTGCGGTGAGGGGAAAAAGTAGGCTAATTAATAGACTGATTAAGTGACAACTCATTAACCACCTTGGGCATGAAAGAAGCATTAGTACGCAAGGACATCCTGTCCTCATGAAATATCAAAAAAGGTGGACAAGCCATAAGGGCTTGCAACTCAGGCACCCGTCTGTCAGAAATAAGAGTTAACAAAAGAACTGTCTTCCAAGAACAATGTTGCAAGGAAGCTGAAACAACAGGCTCAAAAGGAGCCTGAGTCAAATTGTCCAGAATGAAATTAAGATCCCAGGGAGGAGGAACAGGCTACCTGGGAGGTCTAATATTAAGGATGCTTTTAAGAAATTGCTTAGCCTCAAATCAAGAACCCCCATGGGAGTTAAAGGCAGACAAGCAGAAAGAGCTGATAAGTGGGCCTTAATAGAAGAATAGGGCAAACCAGCATTGAGCAACTCACACAAATAAGAGAGAACCAAAGGAACATCCACAGACAGTGGGTCCAGGTCATGAGAAAGATACCAAATAGAAAACCTCTTCCATTTAGACAAATAGGATTTCCTAGTAGTAGGTTTTCTGGCCTCCTGCAGGACCTGCAGCACTTTATTAGAAAAAAAAGTGTCTATGAGGGATCAAACCTCTATCACCCACAGTGTCAGTTGAAGCGTGGACAGGTGGGGATGGATGAGAGACCCCTTCTCTTGTATGAGTAGATCCACCCTGTGAGGTAACTTGTGATGGTTGCCCTTGGCTAGATGCTGAAGTAGAGGGAACCAGTTCTGTCATGGCCAAAAGGGAGTCACCAACAAAATTTGAATCTTGAACAGGACTCTCGGAATGAGAGAAAGGGGAGGGAATGCATAAAGAAACATCACCTTCAAAGAAAATGAGAAAATGACGCAAAACAGAGGAAGTTGTATGTTCAGAGTGGAGGCAAAGAGATCTACTTGAAGAGTACCCCACTGGTGAACAATGTCCAGAAACACATCCCTGTGAAGCATCCATTCGTGGGATTGAGTGAAGGACCTGCCCAGATTGTCTGTGAAGCATCCATTCATAGGTTTGAGTGAAGGACCTGCTCAGATTGTCTTTCACAATGTTCTGATCTGAAGGAATATAAACTGCCTGCAGAGTCACTTGATATTGGATAGCCAGATCCCATACCAGAAGTACCAGCCGGCAAAGATGTTAAGATCTCGTACCTCCCTGTTTATTAATATACCACATGACTGTGGTATTGTCTGTGAATACCTTGAGATGACCTGGAGAGAAAGGCCTGAAGAGCCAGCATAAGAGGTCTCATCTCTTTGATGTTGATGTGCTCCTTCTGCCGACGAGGCGACCACACTCCCTGAGCCAAATGTTGCCCTCCATCCCACATCTGAAGCATTTGTGAACAGATCCTGAGAGGGAAGAGGAGGTTGAAAAGGGAACCCTGGATTCAGAGACAACTGCTAAATCCACCACAGAACTTCTTTCTTGAGACTTGGGAGAAGAGGAACAGGAAAGTCTAGAAGATGCGCATGCTGAAGTCACACAGATTTCAGAAACCACTGGAACATGCTCATGTGGAGTTTGGCCAGAGAGAACATTGGAATGGTGGAAGTCATGAACCGCAGAGCTCTCAAAAATTCCCTGGCTGTAATGAAGTCCAGGGGAAGAAGAGTTTGAAAGAAAGAAATGAGAGTTAATGCCTTTGGAGGTGGCAGGGATACCATCATTGTCACTGTCTGAATCCTGCAACCCAGAAAGACACGATCCTGAGAAGGAGTCAGGGAAGACTTTTTGAAGTTTATTGTGAACCCCAGGCTCTGAAGAAGAGAAATGGTAAAATGAACATTTTGCAAAAGGACCTCTGGAGAAGATGCCTGAATCAGCAGGTCATCCAAATAAGGAAAGATTTGGATCCCTTGAAGCCTGCAAAAGGCAGCCACAGGAGCGAGGCATTTGGTGAATATCCTTGGGGCAGTCGAAAGGCCAAAGGGCAAAGCACAGAACTGAAAATGCCAGGAAGCAGCAGAGAAATGCAAAAATCTCCTGAAAAGAGAGTGGATTAGAATATGGAGATAAGCATTCTTGAGGTCCAAAGACACCAGAAAGGCCTGAGGAAGCAAGAGAGGAAAAAGGGACTGAAGGGACAAAATCTGAAAAGAAGACACCTTCAGAAAAGTGTTTAGATGGGAGAGGAGAATAGGTCTCCAAGTACCTTCTTTTCTGGGCACTAGAAACATTCTTGAATAAAACCCCATCCACACTTGGGACACAGGTACCTCTTGAATAGTACCCTGAGACAAGAGGTCTCGAAGAATCTCTAGGAAAAAAAAGAAGCTGTTCCTGAGGAGGCTGAGGAATTCCCATAAAAGGAGGGCGGGAAATCCAGACTATGAAGTACCCTTGCCGAATGATTCACAGAACCCAAGAACCCTGAGTGATTTGAAGCCAAACAGGAAGAGAAAGAGGAAGGCAAAGAGAAAGAGGAATGTGGCTGGGAACAGGCAGATAGTCAGACAGCATCTGATTTGTCAGGAAAGGAAGGCTTAAGAATCCCTGCAGTCTGAGTGGCCTTGGCAGGAGGAGTCCGTTTACTACCCTTTTTACCTTTAGAAGGAGGGTGAGATTGCGTACTTACAAAGGCTGGCTTAGAAGGGTAGTTTCACTGAAATGTAGGCACAGGAGAAACAAAGATATGCTTAAGCTCCTGTAAAGCCTTCACCTTGTCCTGAAGAGACTTAAATAAACCAGCAGCTGCTTCACCAAACAAAAGATTATTATCCAGAGGAGCATTCATCAACTTAGCCTTAATATCATCGGGCAAAGGTTGAAACCTAAGCCAAGAATATCTCCTCAGAACTGAACCAAAAGCAGCAGCCCTAGAAGAGGCATCTGCTGCATCATAACTACATTTGATAGAATGGTGAACTACCTGAGAGGAAATCCCAAGCAAGGAAAGAGCCAAAGATTTACTGTCAGAGTCTGGAAGATCAGAAAGAAGCTGACAAGCCTGAGAAAGAATAGCCAAGACATATCTAGAGATGTGGGTCTGATAATTAATAGCCCTAAAAACTAGGGTAGCCGAAGTATAAACCTTCTTACCCATCCTATCCATGGTTCTACTGTCCTTGTCAGAAGGCAGCAACTTGGAAAAAGGAAGCAACTGAGATGGCTTATCAGAGGCTACAGACACCACAGAAGAGTCAGCAGCAGGACATTTAAACAAACAGGAACAATCCTCAGGCATCCTATAAAACCTGTCAGACTTCTTGGGAGCAGGGGGAAGATAATCCGGAGCTTTAGAGGCACTGGAAAAAAGCATCCAATAAACAGGCAAGACGAGGAATGGCCGCAGGTTTAGGAGATTCCATCTGCAGTAACTCTTAGTACCTCTTATGGATATCTGAAACCTGGGCACAATCCCACTTAAAAATTCCATCATCCTAGAGATTGTGTTCCCAAAAAATTTCCTCAGAAGGATTATCTAGAATATGAGAATCCTCCTCTTCAGACCCATAGTCTAAAGGAGAAGGAATCTGGGTAGAATAAGCAAAGGAGTCATCAGCAGAATCCACTTCAGAAGAATTCAATTCTCTGGGCCTTTTAGGGGAAGAAGAGGACCAAGGAGGAGCAGGAACCGAAACCCCTTGAAGAGGCCTCAATGACAGTAAAGTATTAATTAACCCCAGAGTAAAGGCCTGCCACTCACTTTGTGGATCCCTAGGAGCAGAAGAAATATGATTAGTTTTCTGTTTCTTTTTAAGGGGACATCTGTCCTAGAAACCTGAGAAGACCCAGGCTCAGGACAGCATTCCACAACTGCAGTAGGAACTTCTTCCCTAAAGAGAAACTGCGGAACCCCTCTAGACCCCTCAAAAACAGTCAGTAGTTGTTCCCTCTGAACACCCAAAAAGGACACCTGCAAAGCCTCATCGGACATGCTGCCTGCCAGATCCTCACCAGCCTCCAACCCAGACACGGTAAAAGAATCTGGCAAAACAACCCAGCCTCCGGGTTCATAATAACCTCAGGAGAAACTCTCGGCAGAGGCTGGACAGCAGAAGATTCTGGTCTTGCTTTATGCACCTTCTTCTTCCCTGATAGCTGACCCTTGGGGCAGGAAGCCCCAGCCATAATATCTGCAGCAAGTAGCTTAATATGCTGGTTCTCAAGATACAATGAAAGGGAAGAAAGCCTACTATGAAAAGTTTTGGGGACAGACGCCTGACAAATTGAACAAAGTGTGTGGTCATGAGCAGCACATAGGCAAAAAAGACACTTATTGTGGTGGCCTTTATGGGGAATCAGTCTCCCACAATGGCATTTACCCTTCCTGGATGACATTAACCCCAAACAGCATAAAACAAACAGAAAACGTAACCAAAAACCCAACTGGGTACTTATCTGCAACTGTGAGTACTGCAGCAAACAGGAGTAAGCACATGAATGCCAACAAACAGAAAAAACGTTAAAAAAAAAATAGACAAAGGTAACAGACCGACAGTTAAAACAGCGTTCAGACTGGCTGCAAAAAAGTTCTGAGGATGGTACGCCTGAATGTCACCGTTATGACCTACCCTATGCAAGGAGTGTGCAGATGACGTTCAGAGTATCTTAAAGCAACGGTAGACTTTGGTAAACTGTCGGGACAGTAGGCTTCACGGCAGGGAATCCCATTTGTAAGGAATAATCCAGTGGTGAATGTAAGGACATCTTATAGGTCCCTTTAAAGGCTCCTCCCTCCAATCAGGACAGTGATCCCAATATTTGTGTTGTCCGAAAATAGGTATATCGTTTTGTTTTCCATTCTGTCGCTTACTATGAGACATTTTGGTCATGAGAGTCTCAATGATAAAGGCTGGTACCTGCTATTTTTTCCCTGTAAAGCAATGTCAGAAAGTTAAACTCGTAGTTCAGTTACAGAAAACACCACAAAGATAGCCAGAGCTGAAATGATAAGAAGACAGGAAAAATGCTAGACTGTGAGATATTATCTTAAAAGCTTTTCTCATCTTATCAGATATTTTCAGTAATAATAACAGATTTCACCACAGGTCATCATTTGTTCATAGTTAAACTTAGAATATGGTTAGATTTTAAAAAAATGCACCAGATCTGCACCTAAATTAGATGACATATGCTTAAAGGAATCAGGTACAAGAAAATTCTTTGTGTTGAAATTTAAAAGTGTTTCAGAATCCTGGAATGCACACATGCTGTAGAAGTGGTTTGGTAAATAAAAAGATGTCCATAGTGCAGCAGCTCTTTTCCATACTGCACAACAACACTAACTGTGTATAACAGCACAAGTGCTTGCGCTAGTTGATGAGAAGAAAGGAGCCAAAAACACAAAATCGTAGGCAGCAAACAAAACCAAAAAGCAATAATCACACTAAAACGAGACAGCAAGCAATGATATATTGGGTAATGAAGAGGCAGAGGTTGCAGCCAGATAACATAACAGCAATAAACATCATCTCCACAGCAACAAAGCCTTACTCGAAATTTATCATGATCAAGTAGTTAAAACAGCCTAATAATCATGAACATGGAATATTAGAGGTCACTGTAAGCTGAATACTTCAAAAAGCTGCTCAGTAGGCCTGACCGAAGAACCCTTAATAATAAGTTAGCTCATTGAAACTGTTGTAAAGACCTGTATGCCTTTAGTTCCAAACAGTATTAAGAGAGATCAAGGAAGCAATGAAAGGACTGAATGATAACAAAGTATCAGGAATTGACTAGTTGCTAGCTGAGATCTTCAAAGCTGCAGGTGATGAAGATGAAAAAGCCCTCAGGGAGGTGCTCTTAAATATATGGACAACAATATTGGTCACAGCAGATTGACACAATGCCCTAATTATTTTAGTCCACAACAAACGATGCAGAAAAACATTTGCAAACTACCATCCAGTTGCTAGCATATGGCATGGAAAAAAATAGCTGCTTCTTGAAGGTGTGCTCCTACCGGTGTTGACTACTTTATTCACTTGAGAATGAAAAATATCATTACATCATCAGTTGATTCTGAAAATATCACTACTGCAATCAACTAGTAATCAGCTTCCTTTTCCAGATTTTATTAGCAGCTTTGGACTTAATATCAAATCACTTTGCAAACCTGAAGTGAGTGCAATAATCATCCTTGTTCTACTGTATTCATGTGAATCATGGGAGCACACTATGGCACAACTGAAACAACTAGAAATATTCCAGATGGGCTACCTCTGTACAATCAGTGCTTTTTAGCCAACAGATAAAAGACCAATGGCTTTTTAAGATTAACCTGCTCAAAGCAGCTCACCATTGAATCCAACTTCAGGTGACAAAGAATGCAATGGATAACCATATATGATACACACAAGATCAGTGTTGGCATAACATTGCCATTTCAAAACTCTAAAGCAGGAGAAGTTGAAAAAAACAGCTCTGCATACAGCACGGTTGAAACTTACTGAAGATCTTGCATAAATGCAGAGCTGTTCTCTAAAGAATTACTGAAGGTTGACACTTTATAAAGTACTGTAAATATGATACATTCCACTCTACTTGTTTACTATGATGTACATATGCAGTTTTTTATGTAATTAATCTGAATTACTTTATTGCCTTGCATTTCTGCCTGTTTTATTTGTGAAATGTTTTGCATTTCACATGGGCTGAGCCTGAAATTGGTCAGTATGGATTAGTGCATTAAACCAGTAAAAATAAAATAAATGGAGAGATTAGAAAGACAGATAGATAGATAGATAGATAGATAGATAGATAGATAGATGGACAGATAGATAGGTAGAAAGATTGTATACAAGACAACAGGGCAGCAGCACAAATTAAAACCATGATCACTGCAACTCGACAGAGAACAGCAGGGCCATATCCTATCAATGCTAACAGCTTAAGTCAGTAATACATAATGCATGCCTTCCCATTGAACATTAGGTTCCAGTTGCCTACTTCTGCTTATGAGACTGACACTTCTCTGCACTATCTGTGTGGGAGGAGTTCATAAGTCTTGGTACCAAGCTAATGACCTATTGGCCTTCAAGAAACTTGACAGCTCTTATCCCTTGCTGGAATTTTCTGTTACCATTGTACATATCAATGTTGTTTTACAATACTTTTTAATAAGATGCTTAACTATATTACCAGTAATATTTTATTCCAAAGATTTTGTACTCTTTGGTAATTAGCCTGGCCTTTTTTCAATATTTTTATGTTAATTTTAAACAGTAGGTTACAGGATCTAGTGTTCACTCCCACTTACATGTTGCAGGTACAAGTTTTCAAAGAGGGCGGTGTCAGACTTAGCTTTTTTGTGCTACACATAGGAAGGTTGCAGAATACAAAGAATATAGGTAATTCTTATAATCTATCAGAATAGTTCACATTTTCTATTCCCATCTGTTTTCTTTGTTAAGAAACTACATACTTTCTCAAGCTGTGTCAGATGAATTGTTTGTAAGATGCAGGATTTAACATAATATTCTGTAAAAGTCTTTTTCTCCCTCGCACCTTCTGATCATTAATATTCTACTCCCTCGCACCTTCTGATCATTAATATTCTAATTTCATGATCAGGCCATTCACTACTCATGGGTAAGAGACAGCCATGGGAGGCTATAATCCAGGAAGCCATCAGTGTTTTTTGCTGGTCCTGACATCTCCATTTCACTGTACAGCAGACCTGATCCCCAGCGCAAGTCCTGCAAACATATGCTGAGTTTCCACTCACCTACCAACTAGTGGAGACAACTAACATGCCTGGTGGATGTGCTGGTTCTGGCCCTTCATACTGCCCTTGCTATGGTCCCTGACCAAGTTGCATTCCTTCAGGTTTTGTCCTTAATCTATCCTGGGTTATTTGGGTTGTACTCAAAGCTTTATCCCTCTATGCCATTGATATATGCTATAATTGGCTTGATGAGTGATGTATTTATTGGTATATTAGCTTCCCATGATCTGCTGATTATGCCTCTGAGTATGAAGCTTGCTAGAGTAAGCCTTTCTGATGTTGGTTGCAACGCACTAAACAAAGCCGGGTCTATATTATATTAGCAAAAATCCTGTTAGGGAACCGCAAATATGCCGAACGCACTAAACTACGAAATTCAAAAAGTCGAATCCCCATAGTCAGCCAACTCCACTTCCCACTACATACTGCCTACCCAAACAAAATAAATAAATCACATACATACATACACTAACCAAAACCCTACTTCTAACCCTAAAGTAAAACACCAAAACCCTACTTCTAACCCTACACTAAACCTTACATACATTACCTATCTATGCACTTACCTTAACCCGCACCCTAACCCTAAGGTCCGTAACTATCGCACACTTACCTTACAGAGCTATACCGCAGACGGGCCAACCACGACACTTCGACATTTCGAATTTCACGGTTTTGGACATTTGGCATTTCTGTGGTTCGTGCAATACGTGTCGCTCTTTTCGTATTCGCGTAGAAGGACTTTCGAACATCTAAATGAAACCCAACAAAGCCTAATTTATTATCTTTAATGGTGTCTAGATCATTTATTTTATTGTTTACCTTTAGAGTCCATACATTACATTAGTAATCAAAGTGTGTGTATATATATATATATATATATATATATATATATATATATGTATATGTTTGTGTCTGTTCTTCCAAAACCGATCTTATTACTTTTAGTGCTGGCGGCTTCAGGAATGTTCTTATTGCACCAAGTATTGATATTGTTCAAACCGTTATGAAATATTTCTGCATCTTTTATGGAGGGGGTAATACTTTCCAGTGTGTAGTCATGAGAATATTTTGCTAACAACATTTCTCTGCAATACTTTTTGCAAAAAATGAGATATACTAAATAGTCAAATAGTAATGGTCCCAGTACTGTCTTCAGCTTGTGTACTGCACACCTTAGTAGGCTTACTTATTGGTCTTGCCATTTGTCTTGTCCATTCATAGGTAGGTACTAGGCTATCGGCCCTAGAGCCCATACAAGCTTAGCCAAAAAATGTACCCTGGCTTTCGCCACCCAAGAAAATTATTTTCCTATGCCCCTGTCGAGCAGAGCCACAGAAGTAATCCCCGGGGTGAATTTCCCATTTCCTATCCAATCATCAAGATTTTTCTTGAAGAGTGCTAATGAGGAGCTCTGTTTGACATAGATAGGTAGTCTGTTCCAGAGTATGGGAAGTCTCTGGGACAGGATAGCCCTCCAACATGTTCTGTTTATTGTGGTGACAAGGTTAAGGTCCCTAGAGCGTGTAGCTCGGAAGGATTGGGATTTCTTTAAGTGGAGCATGTCCAACAGCTCTGGGTTTGACATAGCTTTGTATGTTAGGCAGAGATCGCCTCTGAGTAGGCGATATGCGATGGAGTAAAGCTGTAGTTTTTTGAGACGGTCTGCATAGGGCATCTGTTTGAGGCCAGTAATCCTCTTTGTGAGGTATTTCTGTGGTCTTTCCAGTTGTTTTAGATGTCTTGTGAGGTACATACCAAAAGGGGCGTTGTACTCCATAATGGGTCTAATGAGTGATGAGTAGAGGGGAACAATGACCTCTTTTTTTCTGGATGAGAATCCTTTTGTAATGAGATGAGCCACGTAGAAGAATTTCCTGACCACTGTGGCGATGTGATTATCAAAGGAGAGACTACTGTCCACCTGTGTCCCAAGGTCTCTTATCACATTTTCGGCATTGGGTAAACTACCAGCTATGTGGTAGTTCATGGGTACAGAGTTTTTACCAAAGGGGATGACAATACACTTTTTGGCAATGAGCTTCAGGCCATGGCTTTGACACCAGGTATCTGTCTCAGTGAGGCCCTTTTGTAGTTTGTCCACATCGTTAGAAGTTTCGATTATGGCTCCTAGTTTGCAGTCATCTGCAAACTTTGTTAGCCAAAGACCTTCTGTGTTGGCCTGCACTTCAGAGAAGTAGATACCAAACAGGAGAGGACCCAGGACTGAACCCTGTGGTACTCCACTTGTCACTGGTCTGATGTCAGATTTGGAATCCGTTACTTTCACGGTGTGGGTTCTGTCCATGAGCCAGTTGGCGACCCATCTTATGACATAGGGATTTATACCTAGTTTAGTGAGCTTATCTATAATTCCAGAGTGAGGGATGGTGTGGAAAGCCTTGGCGATATCTAGATAAGCTGTGTGAACCATTTTACCATCATCTATGGCTTTGGTGACTGCTTCAAAGAAGTCAATCAGGTTTAGAAGACATGATCTGCCTTTTACAAATCCAAACTGAGTAGGGTCCAGAGTTTGGAGATTACCAATGTCTTTGTTTATGAGTTCCATGATGATACGTTCCATGGCCTTGCAGACCAGGCTTGTCAGGCTAATGGGGCGGTAGTTCCCGGGGTCCGTCGTGGCTCCCCCTTTGTGGAGTGGGATAACTGTCGCGGTGCGCCATTCAGTGGGTACAAAGCCTGAGGTGAGGCTATGACTGATTATGGTACTTAGGTAAGGTGCCAGTTCATTCTGTAGTTCGTGTAGAACGCAACCTGGGATATTGTCAGGTCCCATGGATGCTGTGTTCTTGGCTTTGGAGAGTGTGTTTTTTACCTGTGCAGCCGTGATTATAGGAACTTTACATTCTTCCGGTATAGAGATGGGCCCTCTAGGGGGTGAGAGGGGGGTAAAGTTAGCACTGAACCTATCTGCTAGGATATTGGCAATATCAGTTGGTTCTGTATATTTAGTGCCATTATGCTGTAACTCAGAGCAGATCTGAGTGTTGCCATTTAGATTCTTGACATAGCTGTAGAATGCTTTGTGGTTGTCTTTAGAGTCAGTGGCAATTTTGTTTTCGTAACTAGCTTTGGAGGATTTTATGAGGGATCTCAGCTTCTTACTGAGGTTGACCAGGGAGTTCCTCTAGTCATGGGATTTTACTCTTTTTTGCAACAGTTTATTTCTTCTGTTATATAGTTTGTTTATGGCAGAGGACCACCAGATTGGCTTCCTTTTTTTGGAGGATAATATCTTGGTTCTATTAGGGATAGCATGATCCATGCACTCGTGTAAGTGCTTATAAAGTGCATTTGTGTAGGATTCGGCAGTCATACCTCTATTGTCTGTCTGCATGGGTGTCATGAAGTTTGCCACTTCTGTCTTAAGAAGTGTGAAGTTGGCTATTGAGAAGTTTTTTACGATGGTTTCCCTAATTGAGGCTGGGGGTGGGATGTGGATGTCTAGGCTGATTAGCTTGTGGTCGGATCTGACCAACGAGGAATTGACCTCTGGTGTAGAACACCGGTTTCCCATGTTGGTGATGACCAGGTCTAGGATATTGCTGCCCCTGGTGGGGGTGTGAATAAGTTGATCCAAGGCGTTGGAATTTATGAATTCTAGAAAACGTTGAGCAAAAGAGTTGGTACATGAGTAGTTTTCCCAGTTAATGGTGGGGTAGTTGAAATCGCCCATTATTAGGGTGTTGGGTTGTACCCTAATACTTTCCAGTGTATCAAGAAATGTTGAGTGGGAATCCTGGGGCATGGTGGGGGGTCTGTAGCAAGCTACAATTTGGATTGCGGTCTTGCCCAGAGTTAGTTGCACTTGGATAATCTCGGATGCATTATGCTGTGCAACTAGCCTGGTGGTGTGGATATCCTTAATGAATATGGACACGCCTCCGCCTTTAGAGCTTCTTTCTGGATTAGGTGGCCGAAAGGTGTGGTATGAATTGAAGCCTGGTAATGCAGGGGTGCTCTCTGGAGCTTTGAACCAGGTCACTGCACAGATGTCAATGTTCTCCATTTTAAGGAGTGCCTCGAGTGAGTGTATTTTGAGGTTTAGACTTCTAGCATTGAGTAGCATTACCCTCAGATTTTGCTTGCTTGAACCAGTTATGGTGGTGAATTTGTCATTTGAACCTTGCCTAAAAAAGGCACTATAGGGGTGGCAAGAGTCTTAGCCAGTATCCAGAATCCTAAGGGTGACAGGTGCAGGCCATCTCTGGCAAAGCATTGTGGACTGTCGATCATGTCGTCCCAGGCAGACAAATACTGGATCCCCTTAGAATGACACCAGAAGCTTAGCCAGTTGTTGAAGTCAATCATTTTGTCCTTGTACTGTGGTATCATTCTGGGTGATAGCAGGATGCTACTCAGGGTTAGGGTCATACCTGCCTGGGATACAAGATCGGAGAGCTCCTCCATGTCTCTTTTCATGTAGTCCAGGGAGGTACGTCTCAGGTCATTCACACCAACATGGACAATGACAATGTCATATTTGTACTTATTGCGGAGTGACCTGAGTGCATGCGTTATGTGGTGGATCCTGGCACCTGACAGGCAGCTGACAGTAACTTTCTCCTTGTTTAGTCTAGTGAGTGGAACATCAGTGTGCCTGACTATAGAGTCACCTATGACTAGAGTGTTGGGTACGTTGTTATGCCTTATGGGCTGTGGTTGAGTGGCACACTGAGTTTGTGGGCTATGTGTCATTTGGGTTGTGTTGGGGGGGTGGAGTTCGCTTGCGTTTATGCTTTGGATGTCCCTGATGCTTGGGCAGGTTTTTATTGAGAGCCTCCACGAATGTAGGTGTGTGTTTTGTGTTTCTATGTGTGTGTTTTGGTGGTGTGGGTTTTGAGGGACTATGTGATGAGTGTGGTGTGGTGCAAGTGTTTACCCTCTACTCTTGACTATCTAGTCCAGTCTTGGGTGAAGAGAGCTTTGATTCCAGTTTGGCTATAGAAGTGCATCTCTCACAGGTTGTCAGCATATCACTCATTCACTGAACTACCTTTAATGCCGAGTTGAACAAGCTTTTCCCTTAATGCTCTTGTGTGGGATAATGTTTCATACTTTTGCAAGTTCTAAGTATGCTGCACGTCTGGTCATTCCCTCATCTAGTGCGTTTTCTACTTAAAAATGATATCTAGATTAGGCAGTGTAGACTTTCCCATAACCAAACCATGCTGTTCAGAGTCTGTAAGTAGAAGCTGGGTGTTCTGCAGAAATGTGAGGCAGTTGCAGTTGATACCGAAAAGTACAATCACAAAACTGCAGTGGAAGTGGTATGTATACTAAGGTAGAGACTGTAGTATTTTGAAGAATTTCCATACCTCCAAGGTACAGCAGTCTCTCACTTAGTACATAAGTAGCAAAGTTGTATGGTATGGTGAAGCCCCCTTTGCAGAAATACTTTAGAAGTGTTACAGCAAGTTTAAATTTTCACTGTTTAATTTAGCAGTCATTATTTTGTGACTACAATTTTCATTGTCAGTAATTTCTCACAATTTTGTCATGGAACCATATAAGGTCACCACTATTTTTCAGGAAGTTTAATAACTGCCTGCTGCATAAGCTTGCAAAGAATAAAATTAGGCTGAGAGGTCAACAGCTGAGATCCAGTATAGTACATCCATTATACATTGGATGGCTGACTTCTGGAACATAAACTTTACTAACAGGAATACATAAGGGTTTCATATTCCTTATACGACCTAGGAAGCTGAGGGAAATACTGTCTGTTCCTGTGGAGCTAATGGTACTGGGTCTCTGTTTCTGACATGGATATTGATAGTGATTCTGCTTCCTTAGCTAGTTCCCCTACAAAAGAAAATTCTTTTGAATAAACCATATACCTAATGGTAGCCACAGTTGACTAACATGGTCTGTCTTTTCTTGATGCTTAATCTCTATCAGAGTAAGGAGAAGAAGAAGAACAAAGTCATCTCAGAACAAGTCCCGAAGGATGCTATTTGGGAACTTGGAAGCATGCTGACATCAGGTCTTCTACTTCCAAGATCAGCAGCTCCATTAAAAGTAGTGCGGCCTTAAGGATTTTCTGAGGTCTGCTTTCTGCAGTGTTTCTTCAGCTGACCATAGGAGTCATAGGCTACAGCACCTGGCCACTCTTTTGTTGAGCAGGGTTCCCAAAGGACACATTCAACAAAAAGGCTACTCTTTTGCCTTTGTGAACTTTGGAGAGCTCATTTTTTTGTTTCCCCTGCCTTGGGTTGTATCTGTGTCTTGACTTTGGCAAAAGTGTGTGAACTTCCTGACACAGTGGTCAGTTAATCTGGAAAGGAGCAGTGTATAGAATATTTGTAGGGGGGTTTCATGAGGCTCTCTACGTAACTGATGCTCCTGATGCTGTGGCAAATCTTGCTTATAGCTCTCTTCCTTCCATTAGAAGCTGTGCCATCTCAACTTGTTGAGGTCCACTATTAGTCAACTTTGGATGAGCCTTTCTAGGAGGAAGTCTTTTATGGTAAATTCTTGCAGGGGATTATCAAAGAATTTCAGAAGAACTTGGTAGCAGTGGAGAGTATGTAAAATATTCCACCTCCATTGTCTTCATCCACTTCAACAGCTCAAGTCCGAGGAAGAAAGAGACATCCTGTTAAGCTTACTGTCTTCCCTAAGACTACCTGTGGAGTCATCAAAAAGATGTATACTTAATCTAATTTTGATGCTTTTCATTTTTATGAATTCTTTTTTGGAGTTTGCAAATATAAATTTCTTTGAAACTGTAAACATTAATAAATTGTTATTAATAAATTATATATTTAAAAAAAAAAAAAGTCGCTAAACAGTGTTCCAGCAGCAATCTGCCAGACGTACCCGAAGTTAAAGAAAAACAAACTGTTAAAAAACAAACCAAAAGGTTCCGAACCAGCAGGTGTAAAACTCCAAAGGTTTATCAGGAAATATAAAAGTAAAGCGCTTTTCATCTCTCTTAGTAGGAAGACTTCTTCAGACAAAGTAAAAAAATCATCTAACACAATTTAAAACCAAAAAGGCGCCAAAAAAAGGGGTGTATTACAAAGTTACAAACAGCTGCCTTAATTAAACCCACTGACATACTTTCACATTTAAAGTTGTATTACATTAAAAGCATAAATAAATGTCTACTTTGTATAGACTAAGTGCCAAACATAAAAAAGTTTTCAAAAAAAGAAGAAACACAAACTTGATAAAAGTAACAAAGAATGTCTTAGTGAAAGTTCATGAACACATTCAAGTGTAAATATGGTTTGTTTCCTTTAAAATACATTTTAACAACAACTTTTCATAGGGTAAACAAAACTCATACAGAATCTCGTGGTTAAAAATAAAATAAAATGAAGTAATGCTTGCAACTAAGTATATACAAATATAGTATCCATTGCTTAAAAAAGAAAGTAATAAAGAGTACACATCTCTAATATATAATGAAGAATCAATAATAAATAAATAAATAAACAGTGCAACTCGACTAGGAGTCTGCAAAAGGAGGAATTTCAAAGGAGTTTCTAATAAAAGGAGTGTTATTTCTAATGTTACATAACCGAATATATATGTTTCCGTGTTAAATATCTAACACAGAAATTACTTGTCATTTCAAAGCCAACAGAATGCAACAACAGTATATGAAAAAGAATTTTTTTAAATTGTTCCTTAAGCAACGGGTAAAGCACCAAGCTGCAATGAGAACACCTTCTAACCTTCAGTTTGCACAGTTGTATCAGCCAAAACAAGTCAAAATGCAGCTGTTTCAGTAAAAAAATATACGGCAAGGCATTGCGTAAAAGACACGTCTAAACCAAAACAAACAAACCGCCGTTTTTACAATACGGCACTTCATTCAAAAGCCATGCAGATATTGAGCATGCGAAAAAGGCGGATAGCCAAACAAATAAAAAATCAGTTCACAACCGTGCCCATGAATACGGCACATTGTTCTGCAAATGAGTTGATTGTTGTGTCTTTCGGCTTTTCCCGGTTAGGGGTCGCCACAGCGGAACTCCGGTCCGCTAATGATTGGTAGTTGATTTTTACATGCCAAGTTACCAGCCCTGACGCACAACCTTCAACGAAGGTACGCCCATTCACGCATGTCTCCATGCAGAAGACGCCCTAGCTGAGAATCAAACCGGACAGCATTGGTACTGTGTGCAAAAAGGTAACAAGTAAATAAAGTAGCAAAAGGCAAGAGGGGGAAAGAGACGCAACACCTAAGTAAATCCACAGCTGTTGATGTTCAATGACATTGACAATAGGTAAACATAGCACTTCAAAATACCGTGGGTCTAAACATTAAAAGCTCGTTGTTGCTTACGCAAAAAGATGTGTGTGTCTAGAAGTAAACTCAATTAAAACACCACGACAAAGGACACCAAAAATTCAGATTAGCGCTTTCGTTTATGCTGATTAGATAAACTTCATCAGATGTAAACAAAAGGGAAACAGTCATTTGTATACATAAAATTATATGACATCACATCCTGTCAATAAAAAATTACAAAAGATATATAAAAATACATATATTAGTAAAAACATATATATATATAAAAATATATTTTAACATTTCTTAAGTATGTGTGTATATATATATTTTTATCAATCTATTTAAAGATTAATTGTAATGACCTAACGAAATAATGCTTTCAGTTTCAACAAGCTCATGATGGAAACTGTATCATTTAGTCCAGGAAAAACACAAGCATTTAGCTTAAGCTGCCACATTAGTTCTTTTTCTTCTAAATGTAAGGAAACAGGTCCCCCTCTCCCATTATCCAGAATCCTCTCTATTACCAAAAATTTAAATTCATGATGTGGGAAGGCTGATACATGCCTAGCCAGAGCATTGGTTAAATTCAATTTGGTTATGGCATGTGTGTGTTCATAAATCCTACATTTTATCATTCTCTCAGTCTTCCCTATGTAATATGCGGGGCATTGATTACATAGGGCTAAATAAACTACCCCTTTGCTATTACAATTGAATTTATCCTTCAAATAAAATCTCAATCCATTAATTTCAAAATGTTCGGTGACACATATGTGTTTACACATACTGCAAGCCCCACACTTAAACATTCCACAATAATGTCTATAAGTGTTTTTCTGTTTGAATTCCAAAATGTTCTTTAAATTTCTCCCTTTTCTAAAGGTAACATTGGGAATCAAGCCCAAAATTTCTTTCAAAGACATATCATCCAATAAAAAGGACCAATTCTTAATAATGATGGTTTTAATATTTAAGGCATTCTGTGAAAATGTAGTAATGAAATTAGTGCCTATGAAGTCCTTACCAAATTCATCAATATTTAAAGGGTATGATTCAATGGATGTACAACTTGAAATATTTAGATTACTCACATTTTTATATATCTTTTGTAATTTTTTATTGACAGGTTGTGATGTCATGTAATTTTATGTATATAAATGACTGTTTCCCTTTTGTTTACATCTGATGAAGTGTATCTAATCAGCATAAATGAAAGCGCTAATCTGAATTTTTGGTGTCCTTTGTCGTGGTATTTTAATTGAGTTTATTTTTGTGTTTCATCTTTCGTGGTTTTGTGAGTTTGTTTTTGGAACACCATGGCTACTGGGTCTCAAAACTTATTTGATACTTTAGACTCGTTGGACAGTGAAAGTGGAAACGCAGTTGGTTCAAATTTGACCAACAATAGTAACGAGTCAGCTTCTTTTGGGAAACTAACGGCTCTTATTGAACTCCTCACGCAATGTGTGGAGATCCTTGCAAGACAGGTTGCAGGGATTATGAGCCATAGTCCTAACAGTAATGCCTCTAATTTCGACAAGCCAAGGGATAATATGAACCGTAATAGTAGTGGAAACAATGACCGGAACAGAAATGCGAATGAAGCATTGGATAATGCTTCAAACTTTTTAAATGGTTCGAACCAACAGCCTCAGCAGCCTCAACAACAACAGCAGCAAGTGAACTTTGAACTTAACATACTCCCAGGATCGAAGGATCGGGTGAACCGGAATTTGAATTTTGCTTCAGCTGCTTCTGGTAGTGTTAATGGAAATAACTGTGGTGCGAGAGCGGGACCGTTGAATGGGTCTGGTAGCATTAATGGAAACAATTGTGCTGCGAGAGCGGGACCGTCGAATGGTTCGGATAATTCACCTACTCGCAGTAATTCTCTTTCCACAAATACAGGTACTGTTTCTTCTATTCCAGTCTTAAATGACTGGTTGAAAGAATCAAATAACTTGTTTAATAACAATGTCGAGGACGTGCGACATAATGATAACTTTTCAGACTCTAATGATTTAGCTAATAATTTGAAGAGTTTTGATTTAATGCTCTTTAAGTTTAAGAAGTTACAAATAGAGATACAATATCTCAAAAAATGCAGCACAAGGCAAGAAGTACCTAAGGGTCTGAGACAGTGGCGTTTCCCGAATGGGTTAGTGCCACACTCACAGTTCCATCAAGATCTCTTGCATCTATTTGATAAACAAGGATTAGAGTTTATTGATTGCCTTATTAAAAACTACAGTGAACAATTGTTGTGCTTGCAAAATGAAGTAACTGTATTAGATAATGTCATTAGGACGGATAAGAATTTTTCTAGGTATAAGTTTGATTTTTTGCACATTTTCTCTAGTATTGATAGTTCATTAGAGAAAATTAAAGAGAACAAAATCAAGAAATTAAGTAGGGATGCTTTAGCTTACAATAAAGGTACTGTTTACCCTCTCCCTAAAACAAATGTCGGGAATAATAAAGTTGTACTGAACAGTGGTAATAATAATTCCACTGTTGAAAATGTTGACCCTGAATGTTCTTTTCAGTCAGTAGATGTTTTGCATGAACAATGTGATTTTGAAGTGAGCGATAACTCACCAATAAGGAGAAGTGAAAGAATTGCTAATAAGGGAACTAATAATGGTGTGAATAATAGTAATGGCAATGCAAGAAATAATAACAGTAAAAAAATTTTTCAGGCTGGGGGAAAAAAGAATGGTCAACAACATGTACCCAGATATCAGACTCAGAAGAAGAGGAAGTACCAGAACAAGAGGAAGAAATGATGATTCCTTCCACGTGTCCTGGCCTTCCCCCTATTGAGATTAATTCTTCTGAAAATGTTGAGATAATTTCAAGCACGAATGGAGATTTCAAGATATATAATTTTTCTGATTTTCGACTAGATGTAAAACTAGTTGATGTGTTAGCAAAGGGGTTAAACTTTGTCCCTGGCTTTAAAAGTGTTGTAGCAAGGACACTTGTTGATGTGAAATTATTCACTAGAAAGCTAAATTTGAAAGTTATGTTTAATAATACAACATGTTTGGTTAGTGATTTCAGAACAGCAAGTGTCTTTAATCCACCTTTACATCCATTAATCAATCTATATGAAAAAATATGTGAGAATGACATCAGATGTTTATTACAAAAATGGCATAAATGTAAAAATGATAACAATAATTTATCTGAGTATGAATTTGATTTGTTAGATACCTTGAAGTTTGCTAATGTGTGGATTTGCAAACCAGATAAGGGAGGGGGTTTAGTGTTTTTAACAAGGATGATTACACTAATAGAATATTAGATCTACTAGACTCCCCAGCTTATCTAGAGGTCTCATTAAATGAAATCAACGGTGCGTATCGGAGACTGAATGGTTACATCAGTGATCTCTTTATGGAAAATAGAATTGATGGGGATTTATTTAATTATTAAAGATGACCTACCCCTTGATTCCAAGACTTCTCGGACTGCCTAAAATACATAAAAGTTTGAATATGCCACCTTGGAGACCAATTATTGATGGCAGGCAGTCCATTACTTATGGCTGTGCCAAATACATTGATTATAAACTGAAAAAATTCTTAGAAAATCAAAAACAGATTTGTAAAGATTCCTGGGCATTTTTGGAAGCTATCAGTACAGTTCAATTTAATATTGAATATAATTTTTTAACCATAGATGTCCGGGATCTTTACACCTGTATCCCACAAAATATTGGTTGTGAATGGGTCAGGGATTATCTATTAGATAAAGGTATGCCTGGAGATGACATTGATGTTTTGATTTATTTATTAGAAATAATTCTGACAAATAATTTCTTCACTTTTGATGGGAAGTTCTTTTTACAGAAAACTGGGATAGCGATGGGTTCCCCTTGTGGGGGAACCTTCGCCAACACAGTAATGGCAGCATGGGAAAAGAACTTCCTTTTCAAAATTCCCCTTTTCATTGAAAATGTAGTATGGTACACTCGTTACCTAGATGATATATTTATTCTTTGGAAGGGGAATAAGGAAAGTGTTGAAAGTTTCATCTCTGCTATGAACAATTCTACAAACTTTCTTCAGTTCACCTATGAATTTCAAGAAAATTCTATTACCTATTTAGATGTTATGTTAAATAAAAATTATGAATTAAATACATTTACATCTAGAATATATCGAAAATCAACTTATTCGAATTCATTTCTCCATTTTTCTAGCTGCCATCCACTACATCAAAAACATGGAATAGTTAAGGGTCAGCTAGTCAGGGCAGCTAGAATGTCTACTCTGGAGAATGATTTTGAAGATGAATGTGGGATTTTATATAAAATGTTTTTGAATAGGGGATATCCATCTAGTCTCATCAATGATCTAACGAGAGAAGTATCATTTAAAAGAAGGCAGGGAATATTTTCACCAATTTTAAAATATAGGATGGATGTATTGAATGATTCACTGAATAATGGACTAGATGTTAGTAATCTAAATATTTCAAGTTGTACATCCATTGAATCATCCCCTTTAAATATTGATGAATTTGGTAAGGATTTCAAAGGTACTAATTTCATTACTACATTTTCACAGAATGCCTTAAATATCAAAACCATCATTATTAAGAATTGGTCCTTTTTATTGGATGATATGTCTTTGAAAGAAATTTTGGGCTTGATTCCCAATGTTACCTTTAGAAAAGGGAGAAATTTAAAGAACATTTTGGAATTCAAACAGAAAAACACTTATAGACATTATTGTGGAATGTTTAAGTGTGGGGCTTGCAGTATGTGTAAACACATATGTGTCACCGAACATTTTGAAATTAATGGATCGAGATTTTATTTGAAGGATAAATTCAATTGTAATAGCAAAGGGGTAGTTTATTTAGCCCTATGTAATCAATGCCCCGCATATTACATAGGGAAGACTGATAGAATGATAAAATGTAGGATTTATGAACACACACATGCCATAAACAAATTGAATTTAACCAATGCTCTGGCTAGGCATGTATCAGCCTTCCCACATCATGAATTTTAATTTTTGGTAATAGAGAGGATTCTGGATAATGGGAGAGGGGGACCTGTTTCCTTACATTTAGAAGAAAAAGAACTAATGTGGCAGCTTAAGCTAAATGCTTCTGTTTTTCCTGGACTAAATGATACAGTTTCCATCATGAGCTTGTTGAAACTGAAAGCATTATTTCGTTAGGTCATTATAATTAATCTTTAAATAGATTGATAAAAATATATATATATATATATATACACATACTTAAGAAATGTTAAAATATATTTATATAGATATATATATATATATATATATATATATATATATATATATATATATATGTTTTACTAATATATGTATTTTTATATATCTTTTGTAATTTTTTATTGACAGGATGTGATGTCATGTAATTTTATGTATATAAATGACTGTTTCCCTTTTGTTTACATCTGATGAAGTTTATCTAATCAGCATAAACGAAAGCGCTAATCTGAATTTTTGGTGTCCTTTTTCGTGGTGTTTTAATTGAGTTTATTTTTGTGTTTCATCTTTCGTGGTTTTGTGTCTAGAAGTAAGCAAAAATCAAGTCAGACCACAATATCGAACCTGACAAAAATAAAACATACAAATCCTGAATGAAACTTTACAAAGTAAAGATAAGATAAGGTAAGGATCAAAGTACAGCGAAACGCTGCAGAGGTCAGAAAAACAGTGTTTCTAAAGTTTAAAAATTTGTGAATTAAAGTTTAAAAGCCAGACTTAAGGTTCAACATAAGAACCAATCGCCTAAAATTCTTACAGGTAGGAAAAAAATTAATAAGTGAAAAACAACTAAGGAACAACTAAAAAGTGATGGATGTCACTAATACAGCCCTAACAGGTTTTCTAGAAGGCTAGTTCCTGTAGGGTGAGAAAGTGTAGTGCGGGGTAACAGCTCAATACTGCTGCTGCAAGGGTTCTTCAACTTTAAGAATTGCACTCAAGGCAAGTAAAAGTCGCTAAGGTCATAGCAAATAGTTGCTCAAATGATCTTTAATGTAAAGTATATATGAAATATATATAATGAATGTGAAAATGAGGAAATGAAAAAATAAAAGAATGAATGGGAAAAATAGTAAAAGGGAAGACAATACATGTGGAGACCATGTGTGTGCTAAACAAAAAAATGGGACAAAACAGGAAGCCAAAAAAAAGGAGAACACTGGGAATGATTAGGTTCCAGCATCTTGTAATAATAAAAATAATAATGAAAATAAGTAAAAGTAAAACTAAAGAAGTCCTATCTTAGCAGGTTTCTTAACTTTAAAACACAAGTCAAAGAAGTAACTTCGTTCAACCCTGGTGGCGTGTTCATTTTAAGTTGCCAAATAAGTTCCTTTTTCTCTAATAACAATTGTTGGGGTCCTCCTCTTTCATCTGTAAGTACCTGGTCTATAACTTTAAAAAGGAAAGTGTGAGAAAGATTGTTATTACAATGTCTTGCAAGGGCATTAGTATTGCTCTTCTTCCTAATGGGGTACGTATCTTCGTAAATTCTCTCTGAGTTTTCTGTCAGTCTTCCCTATATAGAAGGCAGGGCATGACTGGCACACAGCTAAGTACACCACTGATTTTGAGTTACAATTGTAATGACCCTTTGCTTTAAACATACATTGCTTCACTATACATGTGGACCCTGTAGATATAAATTTACAATAGTTACATGTCTCACATTTGTATGTGCCTTCAATTCTAATATGCTTTATTGAAGTTCTTTCCATAATGTTTTTGAGGTTTCTGCCCTTTCTGAAAATGATAACAGGTTTGTCCCCTATTTTCTCCATGAGTTCTTTTTCAAAGGATAATAACTGTCAATTCTTTCTAAGTACATTGCTAATGTATTTAGCTTCTAATGAAAAAGAAGTAATGAAACTTTTTTTATTGTACTTCTCTTGGGGAAAAATGGTTTGACCCGTGCTAGGAGAGTGGACACCAAGAATCTGTAATGTGACTTCGTCTGACTCTACCAAGTTCACATTGACTTGTTTCAAAGTCAGAATGGGATTAAAAGAACCCAAACCCCTTTTCCTACAAACTTCTCCTATTGTGTCTTCAACCAGTGATTCGGGGTACCCACGACTTATAAACATGCATTTCAACAAGGTACATTCCTCGTTGAAAGTGGAGTCCTCAGTAGTCATTCTTGCCGCTCTAACTAGTTGGCCCTTTAAAACAGATTTTTTCTGGTGTAGCGGGTGGCAACTAGAAAAGTGTAACATAGTGTTAGATTGCGTGGGTTTCCTGTAAGTTTTAGCAACATAACCCCTATGAATGTCATCTCTCTTCAATTCAACATCTAAATAGTTAATGATGTCTTCACCAAAAGTAAATGTGAATTTCAAAAATGGAGTGCTGTTATTTAAAACTTCAACAAAGTTACTTGCATCCCCTACATTACCTTGAAACATGATGAAAATGTCGTCCAAAAACCTATTATATAGTTTGACTTTCTGAAAATTGTTGTCTTTAAATACATAGTCGTGTTCCCACTGGGCCAGTACTAAATTGGCATAGCTGGCTCTGCAAGGGGAACCCATAGCTACTCCAGTTATTTGTTTATGTATGCCCCCATTAAATCCATCATAATTATTGTTCAGGATCACGTGTAATAGTTCTTAAATTAGACGGATCTTATCACTCTCCGCTCCATGTGCTATTAGGTTCCTGGTGACATAGTCAATCCCTATGTCATGGGGTATGGAGAAGTAAAGGTCGACTACATCTATTGTAAGAAAATTTATGTTGTCACAGTATTCAAATTTGTCTACATTTTCTAAAAAAGCCCAGGAGTCCTTAACTATTCGTAACTTTTGGGATACATACTTCTTTAATAACTCATCAACGAACTTGGCACAAGCGTAGGTAATAGAAGACCTGGCATTGACTAAAGCCCTCATAGGTGGGTTTTGAAGGTTTTTATGAATCTTGGGTAAACCAAATAAGTTAGGTGTTTTTGGGTTAGGAACCACTATATAGTTGTAAATATCAATGCTGATCAAGCCTTCAATCAATAAGTCCCTAAAGAAGGAAACAGTTTTTTATATGCAGTGTTTATTTCGTTGATAATTGATCTAACATAGGTGTTACTCTTCAAAATGTCCAACATTTTCCTATCATATTCCTCTTTGTCCATGATCACCAAACCACCTCCTTTGTCTGGTTTCAAAACTCTGACCGGTAAAGTTCTAACTAGGTTCAAGGCTTCTACTTCATTGTCTGAAACATTCTTAATGGTATTCCTCTTTCTAGTCGTGTAGAGAGCCCTGAAGTCGGCCTCACACATATGTTCAAACAAAGGTAAAAGGGGGCAAATTGGTGGATTGTAAGTACTAGATACCCTCAAAGGGTCTTCTTGGTGCTTTACCCGTTGCTTAAAGGAACAATTTTAAAAAATTATTTTTCATATACTGTTGTTGCATTCTGTTGGCTTTGAAATGACAAGTAATTTCTGTGTTAGATATTTAACATGGAAACATATATATTCAGTTATTTAACATTAGAAATAACACTCCTTTTATTAGAAACGCCTTTGAAATTCCGCCTATTGAAGACTCCTAGTCGAGTTGCACTGTTTATTTATTTATTTATTATTGATTCTTCATTATATATTAGAGATGTGTACTCTTTATTACTTTCTTTTTTAAGCAATGGATACTATATTTGTATATACTTAGTTGCAAGCATTACTTCATTTTATTTTCTTTTTAACCACGAGATTCTATATGAGTTTTGTTTACCCCACGAAAAATTGTTGTTAAAATGTATTTTAAAGGAAACAAACCGTATTTACACTTGAATGTGTTCATGAACTTTCACTAAGACATTCTTTGTTACTTTTATCAAGTTTGTGTTTCTTCTTTTTTTGAAAACTTTTTTATGTTTGGCACTTCGTCTATACAAAGTAGACATTTATTTATGCTTTTAATGTAATACAACTTTAAATGTGAAGGCATGTCAGTGGGTTCAATTAAGGCAGCTGTTTGTAAGTTTGTAATACGCCCCTTTTATTGGTGCCTTTTTGGTTTTAAATTGTGTTAGATGATTTTTTTTTACTTTGTCTGAAGAAGTCTTCCTACTAAGGGAGACGAAAAGTGCTTTACTTTCATATTTCCTAATAAACCTTTGGAGTTTTACACCTGCTGGTTCGGAACCTTTTGGTTTGTTTTTAGACGTACCCGAAGTATCCAATTTTAAGAATTTACCCCAGTCGGGAAAATCATTTAACATGACATCTGTGTTTTGGATGTCATCAAAAGGGCTCTGCTCTGGAGCTATATGATCTACTTTCAGCCAGGCATCCTGTGGTAGACCAAGCTGTCTTACTGGAATTGTTGGCACAAGGCTAGTTCCTATTTCTGGAAGGTATAATAGGGTAGCACTTTTAAGGATTGAAAAGGCAGGTTTTACCCACAACTGTTCCTCATCCCAAGGAAATTGTGAATAAGGGATTTGGACAGTAGTGGACATCAGTGACTTCATCTAGTGTATCATTTCTACTTTTCATTCCTTAATGCCACAGCTGCCTCAGAGCTTTTGGATGGTATCCTTAGGCAAGATGGATTCTGGCTGACACATTAACATCTTTTAGCTTGTCCATCTGCCCCAGAGTTTTCGCCAAAGTGCTGGTTTCTGGTGGCAAGGAAATTACAGTAGCATAGCTTCTTGGTATTGCCAGATTTGGACAACCAGTTGATAATTATTGATGCTCATGACTCCCTGGCATGAGTCTTGTTTGGGACTTTGCCATGTTTGAAATTCCTGGGACGGGCTTACCATCAACTAAATGAAGTTTTCTTTTCCCTCTGTAAATAATTTGATTCACTAGTGCTGTGTTGGATGTTTTTGGGTGCTGCTATTTCATTCCACCAGAGGACCAAAAAAATCAGGAATTTGGTTCTGGATAGCAGCATAGACATATACTATGGCCAGAACGCTTCCTCATCTGCTTGTATTATTGGCAATTATGGCATTCTTTGTATCTGCACTTTGTATGTCAAATGAATGGCACTATTCCCTACATGTGACTTGGTACTATGGTCCAGTAGGTGGATTTCCCATTTTGCTGCCAGTTCTAACCCAGTCTGTAACAACATATGCATTGCTGCCCATTCCTTTCAGAACAGCTGTACTGCAGTGGATATAGAACAGCTTTGAAAAGCAGTTGTACACGGGTGCTGTGCTTCCACGTTTTCTATCTGTGGAAGAACTTATGATACCAGAGCCAACCCAAGTGTAGAGAGACAATCAGGCAGTGGTATGAACATATGGGGAGTAGGGAGTATGTCTCCTGTACAAGTTTGACTGACAGTAACATTTTCAGGGTGGTGATCCACATTACGGAGAAATCGGATTACACAACCAACACCTGAAATCACAACATATTGCCCTCTTTTATAGCTCTGTCTGCATTAAAGGAGTATTTAACGTGTCTTCTCTGCATGAGTCACCCTGGAAGTCAAGCTGCAGTTGACCATGGAAAATGCAGTCCTTCTTAATTAGTATTTCCTTCAGCAAGGTAATGTGGAGTGGTCAGGGGGTACATTCTTTATCGATGGGAGGGGACTACTTTTGTGTACCATTCCCATGTGCCATAAGATGTTGTCTACCTGCAAACATTCAAGCAGAAAGATCCACTTTCATCTTTATGGCACCATGGCTGCCCAGGAGGACCTTGTTTCAAACTGTTTGGTGTCATGGCTCTCCTGAGACAACTTCAGTTAGGGCGTCGGCTGCTTCAACTGTGTGAAAGAACATCTGCTTATATGTCAGCACCTGATTCTTACCACAGCTCATATTACTCCTTTGCATCTTCTGGAGGAAATATTTGAGGTACCAGAGGCACCCAGAAAGCCTTGCACTGCTTCTGTATATGTGGTTAGGTGGAAAAAGACTCTCCTTTTGGTCAGAGTACCATCCTCTTGTTCTGTAAACTTGCGGGTCTGGATGACCTATCTCATTTACCTGTTTGATCTAGGTCTCAGTATTCTGCTGTCAGGATGAATGATTCTACCATCTTGATGCATCTTGATTTAGTAGAAAGCGGGAGACTATGGCCATGTAAGTTTATTAAGCAATTTTTACAGCAGTTCTCCATCTGTGGCATTCTTTGAAGAACACCTTCCCTTTCTGTGACTAGAGTCTTGAATTTCCTCATGGAGTTGCGTAAGCATTTTGCCTTGTGAGACTGCTAGCTTGAAAGACTTGAAGTTCAGTTCATAGACTACCATGTTCATGGTAGCTGTTACTTCTCAGAGCTTTCACTCATCCAGGCTGTACATCTCCTTGTCTCCTACTTAGGAACAGAATCTGTGTAGAATGCCATCTTCCATGCTTTAGATTGTCAACACCAGTTGTGATATTACCTCAGTTGGATACCAGAATTCAGAAAAATTGATCAGCTGCTTGTTTCCTTTACCCCTGGTATGAAAGGTGTGACATTTGCCAAAAAGACCCTCTCCAAAAGGATTGCCAGGCACATTGTTTTCTGTTTTCAGTTAGTTAGCCTTCCATAATCTGATGCTCTTGATGTCATTCCATCAGAGGAGTGGCTGTGTCTGATGCTTACTTTGTAAAAGTGCCCATGGGAGTTTCTTGCAATGAAAGAAACTATACCTAGAAATGTTTAAATGAGCACCTTCAACAGCATTAAAGCATTTGTCATAGAAAATGTTTTTCCTGATTGTCACTACTCTGCTCTACTCACATAATCTATGAATGTCAAGCTTTGGTTTGTAAGATGCACTACAGAGTTTTCCATCTGGACAGAGTATACTTGAAATAAAATTACTCATTCTTAACAGATATTTTTTGCCTTTCACTTTAAACTAGTCAGATTGCCTCCTTCTTTTTCAACTTCAGCTCAAAAATGAAGTTAAAAAATTGTTGTGTTCCTTAGATGTTCACAGGCACAGTTTATTTCAATAAGCACAGGAAGACACAAACGAAGGGTAAATTGTTGGCTTGTACTTAACAAAAATTGGTTCAGCAAGAATGACAGAGACAGCAGTTAAAAAAACAAAACCAAGTTGTCAGACTACAGCAAGGCAGATTGCATTAAATTACGGCAAGTTTATATCATAAAAATGGAACACTGAAGAGAAGTACAAGAACAAAAAGGTTTTGGATAAGATAAAAGAAAAGCATAGAAATGGCTGTGGAAAGTGATCAGGAAAAAAGAGGAGGGTGAGGGGAAGAAGGAGACCATTTTAGTCCAGGAGGAGGGAGAGAGGTTATGGAGGCAGTCTATGTAAAGGAAATGGCAACAAATGTAGAAAGAAAAGGCAATCTAGAGAAACATTTAGTAGAAGGCACAAAAGTGAGAGGAAAGGATTCTTTAGCTTCATAGGTAAAGAAGGAAGGTCAAGGCAGAGCTACTGAGATTGGTTAAGTAGAGGAATGAGTACAGTTGGGATATGCAGAATGCATAAACTCTCAATGAATTCTTAATGTCTGTCTTCACAAAAGAGAAGGAAGGAAGGATGACAACTTTGAAGGGAGAAAGTGAGAAACAAGGACATTTGACAAAATGTCAAAGGAAACTCAAAAACTTGAATAAATCCAAAACACAAGATGCTGATAGCACCCTCTTCCCCAGGATTCTAAAACTGGTATATATACTTTTGGTACAACATCTTTCACCAGAGATACAGCAGGAACAGCACTGAACTTCTCCACAAACCAGAAAAGGTAGAACTGACCCAGGAACCTACAGACTCATAAACCTGACTTTAGTAGAAGCAGAAAGTCATGGAGATGACATTGAGGGAAAGGGTGGCTGTTTTTATCATGGAGATGACATTGAGGGGAAAGGGTAGCTGTTTTTAGATATTTATCAAGATGGGTGGCAGCAGTGGTACAGTGGTTAGCATTGTCACCTCACAGCAAGAGGTTCTCGGATTCGATTCTCAGCTGGGGTGCCTTTTGTGTGAATTCTGCATGTCCTCCCTGCAGTCGTGTGTGTTTCCTCCAGGTGCCTCTGTTTCCTCCCACATTCCAGAGACATGCAGTAAGTAGATTAGACACTCTAAATTGGCTGTAGGTGCGAGTATGTCTGCGAGTGAGTGGTACAGATGAAATACCGCAGCAAGTCTAGCCACCCAGAGGTGTAAACCTTGGCTCGAGATGATTGTCACTGTTGAAGTGACACCCTGACCCCATGTGCAAAATGGGAAAAGGGGTTGAGGATGGATGGATGAATGGACTTGTGGAAAACAGATCATGGCTATTAAACCTGACTTAGTTTTAGGATTGTATCATTGTAGTTCTGAAGAAAGAAACCTAATAGAAATTACAGTAATGCCTTTCACTCAAGTTTCTCATGGGTGACTTACGGGCAGACTTAGGGGACAGGATAAAGGAAAGAGGTCGACTAAAAGAGTAGAATGATGACTGTATGGCAGGATTAACAAAGGAAAAGTGACATGAATAAGTTCCATAGAAGGTAAATCCTTAGATCAGTGCTCTTTGTCGTTTATGTTTTTTATCAAACATCATAAAGGGCACTGAGAATGTGCTCAACCTTTTTATGGATTCTAAGCTAGAAGGGATAGTGTCAAAGGGATCTGTGGAGTGTGGCATAGTTTTCTGAGAAGTGACATAGCGGGTTTGATGGAGGGAAGTGTAAAGCACTGTGTCTTGGCTCTAATTATTAAAAATATAGAATACCAACTGGAATGAGAAGAGGAAAAATACATTGATGAGGAAATAACAATGGAAGTGAGCCACCAGGCACAAAAAGAAGGCCATAGTCAGGTTCACTAAGATGCTGGACTGTATGCTTATGGGAACAGACCCTCGAAACATAGATACTATATTATCTGTACCAGGGGTTGAGAAAACTTCTAATACCTGTTTGGGGTAAAGAAATCAGGTGACAGATGTACAAACATAGGATACCAGGGTATTAAAAGAAATAGAAAACAATGTGTTATGAGGAGAAGTTATGAGATTCTTTTTTGCGGATAGGCTACAAAAGGGAGGCATGACATGCATTCACAAAACATTCTACTGATGGTGTGATGGCATGCAGCTGAAGAAGATAAACACAGGAGGGAAAAGGGGTTGCGTCTGTAAGATTAAGGGTACAAAGTTCAACCCAGAGATTAGAAAGCATATATTTTAGGGAACCGATCCATCCACAACCCCTTTTTCCCATTTTTGCATTTTGGGGTCTTGATTGTCACATCAACAGTGACAATTGTCTAGAGACCATTGTTTACACCACTGGGTGGCTAGCCCTGCTGCAATTGATGTTCATCACTGTGATATTATGAGGTAGTGCCGTCCATGCCAGGGAGAGTAGGGCAGTCCATGTGTACATATGCCAGTATAGCTAGCTGAAGTTTTGTAAAGAATTTTATTTTGTTTGACTATCACACTGATTTGTACAGATGTTTGAGTTAAAATATATTTGTAAAGTTACTTGTATTAAAAATGCATCAACAGTAGGTCCTGCTGAACAGAAAGAATGCATGCATGTATATTAGGTTGTATTGTTGTAACTGATCAAATCTGTATGTTTATCAGAGAACCCTGGAAAAGTATAAAGTTTGAAATTGTGTTATAGCCTTCAGATGCTGCCACAGATCTTAGCAGAGCTCTGTCTGTGTATTATACCAGAGTCAGGTGACCAGAGGTGATGTCATCCTCTAACCAGCATCTGGTTTCTTTGGAACTTTTGCAGCAGCATTTGGGAATCTGACAGGAAAGCTTTCTGACAGGATATATATCTCACACATCCACAGAGACAGAGAGAGACATCATCTGGCTTTTGCTCTGGTAAGACACTCAGCACACATCAGCTTGCTTTGCTTTAGTAAGTATTCAGGGAACAGTAATTCTTTAGTTAGTCAGGGAAATTTAGTGAGAATAGTTTAATATTGTTTTCTGCATTTGTGAGAAACTATCCAACTCTATTATTTTTTATATCTCTTTGGTTCAAACTCTGTTGTTTATTGTATACAGTATTCTCCTGTTTCTGTTTTATTATTTATCATTAAATATTTTAATACTTTTCATTGTGCCTGGTCCTTTAGAGTATACTTTTAACATCTTGAGCATTCTTATCCTTGTTTTAGTAACACTGTGTCCACACCTGTAAGCCTTGCTGCTTTGGTCACACTCTACCGTTTGTATTAGTATTTCATTTTACACAGTACAATTGGGTACCCTTTGTAAGAGGGTGCAGCAGTTAACATTGTTACCTCACAGCAAGAGGTTCTCCAGTTTGATTCTCAGCTGCGGTGCCTTCTGTGTGGACTTTGCATGTTCTCCCTGCATTCGCATGGGTTTCCTCTGGGTACTCCGGTTTCCTCCCACAATCCAAAGACATGCGTCTGGATTGTTTCACCCCAGGCCTCCTGAAAATAGGCTGTGTCCTAGTCTGACTTTCCCGGTCAACAAATGTTAAATAAATAAAAATAAATAAATAAAAGTGCCTTAGAGTAGCTGAGTGGTGGCAGTGTGTTTACCTCAAGTCTGGGCAGCTTTTCCCAGGTGTGTGTGTGTGTGTGTGTGTGTGTGTGTGTGTGTGTGTGTGTGTGTGTGTGTGTGTGTGTGTGTGTGTTGCGTGTACGTTTGTGTGTGTGTGTGTGTGTGTTGCGTGTACGTTTGTGTGTGTGTGTGTGTGTGTGTTTATATGAAACTCTGATGGCCAAGTGTGTGTTAGCTACTGGGAACAGGGCCACAGAGCTCCAAAGTGGTTAGTGTGGAGATTTATGTGGGTCTGGAGAGAGAAAGAGAGTCCATCCCCAGGTCTGGAGCATGCATCCTATGTGCTCTTAAGGAAAATTGTGCTTGATGCAGGGAGCTGCATCTGAAAATACTGTGTGAATCCATCTTTGCTCTTAGTGACCGTCCCCCACTGGAGTCAGTAGTGAGGATTGAATCTCCGTGATTTCTGGCCCAGAGTAGGGACCCGTCACAATCATATTGATCACTACTGCAATAGCCTTAGTTATATGGGTTATATCCTGCCAAGGATATAATGGGGAGCCAGGTTCCGAAGCTTTAGGGCACCTTCCACATGCCTATATTGTCAAGCAGCTTGAGCTGAGCTGACTAAAAGTCAAGTTTGGGTACAAAGCTCCTAGAGCTTTACTGCCGCCAAAAAGTACACTCTTCTGAGGCTTTTGAGGATCAGCAGTCGGGTTATGCTTTCCTTTGCTGGGCAGATAAGTTCCCTTTGGAGGAAGAAATTCTATTTTCTTAAATTTATTGATTTTTATTACTTTCCTTATCAAGAAAGATTTTAAAGCAAGGAGTGCTGTGTTTTAATGGAATACCTTGAGACAGAAACATAGTTTTAAAAGGAGCACTCATTTTTTCTCTCAGTTTAATGTTAACTAACTGAAAACATATTTTCTGTGGATAAATTGTGCTTGTTTTTCCTTAGTGGGGCTGGCATAATGTTTGAAAGTGCTTTTTACTGTGTTTTTTCCTGTCAAAAAAGAAACTTTTGTGGACTGGTAATTTTACTGGTCTTCGCTGTTTGTCTTCCCCAGGAAAGAGGCACCATTTTCATCTTGACCCTGAAGTACAAAGGAGCAGATTACTGGTCCCGTGGTCAGTCCTTTTTCCAGCCACAAAACAGAAAAAGTTAAAAATAACAGCCTTTGTCACCACAGCAGGCTAGCAGTTTGCCTCAGCCACAGGTGGGAGATTGTGCTGTTGCCATTTGTTGTACCTCAGACCACTCATCTTTTACACCAGATCCCTCTGATGTAGCACGTACAGCCACTATGGGCCAGGGGTTAGTCACATCCTCTGTGACTGTTGGAGTCCCCTTAGTGGCAAGGGAGAGCCACTCTTGTTGGTCCTGGGAGAGGAAACATGGATGGTTGTTGTGCCAGAATGCTTTCCCCATCCCTGGGGAAGCAACTCCTGGTATTATTAACATGGCTGGCCCCATTTTTCTTATCAAAAAGAAACAGAAAACCAAATGTGTATCTACTCCTCCTCAAACTTCTTTAGACAGGAGTAGTATACTCTGTGTGGCTCAGGGTGTAATTCAGCTATTGACCTTTCTTGTAAATCAGTTTGTAGTGAAAGAAAGAGGGATTCCACTTTTCCTGAAGAGATTCAAGATTCTGAATCTGAACAGGAAGATGCAGGGATGCGTTTAGGGTTTTAGGATAATAGGATCATAGGAAGTTACTAGGCTAATGGCCCTAGGGCCTTTACAAACTTAGCCAAGTTCTACACTTATTTCTACGATCAGCACCTAATGCCCGTGTCCGAGAGGGGCACAGGTAAATCTTTCAAATTGTGTTTGAAGAGGGTCAATGATTTTATATGTTTGACATGAAGTGGGAGTCTGTTCCAATGGTGTGGTAACCTCTGGGAGAAAATCTGTCCCTCCAGCAGGTTCTATTAATGCCACTTACCAGGTTAAGGTCTTTAGAGCGAGTAACCCCTGTACCATTTGACTTGCAGATATACAGCATTTCCAATAAAGCAGGGTCAGAGATTGCCTTATATGCAAGGCAGAGATTGCCTCTGAGTAGTCTGTATGAAAAAGAATAAAGTGAGAGTGATTTCAGATGATCCACATAGGACAGATGCTGAAGACCTTGAATTTTCCTTGTGAGGAACTTTTGTGATCTCTCCAATTGCTGCAGGTGCTTAGAAAGCTATATACCAAAAGGAGCATTGTACTCAATTATTGGTGTGATGAGGGAAGAGTACAGAGAGGATATAACTATTTTTTTTCTGGAGACTATGCCCTTACTTATGAGATGAGCAATATAGAATGCCCTTCTTACCACTGTAGAGACATGGTCATCAAAGGTATGGCTGCTGTCAACCTGTGTGCCCAGGTCTGTAACCACTGAGTGCATACGTAGGGTGTTGCTATTGATGTGGTAGTTAGCAGGAACATTGCGCTTACCGAAATGAATAATGATACATTTTTTGCATAGAGTTTAAGGCCATGACTTTGGCACCAATCATTTGTTTGTGTAAGACCCTCTTGTACATTACTGACATCATAGTGAGATTCTATCCATACCTCTCAACTGTAGAAATTTTCACAGAATGTCCAGATTTCTGCCTCATATTTTTGGTCTGTTCCTCATACAAAATTGTGTTTTTTTTTGACAAATCACTGGGATGATCTAAGGATTAAAGTCACTAAATAATGACATGCATTTAGGTTTCAGACTTCAAATTCTTCAGAAAATGCATGCTAACACAAATCCTGTTATTCCAGCAATTTTCTAAGTTTACAAGAGGATTATTTAAAATGTGTCCCTATTTATGGGCCTTTGTCCCTCCATTACATCAGGTTTTGTCCAGATTTCTTGCGTTGAGGTTGAGAGGCATGTCTATGACTGCTCCCAGTTTGCAGTCATCAGCAAACTTAGTCAGCCACAGACCTTTCATTTTTGCTTGTACTTTGTAGAAATAGATTTCAAACAATCAAGGTCCCAGGAGTGATCCCTGTGGAACACCACTGGTTACAGGTCTGCTGTTGGAAGTGGATTCCCCTATTTTGACTATATGTGTTCTATCACTGAGCCAGTCAGCGACCCATCTAACAATATAAGGGTTGATGCCTAGCTGGGTGAGTTTGTCAATGATGCCTGAGTCGGGGATAGTGTCAAAAGCCTTGGCTAAGTCTAGATAGGCTGTATGCACAGATATCCCCTCGTCCAGGATCTTGGTGACTGTCTTGAAGAAGTCCATAAGGTTTAACAGGCATGATCTCCTTTTTAGAAATCCAGACTTAGTAGGGTCAAATGTTTGGAGATTACCTGTATCTTTGTTGTTTTTTCCTCAGATTTCTGATTCAGACTCAGAAGAGAGCTCAGTTTATGATTCTCCCTATGAGGATTTCTTTTTCTCTGGACCATTGCTAGAATGTGTCAGTGTTTTCAGTTGGAGAACGGAGGTTTCTCAGTCCCTCAGAAATATTATTGAGTTGTTACAGAAGGATTTTCCAGAGACTACACCCATTCATCCTTTTCTATCAACTTTAAAGGATGTTTGTGTTTCTGCCTTCAGTTTCCCTGTTAGTCAGCCAGTTGCCCCTAAAAGGGTGGATGGGATACATAACATTCCTCACTTTTTAAAATTTGTATACACTATTCCCAAACCTGACCTAGCAGCTATATACTTAGTTGATCCCACTGCTGCTAAGCACTTAGTTAATTCCAGTCCTACTGTTTATGGATGGAAAGTTACTGATAGATGTTGGGGTGGGGGGGGGGGTGAGTGTACACTTTTGCAACTTCTTCATTTTCACAGTTCACTACTCATTGTTTGCAGTGTGTGCATGACTCCAGTGATACTTCTTCTAGGGCCATGGCCACTAGTACTTTTTTAAGGAATTTGCATGTTTGCCTTGTCAGCACATTCCATATTCCTTTTTAATACAATTTCTATCCTCCTGAACTCTATTGCAATTCCTTGTCTACTACTAGTCTTATTTCTTAACTATTGTACCTCTTATTTTTCACTGCAGTTCACTCCTGCTCGAACTGCCGGTAAATCTACTGATTGTTTTTTTGTGAACAAGTTCTAGCCAGGTTCAATCCACTCCATTCACCCTCGCTTTACTCGGGCTAACTCCGCTCCTCTACCCTACTCCCAATTCCCACCCGACCCCACTACACCTACACTTATACCTACATAGCTCCTCCCATCATTGCTACTCCATTCATAACCTACCTCCTATCTACATATTACCTAAGCTTTGTTTACAAACTCACAACTGTTGCTTACACCCCACATCAGATACTCCACACAGTTTGAATCTTAATCATTCCTAGCTCCCAAACATGTCCCACTACCTTTCAGTAATACTCTTCACCTCACTGACCTCCTTATTTACAGTACTTACACTCTCAACATCACTTCCTCGTCTCAGTCCTATATTAGTGAGCCCCACATATATTTACTCATCCAACTACCTAATACACCATAACAGCTTCCATAATATTTCTCATCAACTAGTTCCATATAACTTGCCCTATTACTTTATCCCCAAACTCTTGGATTCTGCACATATCTCACCCAGTCTCATACCTCTCATTATCAACCCCTGCAAAAAACTAAACATTATATACACCTTTCTGATATCTCTACTACCACAATGCGGTGACATCCACCCTAACCCTAACCCTATAACTACTCATCCTTACAGTACTCCCAATAAAAAAATGAAATTTCATGACCCTCAACATCAGAAGCCTATGCAACAAATTTCCACTCTTCATGCTTGGATAGACCAGTACAAGCCAGACATACTAGCCCTTACTGAAACCTGGCTAAAACCTAGCATTCTTGACTCCGAAATCATACCTCCCAACTACAGTATAATTAGGTCTTATAGAACCCATAAGAAAGGTGGTGGTACAGCCCATCTCTATCCTGATAACTTCAATGTCACACCATATATAAAAGATACCCCTACTTTCTCCTCAGCAGAATTGATTGTATCCTTTTTAAACATCAATAACACAGAGAGAATCTGCATAATTGTTCTCTACATCCCTCAGGGTTCAACACTCCTGTTCTTAAAGACATACTTTTCTGGGCCACCCAAATATTCTAAAATGAAGCTATCATATTAGGAGACACGAATATTCCTGGCAAATTTTAACATCCCATCAGTCCACAAATATCATCAACCTGTATGGTTTTACTCAACTAATTTCCTGCCCTACTAAGTATAATAAACACTACACTCTACATTCTACCTTAGACTGGATCCTTTATCACACCCTTCCAACTTTACCAGTGTTAGTAACTGATATCCAACTCCTTTAGTGACCACTACCTGCTTTTACCATTTGTGTAAACACACATCCTCCTAAAACCCACTTACTAAAATCTGTACATAATCTCACTAACTTCTCTAAAGAGAGATTTAATGACTTACTTTATAAACCAAACTGGTCTCCACTAAAGGTACTGCCACTAGATGAGGCAGTACACTACTTTAATAACTGCTTTCCAAACTTACTAGATACCTTAGCTCCAGACCGTTCCAAAAGAATCAAAAACAATCCCATGCCATGGCTAACTAAAGCAAGTAAAATCCTAATAAAAAAGGGATGTAGCCTGGGCTCTGTGGAAACAAAACAATAAAGAACAAGGTCTCATTACTTCAAAAAAAGTTACTTAGGATAAACAGATATACTATAATCTTCTGTAGCTCAAACAGAAAACTAATCCAAAACAATTCTGGTCCACTATCACAACTCTACTCCATACCAGAATGAAGAAAAAATCCGAGATTTTACTCAATGCCCCAGCCTGCCAAATTGCTGAAAATTTTAATATTCTCTTCATACAGTCTATAGCCAGTCTCATCTCTAAAACAAGTAATACCTGCCTCTGTTCTCCTTTTACTCCTAATTTTCCCCTCTCACCTGACCACCCCCCCCCCCCAGCCTTCTTTGCACAGAAACCGATCCTGAGAACTTTCCACTTTCTCTCTTCAGCCAGTTCCTGCAACTTTCATAAAAAAGATTACTGCTCAGACTCAAACCTTGCTCTGCCTATGCTGACAACCTTCCTCCTATTTAGCTAAAATTCGCAGCTGACTCTGTTGTTTACCTTGTCAGCATCCTTATCAATCAATCTATATCTGAATCTAAAGAACCTAACATCTGGTAAATGTCCCATATCATCTGCATTCACAAATGAGGTAATTCCACAAAACTTACACATTTCCATCCCATAGCCATACTTTCTCCCATTTCTAAAATAATGGAAAAATGTATCCTTATTCAACTGATAAAATACTTACAACTTAACAATCTACTTACAAATGCACAACATGGCTTCCGTCCTTGCCACGGTACAACTACAGCCCTCCTAGCCTTCACCAGTCACGTAAACAGATCTAGAGACTCTGGCTGCTATGTATCTGCTCTATTTCTTGTCCTCTCAAAGGCATTTGACACTGTGTCACGCTGTTTACTTTTGAACAAGTTATCTAACCTAGGAGTTAACCCTCACACATTAAATTGGTTCCATAGCTACTTATATAATCGTAAACAGGCTGTAAAATAGTCTAATGTTATCTCCCCCTTTCTAGCAAACCACACCAGTGTTCCTCAGGGATCCATTTTAAGACCCCTACTTTTTAATATTTTAACAAATCTACACTTTGCTTTCAGTAGTGGAACTCTCATTCAGTATGCAGATGACTACACAATAGTCTGTACCTCTAACACACTACCCCAGCTTCTCTCCAATACTCAGCTTTATCCTCTGTTGAAGCCTGGCTCATTAAATGCCACCTATTTCTGAACCCAAAAAGAGCAGGTTGCTACTCTTTCCGATAAAGAACTGTACTACTAATCAAAACTTCTTCAAAATTCTCTTTTTTGATAAAGCCACCATTGAAATTTTCCATCACACTAAGCTACTTGGTGTAATCATTAACGATCAACTAAAGTTTGATATCCACATACAACATAACATAAACAAAGCCCATAAGAAACTTTGCACATTATATAGAAATAAACACACCCTCACCTCGTCTTCCAAAGTCCCCCCTTGCCAAAACTTTCTTTCTAACCCCCTCCCTTTTCTATGGAGCACCTATACCTACCAATTTACAGGGCACTTCCAGTAAGGTGTCCAAGTTTGCCACCAGCTCAAAAACCAGAACCCATCACTGTCTGGCACTAAAAAGCTAAACTGGGTGGAATTCCCCTATTACTTACCTTATACCCAACACTCCATAACATGGTCTACAAACCCCAAGTCTGCCCAGCTCTAAACAACATCATCAAGCCATACAAACCAAACAGATCACTTAGGTCCACAGATAAAGATCTCCTCACTATATCCAAACCCTCTAAGTCAGCTGGATTAAGCCTCTACGCCTACTATGTTGCAAAAGCTTGGAATTCTCTTCCACTAACTGTGAGAGCTACTTTTATCCTACTTGCCTTTAAATCCATGCTGAAACAACACGATTAACTCCTGGCTGTGCCATTGTGCCACTCCAGGCTAACCTTTTTTTTCTCCAGATCAGGTCACACTGAATCACTCTATCTTCTTCTGACTCTTCTTCAAACTGTGTCTTTTACTTGTATTTATTGAATATATAATGATTACTACCAAACACAACAATGTGCTTAATTCTTGGGCTATTGCATTCATGTTACTGTAAACTTTTACTTTATTTGTGTAACTTAGATTATTTGTAAATCTGTATTCCACTTCGTGTAACTCTTGTAATTCCATATCTCTTTATATTTTTGTTATTTGTTCAAAGTTTGTATATCTCTGTAATTTTGAGCTTACCTCCCCGGGCCTTTGCTGAAAATGGGTTCTTTTTGACCCAGTTGGATCATCCCAGTAAGAAAATGACAAATAAATAAATGATTCTCATGATACCACTGGGATGACTCCACATGAGAAAGATACAGTAGTACCTGAAATCTCTTTGGTCATAGTATCAACACCATTTATCTTTTAAAATCCCAGTCAGAAGAGAATTCTTTTGGTGGAGACAACAGATATCCTGAAATCCAGATCTTCCCTTCTCCCTCCCTGCTCAAAAGCAGTCAGTCACCACTTATACTTCGGGCTTTGCTTTGAGAGCAGTTTCAGGAGGGATAAAAGTGCAGGTGTGTGGGACACCAAGGACGGATGCAAGCACATAAATATCTAGGAGATGCTTGCCCTGATCAAGGAACTCAACTTTCTGAACCATCTCTGGCCCCTGGGACCTCTTCAGAGTGGTTTCAGACAGTACCACATTCATATGGTACATCAAGAGGCAAGGGGGAAGCAAATGGTACCCCCTTTGCAGGCTAGTCATGCTGGTTTGGAAAATAGCTTTACAGCACAATCTCAGTCTACAGACATTGTACATTCTGTCAGAGCAAAATTGTGTGGCTGACAAGCTGAGCAGGACCAGGGCAGAACCTCATGAATGGAAAATAGATCAGGGGTCTTCCATCATTCGATCCATCTGTGGGGAATTGCTCAATTAGATCTTTTTACCTCCTCTTTGAATAATCAACTGGCAAGATTCTCTTCCAGGACTAAGTGCATGGAGATTTGGTAGACAGGTGCCTTTTCTTTTCTTTTCTTTGGACAAGAATATATGCTTTTCTACAGTTTTCACTAATATCTAGGGTATATCTGAAGATTCAGAAGGAATCCCGCAAGATCACTGTGGTGACTCCCTTCTGGCCTAGGAAATTTTCATTCTCCCCTATTTCGGAAATGCCATGGGCAATCACCACAAGCTTCCTCACAGAAACTACTCACAGAAGGAAAATGGTGTTTGATACACTCTAACGTCAATTATTTTTAATTGACTGCCTGGATGATAAGGCCTTAATTCCTTTTTAAACATCTGTTTACTGAGGATGTGCAGCTGGTGGTAATGAAGGCAAGAATGCATACTACTAGAAAATTATATATTACCAATGGAAAATGTTTTCTAGTTGGTGCCAACAACATAATTAGTGCCCATTCAGGGCTAGTTGTTCTCTGGTTTTACAATATTTGTGTGCGTTACTATCCTATGGTGTTTCATATTCCTCTTTCAAAGTTCATTTATCAGCCATTTCAGCATGTCTGCCCATAGAACCTCCTCCTCCAAGGCAGTCTCATGTCAAAATGTTCTTGAAGCGGGTTTTGCATCCAAGGCCACCAAGTAAACCAGTCACCCCTTCTTTGGATCTTAATTTTGTGTTAGAGAAGCTCCATTTGAACCAACTAGTCAGGCTGACTTGAAAGTTTTAACATGGAAAACAGTTTTACTGATTGCTGTGACCTCTACAAGAAGGGTGTCTGAGTTGCAAGCTCTTATGGTAAGTCAACCCTACCTCATTTCAATAGGGACTGGGTGTCTTTGTGAACTAATACTTATTTTTTACCGAAAGTGGTATCGAAGTTTACTTTAAACCAAATTATCCATCTCCCCATTTCCTTTACTGAATCTAAAAATGAGAGAGCAGGGATACTCATACCTTAGATGTCCACAGACAACTTGGGTGCTGCCTTGGCAGAATGATATCTCTCAGATCTTCATATGAATTGTTTATTTCTTGTGAAGGTAAGAAGAAGGCCAACCTTTGACAAAACAAGCCATTTCCAACTGGTTGTCTAAAGCTATTACTTTTTGTTATACTTGCCATAAGAAATTTATTCCAGGTAGGACCAAGGCCATTTTTGCCAGGCTTTGGCTTCATGTGTGGATGTTTGGAAAGGATTAGATACTAGAAATATTGCAGGAGCTGTTACTTGGTCCTCCATGCATACTTTTACAAAGCACTACAAACTTGATTCCTTCCCTAGGTCTAGATCAACTTTGCTAAGCCCATTTTCCAGGAGTTGCTGGACTGTTCTCCTTCTGCCTCCCAAATATAGTAAACTATGGTAATCTACCCATAGCTAAGGCTACTGCAGCAGTGATCAGTATGATGAACATAGTATGGCTGTGTAAGTGAACTTACCATAACAGTACATGTTTGAATAATCACTGCTGCAATAGCCTCTCCCTCCTTCTAACCCCCTTGTTTTTGGTGTGTGTTTTTTATACCAGGATATGGATATTTATGTTTTGTTGTTCCTGGCATAGCCCTTTCAGGTTTCAGCCTCACTTTTTCTGCTGGCAGGGAAACTCTAAAGGGCTTCCTGTCCAAACTTGTCTTTTAGTCAGTTCATCTCAAGCTGCTTGACAGTTTGGAGACATGGAAGGTGCCCTGGAGGTTTGTAAACTGCACAGCTGTTATATCATTGGCAGGATATAACCCATATAGCTAAGGCTACTGCAACAGTGATCATTCAAGCATCTACTATTATAGTAAGTTCAACTTACACAACTGTACTTTCTTCCATACCACACACAGGCATGCACGCTTACACCTATGGACAGTTTAGTGTGTCCAACCTACCTAATCCATGTCTTGGGAGTGTGGGATGAAACTGGAGCACCTAGAGAAAACTCATGTGTACACAGGGAGGACATGCAGACACCACACAGGAGGTACCCCAGCTGAGAATTGAACCAGAAAACCTCTTGCTAGGAGGTGACAACCTTGCCTGCTGCCACACATTTTAGGGAAGGAGTAGTGGAAGATAAATGTATGAGCTGCCTGAGTGGTAGATGTTGAGTAAGATCACAGAAGCCTTCTAGATTGTCTGGGACAGGTGGTAAGATAACAGATGATGCATGAGGGAAAGCAATTGGAAGATACTAGCTACACAGATGATATAGACTAGTACACAGTTTGAATGTTTTTGCTGTCATATGTATGTAATGCATTATGCAGCACACTTCCTAGAAGAAAAACATTATGAAACAAGACTGTTTTATACTGGGAAAACAAAGTTTACTTTTGAAAATGTTATTACTAACTGGGCATTAAAATATAACTAACATTAGGGACCAGACTAAGTTCAAAAGTGCACTTTTGCAAAGTATTCTTTTAAAAGATGTCAGTTTTACAGTGCTTATTGCAGGCTGACTGCACACTGCTATAGATTCTGCATTAACATGTTCCTTGCTACAGAAGTCTTTGAAGTGAGATAGAACAGTTGGGTGTAGTTACATACAATAACAACAGGTCATATTGTTTCAGCAGGTATACATCTTACCATCTGTCCATAGTTTGGAGTTCTTCTTCTTAAGCTCTATCTGCAATTCCTTATTTGTTTTCTCAGTATATTCAGTAATGACATTTAAAAACAGTATTCTTACTTTTTAGAATAGATCTATATTAGTATACTGATGCACAATTCTGCATGCACAGTGTCCTGCCACCCAAGCTGACCACTGTAAACGACAATGGAAGAAAGATTACTTTAAAGCATTTTTTCATGGAGTCCCTTCACTCACTAATGTAGGTTTCTGCCCCTACACATAGTCTGTTAATATACTACCTACAAATCTGCACCATATTAGAAAAACTGAAAATGCCTTTATTACTGTAACTTACATTATGATATCCACTGTTTTGACACTTGTGTTTTTACATTGTTTTTGTTACAGCTGCATTGAGTGTTTCTGCACTTTTTGGACCTTTTTTACAGTCTTTAGTTAGAACTGCCTTGATTCCCCTTTAGTGAGAGTAGAGGTGACCCGAGTCATTTTCTGGCCCGGAACTGTGTAAGAGAAAGAAGAGCATGTTGTTTTTGATTGGCCACAGGGCACTGCTTGCATTTTTTTTTTGTCAAAACTCCTCTGCTATTTAAGCATTGCAGTTGCACAACACTTAGCTTATAACTATGAACAAGCTAAAACTTACCATAGCCACTGTTTCAGCATAGCCACTGTTTCAGCATTTATTAACCACATTATTTTGTCACAGGTGCATTCATTTGTTTTTTTGTGTTAAATATATGAACCTTTTTACTTTTTTTACAGTCTTTAGTTAGAATTGCTGCTCTCCACTCAGCAGCACCTAGCAGTGATCTGTATAGATTCTATCTTGCAGCATAATTTCCCCTTGTAATCTAGTTTGCACATGGCTGAGAGCTGCTTATCAGTTTCCTTGTGTTATTGATTAGTCACTTTTTAAATTTCCCTCACTCCTCCCTAGTAGATCAGCAGCCATGGATATGCACTTCCTGATTCTCTCGCTGGCAAATCTGGTTGAGATGGGTGTTCTGAGACATTACAGCAATTGCTTTATTTACAGTGCCAACCCACTTATTAAAATGCAAACGGTGTAATTGCACTTTAATGCTGGAGGCAAAACTCTGTCATACAAGTAAAACTAATCCTATACAGGTTGCCAGTGATATTTGCATCACACCTGCTGCACAGGGGTAAAGACCCTACACATAAAACTACTTATGCTGAGGCACTTACAGTTAACCTTCCTAAAACACAAAGACCTCCTGCACAGCACGATAAAAAAGGATCCTTAGCTATCATATAAACATTTTGTTAAAACACCACCCACAGCTACAGATAGTAAGACTGTATGCAATGCCTGTACTGCTAAACCCTTAATGTAAACCAGCACAAAACCACATTTCCTAGTCAGTGGTGATTCTATACCGAGACACACTGATGTCCCCTCACCAGAATGAATGAGTAAGGAGACACAGTTAGGTGCCTTTCATTGGTATAGGATCTGTCAAGTCACACAAGCTCTCAGATCACTGAATCACATGTACCAGTATGACTGTCATAGTCTGTGTGGTTGTTAATGATCTGAGTCGTACATCCCTTGACTATAGGAAGCGAGACACGATAGAGCTCGCTGATTATGTGCCTCAGGCAGGTATGAGCCTAGCACTGAGCAGCATGCTATCTTCTCCAAGGATGAGGCCATGTTGCCAACAGAAAATTATTAATTTTAACAATTGGCTTAGCTTCTGGTGTCAGTCCAAGGGGGTACAATATTTGACGGCCTGGGAGGACGTGGTTGACAGACCATACTTCTTTGCCAGGGATGGTCTGCTCATATCTCCTCTAGGCTTTTGAATATTGGCAAATACCTTTTCCACTCCCCATAGTGCTTTTTTAAGACAATGCCAAACTGATAAACCTTTCAACTTAACTGAACCTACAAAGGAATATCTGATGGTGGGATTGCTCAATGCTATAAGGCTTAACAAGCAACCCTTCCTCTCGCTGGAGAGTGTAGACATCTGTGTAGTAATGGAGGCATGGTTTAAAGTCACAGAGAATACCCTAGCAGTGCAAGGTTATAATGCCTTTCAAACCTTTAGACCAGCTACTGCAAAGGAGGGAACTAAAGGTGAAGGAGTCTCAGTCTACATTAAAAACAACCTCATATCCAGACTAGTTAAAGTGTATGACACACTGGAACTCATACGTGTGTAACTCACTATAAACAGGGTCTTGTACCATATCCTTGTGATCTATAGGTCCCCTTCCATGTCCCAGCAAACCCATACTACGTATCTGAATGTACTAGAGTCTGTCGTCATTCAACCCAATACGATCTTCATGGGGGATCTCAACTACCCCTCTATAGATTGAGAATCTTACACCACTTCTAATGTACAAGCTCAGTGATTCCTAAACTTCGTTAATACCAACACCCTGGAACAGTTGGTTTATTCTCCTACCAGGGGTACAAACATTCTTATCCTTGTACTCACAAGTATGGGGGTACAATGTTCCTCACCCAATGTAATGTCCTTGCTTGTCAGATCTGACCATAATGCAGTGTTGCTTGAAATAAAAATTAAATTTGGGGACCAAAAACCTTAAGGAACTGTTCCAAAGCTAACCTTTCTGTACTAAGCAACACCTTAGCTAAATACCAAGCTCCCTTAAGCCAGTAAACCCCATAACATATGCTGAGCTATTTTCAAAATCCCTGTACAGTCATATTGATAACTCTATAGAGTGAGATTTGCCCTCTTGTATTAAAAATAAGACAAACTCGAAAGACAAGCCACCCTGGTAGAATTGCAGTATCGGTCTGTTATACAACAAAAGAAAAAAAAAATCTTGGCCAAGTATAACAGGTACAAACCCAACACACTAAAAAACCCTGATCAATCTAACCAAACAGCTAAGTGGGTTAATTAATACTTCAAAGCCTACATTTGAAGAAAAAATAGCTTCTCAAGCAAAGGACAGTAACAAATCTTTCTACAGCTGTGTCCATAAACTCAAGGGAAATACGGAATTAATGCTCAGAACTTACTGTATATAACATCACCAACATTGAACCGGAGGACATTGCCAACCTTTTGGCTGACAGGTTCAGCTCAAATTTCTTCCCCCACTCTCCCTATAGTCCAAAGGAAATACTGCATACTACAATCCACCTAACTATTACTAGGGACCAGATCTTCAGTGCACTTTCCAAGGCCAAAAACACTGTATATTGATGGGCCCTGGTAACATCCCAGGATCTTTACTAAATAGCATGAAACATGACTTCTGTGGTCCACTTGAATCACTTTTCAGCTGGAACCTAAAGTCAGTTTTGTGCCCAAGGAGTGGAAGATGGCTACAGTCATTCCCTTGTACAGAGGAAGTCCAACCACCAATCTGGGTAACTACAGGCCCATAAGTCTGACCAGCCTCCTATGTAAAGGCATGGAAAGAATCATCATGGAAATGATAAATGAGGACATAGGTAACCTGCAAATACTGAACCTATCACAGTTTAGCTTTGTTAAAGGAAGATAATGCATTTTAAATCTGGTGGACTTTGAGAGGATCACCAAAGCACTAGATGAGGCCAAGACTGTGTACACAGCTTAACTCAACCTGGCCAAGGCTTCTGATACAATACCCCACTCAGGCATTATAAATAATCTCACTACATCACTTATAGGACCCAGGAGGGCAAAATAGGTGAGGCCACCTCCACCAAGAGGCCAGTCACTAGCGGAGTCCCCAGGGTTGAGTATTAGACCTGCTCCATGTTGGCAACTGTTTCTCTGAAGCAGAAACAAACACTGAAGGTTTATACCTGATTAAATTAGCAATGATTGCACGGTGGGGGTTATGATCAACTCCACTGCAGACACTAACATTCTTTAAGAAGGCCTGTCTCTGACTAACAAATGGTGCCAAAACCATGGTCTTAAACTCAGTGCTAAGAAATGTATAGTTGTACCGTTCTTTGGAAAGTCAACCATCCTGGTTAATTATTGTGTTAATAATACACTCCCAAGAGTCAACCCAGTAGTCAGGGATCTGGTTGCACACGAGACAGTAGCCTTACCTTCGACCACCACCTGCCCACAGTGATGAGGAAATCCTTTTATGTTGCGCAACTTATAAGTAAGGGCATGGCATCTAGGTCCAAAGAAGTCATTATCCCACTGCACTCTGCCCTTATCAGACTAATCATAGGGAGTAGTGCTTCCTTTGATATGTACCTGACCAGGCATATGCAGCAACTGTAGCAACATCAGTGGTTCCTTAGAAAAAGAATAAACGGCATAACAAACGTGCTTCATTCAAAGTGTCTTAAAGCCCTTTCCCTCTACTCCGTCTCCTGTAGATTGCAGAGGGGTGATCTATGCCTGGTTTACAAGGCATCCACAAACCCCACACTTACGACTGTCCTACATATTTGTAAGTCATACAGTCCTAGAAATACAATGTCTTGGGATTTGAATTTTGTTTGTGACTTAAACAGAACATGCTGATGATACAGATATGTGTCCCAGAGACTGCCCCTCCCATGTAAAGCTGAGTTCGTCTATAACCCATTTTAAGGACAATGTAGACCAGTGGATGGGGAATAGGAAATTTACACCGGGCCTGACATCGATGTCCTGTATGGACAGACATAGCTTATAAATGCCTGGCCCTCAATGTCATATTTGGATACAGGTCGTCAATATTCTTTCAGTAAAGCTTGACTAGCCTTAGAAAGGAACCCCTACCCCACCCCACTCCCGGGATCTATAGCCTTGTAACAACCTATGATTCTATGAATTCCCTTTTACACACTGTGATGCAGCTTCAGAGAAAGTTGAGACCTGGGGTAAGAGAGCAGAGCCTCCACTAAGGGGAGGGTGCATTCTTCTTGCATAAAACATCTCAGTTATGTAATGATGACTGATATCTACTGCAGTTGTGTATCATGCAGTGATATACTTGTCCATGGTGGGCCGTGAACTGTGAGATGAGTGTAAGTAAATCAAAACTGACTCAGTACAACTGAAGTGTGTGTGAGGACACATTACCAGTTTCTACTTAATGCACATCCAATGAAGTTTGCACTTGCAGGAGATGCTACTGTGGGCAGGAGGATAGAGGTGCTGCAGCAACATTGTGTATGGGTAACTAGTCTGTCATTGTGGCATGGAGCCCTGAAAGTGATCTAGATGACCAGGGTTCATTTAGCAGCCCCACAGCTGGAGCACCCAGGCAGGAAGGGAGAGGAGTGAAGACATGGCCCACTTTTCCTAGGGAGGAGATTTGCAGCCACTTAGGAACCACATAGGGAAGTGCAGTCTCCCTGGTGGAGATCTGGGAAACTACTTCCCTTGCCTCAGGTTGGGAGTAGGGATACTTGCTGGAAACGTCCCTTGGGAAGTAAAGGACAGCCTGTGATCAACACACTGCACATCCCGTTCCTCTGTTTAGCTGAGCATGCTTCTGGGGAGTTTGTATCAAAAGTAAAAACCCTGAAACCACCCTTGATGGCTGCTGTAATGATGGTCTATCTGAGCTGACTCTCACACTCAGTATTGAGGGAGAGAATGGGTTGATTTGCCTGGAGGGGGCTAATGATAAGCAGGCAGTGGGGCAAAGAGAGTGCAGACACTGGTGTGCATGAACATCTGTATGTTTTAGCTGTTGTCAGAGATTCTCTTTCTTTTGAAGATCTACTGTTATGGTGAATGCATCACAGAAACTTACTTTATTTTACTATGTGCAGTTGCATAACCAAACATAGCTTGCTAGAGCAGTATGTGGAGGTAGATCAGAAGGTAGAAGGACTGTTCATTATGGTGTATGCCAACAATATAAAGTTACACAATAAAAGTCTGAAATTTTGTCCAGTAAACATAGGTATCTGGTTCATTGAGAATTGCCTCTTTAAACCACGATTGCCTGATATGAATATATCAAATAGGCTTGGACATAAAAGTTTATAGCTTAGCTATAAGACGTGATGTGTAGTACTAATTTTAGTTAGGGTGGTTAGGGGATGAACCGCCTTCATGTGGAATGTGGAAGCCTTTGCCATCAATTTATCAGAAGCCAGTTTAGTGAAATGGGTTTGATGAAATGGGCATTGGTGAGACAGTCTTCATATTAATGAGCCACATCTAGAGACACACCATCCCACCCACATTCTAAAGTGGTCATGGCAGTGTCACTTTTTCCACAAGTGGATTTCCATCAGCACAGACAAGTATTTGCTGGAAGGGGTGGCACAGTGCCTGTACTTACTGTTCCTTATCACCCAGTAAGTCCTCAGGGGTTTGGTTTCAATCTATTTCCTGCCTCTAGAGGTGTCAGGGAAACGAAGAATCATTGCACACCATATAGCTTTTAAAAGGAACTAGGTTTACTTGCATATAAGTGAAGGAAGCATGTCTTTATATACCCCTTCTGCATGTCTGCAGACATATTGATGTACCTTTATACCATTGCCACTTCACAGCAATATACTTAGACATGGCTGTGGTTCAGAAAGCACTAACAAAATGTTTTGCAGTGATGATGCAGAAGCTGTGCAAATAACAAAGCATGCTACTTTATTAAATGTGTATGCCTAAGCCCTCAGTCTCATATTTTTATACAAAACCTGGTATAAGTCATCACCTTAATAAAATTCCAGCTGGACTCAGCTGAGAAATGTTTGGGCAGAGTCCTCCTGCATCATGAAACAAGGCAGAATACACTGTCAGTAGTGAATTCCTTCTGAACAGGACATTCAGAACGTTTGAGACTTCATGCTACTCCTTTGTTGTGTTTCAGGTGCATGAGTGTTGCGTGATGCAGGATAGCACGAACCATGCCTCCAGCTTTGCTTGATGGAGCATTTGAAAGTAAACTAAAGAGACTGCTATAGACCCTAGCTTTTTAAAAAAGGTAAAGCAGTTAGTAGGGCCTCCTTTGTTATGTTCAGAGATTCTACACTTCCTTACCACAGACACCTCCATAAGAGATTGTGGAGTACAATCATGAATGTCAGGTTTCATAAACATGCTATAGCTCTCAGTAATCATTGTAACCCAGCTGACATTTCTACTTGCTTTGTAGGGAGAGGAAATGAAGATAAGGACAAGCAACATTTTTTTAAATATGTCAGTGTTTGTAAGCACCCCATTTATCGCCAGCATCTGACCTCTGACCCTTTCCATTTTTTTCACACACCACCCCCCAACTATCCCACCAGTTACTTAGCACCAGGCTGTGCTGTATTTCTGTAGCTTCTAATGATCAAGGAGGGTAATGGAATGAGAAGGGAAGTCGAAGTTTCTCTTTCTTTTCAGAAACTCAGAACTGCAGCCAGTGGTGTGGACTGTGGCACACTCTTGCTGCACCATGGCCATATGTGGCATTAGCACAGCCGTAAACTACAAACTGCTATGACCATATGTTGAATTTGCTGTCTTACAAGAACTGAAACTGGATGGTAGAGGTGGTTTTATACAAGGTAAAACAGAAAGCTTAGAATACAAAATGGATTACTATCTTTATAGCAAATAAAGAACTTAGTTTAAATTTGGTTGTCTGTAAAAAGCCTGTCTTGAAGCTAAGGTCTTTAAGATGATACTTCAGTTAGTTTAATTTATGTTACTCACCTTTGCTAATAGACTGTCACATGGTTAACTTGTATATAAGGATGTGTTTCGCTAGCAACTTCTTTTAACACCTGAGAAAGCTCTACTGCAAAAGCCTTAAAAGCCTGTGCTTGCTAAATATTTCTATAATAAATTCTGTTGTTTTCTTGAGGCATTTTTTGCTTGTTTTGCTTGCTCTTTGGCTTAAGAATTTATATGCTTTGAATTACTTTCTGAGACTTTATTTACCTGTGAACAAAAAACTGGACCCTACGTAGCTGTTGTTAGTGTTGTTCTACATTATCTGTTGTAGTTGTTTGACCCAGATATGACAGCTTACCTGCATTGACTAGATACTAGATTGTTTTCTTGCCAAAGCTACAGGACTTTGGAAGGTCACATTTCTTTTCTGTCCTCAACGAAGTCAGCCTTGCCCATATTGTTATTTGATGTTTACATCACAATCTGAATTATCCTTTATAAGGAATATATCTCATTCCCTAGAGATGAGGTATTTCTCAGACATCACTAACTTTTCATGGCCAAAGTGGTTTCTGACTTCCAACTAAACAAGTATGCTCTAGTTCCTGTGTGTGTTACAAAACACTTTTCGCATGGATAAGGACAGCCACACTCCATGGCTAGAAATAAGGTCTTTATTACTGTATTGATCGAAATAAGCATAAAAGTGAAAATTACATGCAGTTATTCTTCTCTTGTGGTTCTTATCTGCTATCTGTGATCAGAAAAGCTTTTCCATGTTCAGTATTCGCTGCATAATATTTTTTACAGTACTTTTTGCCCCTGTATCTACTGACCATCAAGCCACCTCTTGATCAGACTCAGCCTGTTCGTGCCCCTGTATGAGGGATGTATACCCTATACCAAACAGGAATCGCTCAGGGCAAACTGTCATACAGGTGGGCATGGGGCTTGTTTGTGCCCTTGCAGGCATCATGTCAACTGAAGAGGTATGTTTTTGGTTACAACTCCACCTTTGGTAATGTGATCACCTATGCATTTCACCCCTGTGGATGCATGCTGCTTTGCGCACAGCTGCAATGACTGATGTCACCTTCTCTGTAGCTGTTATTGTCCACATCCTGCCTGCTCCTCATGTCTGCTTGAACTCTGACTTGGGCTATAGTCAGGGAGTTATCCATCCACAGATATAGTGGAGATAGTCTGTTCACTGAATAATGTACAGTTATCAGGGGGTAGGAAAGCCTCTGCTAATTTTTATCTGAGTTTCTTTTGTGTTTTTCTTTAAAAGTCATGCTGTGACTGTGCTGCATATGAGAATGGAATACTAATCACCCAAATAATCTTTGGTTTAGGATTTATATCCTCTCCTCAGTCTGAATAGAAGAGTGTTCAGCAGCCTTCATCTGTGAGGAATATGCAATGTTAAGTTGTAAAAGAAAAGGTACACATTTTCCCTTCTCACTAATTGCTTAATCTTGTATAGGTGAAGTTTCAGGCTTACAAGCTGAGAATGAGAAGCTGACATCTGGGTTTAAACAGTAGCATTTGTGCAGAATACTGCAGAGTTCTAAAATATCAGTGTATGTTAATACAGTGGCTACTGGTCACCAAATTTGGCCTTATCATGTAGAAAAGTACAGAAAAAATATAATTGTAGAAGTGAAGTTCTTTTGGAGGATGTAGGTTCACAAAACTGAATGCTACAAGTTAGCAGGGTCCAGCTACAGCAAACCTCTGCCGTATAGCTTGGAAACAGGACTTGTTTCCAACTATTTAGATGCCACCCTCTGCACTCCCCCCCCCCCCCCCCATCAAAAAAAGAAAAAAAAAACTTCATGAGCTGTTTTTTGGTAGTTAGAAAATTTGATTCATAAAATGAATTATTTATTTGCTGATAAAACTTAATATTCACATTTCTCAAAGAAGGAAAAAATAGTGAATTATTGATAATGTGTCTTTCAAAAGTGGCAAAACGAGAAAAATTAGATGAAAAGCTGAGAGGAATAAAAGTAGAATTAATTTTCAAAAAGACAGTGTTAAATCTTTTATCAGAGTTTATGAATAATACATTTTTAATACCCCTTTTTGGTAAATATGGTATTCATGAAGACTGAAAAAGTTTCTGAACTTTTTTAGATTCGCTAACAAGGAACATCATATATCAATGGCTTGAAATTGCAATAATCAAAGTTCAGGTTTGCTTCTAGTACTAAACGGGAAATTCTTGTGAGAACACTAAAGGATTTTAGACAACTCAAATGTACATGCACACCAGCTTGCAATGTGTTGTTAATGATACTGCTGTTACAGCAAAAAAAATGTGAGAATAGATAACATAAGTGAAATAAACTTTGGCAAAAGGGTTGGATTTGGAAGTTGGTTGAGTGAAGAAGAGTACATAATTTATGATCGGAGGAAAACATGAGAACTAGGTAAATTAAGAACACCTTTCCAGAGTGTGTGCTGTACTATGTGCGTCACTTTACAACTCTGCTTCAGGACAGGAAAAATTCTGTTGGGTCTTATGCGTTACTTTAGCAAGGTGACAGTAAGTTTATGAAAGGGGTGAAGCACATTACAGCATGCTTCCTATGATGAAGAGATCTCAGGAAATTCTAGACTAGAGCATGGCAGATAAAGGGAAGCCCCTTGTGGGACTTTCCAGGATTAGAAATCTACACTCATAAAAAAGGAAAATTGTTTCAGAACAAAGTCGTTGTTAAAATGTTAACTAAGAAGATTTGTATGTAATAATAGCCTGAAAGCAAATGGAAGTTGTACAGCTGATTGAGAGATACTGTTGTGTTCTAGTGTTCCCAAATGGGAGTATTAGGCACTCTGAAGTACATTAGTAACAGAAGTTCATATAGGCTGTAGTTTGTTTCTTTGTCAAGAATGTAGTCTGTTCCAAAAAAAAAAAATCTAGTAGGATATTCTGTTCTGCTGAAGGGTTGCAAACAAGATGATAACAGAACACAGGATAAGTCAATACCAGTGAAGAAATACTGACCCTAACATCACATTTCTTGAATATTAATTTGTAACAAAAGTGTTTTTCATGAAAGTACTTTCATCTAATAGCCATCAGTTCAACAAAAAGGTTTTCAGACCTGTGTGCCCTTTGAGGAAAAGACTTGCATTGATTTTACAGAAGCAGAATGCATGTATAGCTTCATAGGCAAGTACTAGGCTAGTTGCCATTGGGGGTCATTTTAAGCCTAGCCAGTTTCCTTTTTTTTGCTTGAATTAACATATTCCATTTGGTTAGAGATTGGCCTTACCCATCCCTTTATCGATAATTATATATTATGGCTAATGAGAATAACTGGGATCATACCACAGATAATTTGAGGGCACCCATGCATGAAATAAAGCATTTAGGAGCTTTAGTGCAGCTCTGGAATAAATTTTCTGTTTCTCATCATAGATCTAAATTGCGCTTGAATATGGACAAGGATGAACTTTTGTTTTATGTGGATGGGGAGTCTTTCCCAGAGCAGTGGTATCCTCTGCAAGATACACCTGTCCTTCCAAACTGTTCTGTTGATGTTGTAGAAGAGGTTTAGTGTCCTAGACCAAGTATTTCAGATGTCATTTGACTTGCTGATGTGCAGTAAATCCATTAGTACTTGGTCGGAAGATGCCTTGTATGCCAGACACAGGGAACTCTTAGCAGTCTGTAGGATATCAAGTATAGTGACAGAGCTTTGAGTAAGTCCACGTGGGACATGTTTAGGCCTTGTATCCTTTAAGTAAAATATTTCTGTGGGCAGTCCACTTGTTGCACTTGTCTGTACAGATACTTACACAAGGGGGCAATACATTCAATGACAGGCCTAATTAGAGCTGAGTAAAGGGAGCAATAACATCCCTAGATCTAAACAGAATCTCTTTGTTTGCAAGCTGTGCAGTATAGAAGAACTTTCTTACAACAATGGACCCATGTTGGTCAGAAGTTAGGTCACTGTCCATAGAAGTTCCCAAATCCTGAACAACTGGGTCAACTCTTAGTAGTGTATCATACCTGTTACTAGGAGGCTTGCTTATTTCTTGTATTTTGACACTTCCTTAACACCTAACTTAAATTTGTCAGCCCACTTGGCAGTTTTGTTTATAAAAGTCAGAACTGGGGCAGAATAAATTGTATATCCCCTGGATGATGATTTACAGCTCTTTTTTTTAATATCCTTAAGACAGGCCCCCTTCTGCAATCTTTTGGTTAAAAACACTAGACAGGAACACAGAGGTGATATAGTACCTATTTTGATTCACTGAAATGTATCACATCACTCTGTGTTCCATTGTTTTCTGATAGTGGACCAGTATGGTATTTCTTCCCTTTTTCTGCCAGTCTTTCAACTGCTTTTCTCATTTCTCAGTGATGGAATGAAGCAAGATCACAAAACGGATTAACTATTTAAATAAAAAGCAGAGTCTCTTTTGTCCTAAAATAAGTAGGGATTTCAAAGCAATGGATATAGAGATCACTTAATTAGATCTGTAACTATATATTATGCCTACCTGAGGGATATTTAAATTGTCCCTGTACAGCCTGGGACTTTCTTTGTAGAACACATCATGCGGTGTCAGTATTGCTGCAGTTTAGCTTCTTTCTTGATCTTCCCCCTTCTTGTTCCCTTTTTAAAATTGGTACTTTGAAAGTAATCCAGTTGTAAACATTTATTTGTATGTAGGCTGATGCCTTTCCAAGTTAACCCTCAGTGATGTCATTGCAGGGATAGTGTGTACCTGTATCCATAGGCTTTAAAGAACAAATCACTGTGTCACAGTGGTGGTGGTGTGTGACCGTAAAAACCTATTTGTGAGGCCCCAATTGGGAAAAGGGCAACTGCATGAGATTTCTGAGTGAAAGCTCAAGCTGTGTCACATGGAAGGTTTGACAAGATGTTTTTTGTCCAGATGAACCCTTGGTGTAGTGTACCTTGAAGAGATAGAGGGGAACCTCTTAATTATTTATTTATTTATGTATTAGATTTATTTTATGTGCTTTTTATATTCTTATATTTCATTATGTTCTCTTTCTTATGACAAACTGTCTTCCTAAGTATGTGTTTTAGACCCAGTATTTACAGGACCTGCACAGATGTAGTAGTAGATGTAGAAGGCAAGTCATTTGAGTCAATTGTGGTTGCATTCCTTTGCTGGTTATTGAGACATTCTTATCCACTCCCAAGATGAAGTGACTCTTTGAGGAATGTCAGTCTTATCTCTGTACAGCATTTGGTGTACCACTTTGTTATTTCAAAAGGGTTAGTGAGACTGACATCTGTTCACCTTTGGTCCTGCACAAGGCTCTTCTATGCACAAAATGTGGTGTCCATCTGCAACAGGTATGAGATTATCTCAGACTCCCTTTGTCATATTTACATTCATAACAGCTACATTAATGGGCAACAGCTGTGGTTCTTACTTAATGGCATCTCTGCCTCCTAGCACATCTCCATTATTCAGTGCCAGGATGGTACAGGACTGGGGGAAGGGTAGCTGTTTGTTTAAGGATGAAATTCAGGTGGCTAAGATTGTCTGTAGAAGTACCAACACTGCAGGTGTGGGAGCAGACTCTAGGTTTTCCAGTTTTACCTCTACATTATGTAAGGACTTTCCTACAGGAGTACCACAGTTTTCTTATCACCCCTGTCTTGTCACCAAAAACCCTTTAATTCTTCTTGATTTTATCATATGGGTTAATAAGACTTCAGTGTCTCTGAGTAAATGATTCCACTGTTTTTTTTTTTTAATTTCTCCAGATCTTTTGGGTTCTAATACCATGACAGGAATGGACCCCATTCTGAAGTCAAAGTATGATTAAAATTAATAAAATTAGTATTGTTTCAATCTTTGATGTTAGCCAGAAGTACTTTTCGCAGCACCCACAGTATGCCCAGTAATGACTCCTTCTGCAATTCATATGGAGTTACATTTATCGGTAACATATCTAAGTACAATTATAAATTCATTTTTATAAGACCTGTTGCTCCTGCTTCTATTGGAACTGTCTGGGTATCCTTCTTCCACACTGCCCTTATTTCTGCTTGCAAATCCTGGTATTTTATGACTTTGTGTCTCTCAGTACGTATGACACTGTAGTCACTAAGTATAACAATTTCAGTGATCAATGCCACTTTTGTCATCTTTTCATAGATTACTATATCTGGTTTTCTTACATCTATTTTTTGAACTGTTGGTAATGTTTTGTGGCTCATATTTCCAGTGTTTTTCAGCTACTTCATTATTATAATGTTTGCACAATCCCCAATGCAACAGACTTGTCACATTATTATGCCTTTCGGCATACAGTCCTTCTGCCATTAGTATATCACAACCAGCAACAAGATGTGCGACTGTTTCCAATTCTGTTTTACAAAACATGCATTGTTCTGTTTCTCCCACATGTTCAGTAGACTTAGTAAATGAATGTGTACGTAGTCCACTATCTTGGACAGCCAATATTTACCTTTCGTCTTGTGGTTTAAATTCACCTTTCCTTAACCATTCCTGCATTCGATCCTGATCAACATGAGGTTGTTCCAAGTGTTTTCTATACTTGCAACTATATTTATGCATTTTCCATATTTCTTGCCTTCTCATGTGATCTTTCACCTTATATTCTTTCTTTTGTTTTTTGGCACATTCAGTTGCTGCCTGAGTTTTATCTACTTCTGGTTTGGTTTCCATTCCCGCTTGACTTAGATCATTTTCTTCTAAATTGAGAGCACATTCTTTGGTGGGCATTCTACAGAAAGTTCCAGAGCATCTTCCTGTGCCATATTCTCTTCAGTTTCATTCTGCGTCATCTATTGCTCTTTCATATGGGAACTCACTGGCCTATTACTCCACAACATTGTATCAGAGTTGCCACAGTTTCCTGTTCCTTCCCTTGCTGTGCAACTCCAACTTAACTTGTGTTCTGGTTTCCTGTGGAAGACTGCAAAGTATCTTCATATGGCAACTGATCAGATGTTTCCTGCTTCACTGGTTTCTCCTTAATTTAGGGATCCATTGCTTTATCCTGCTGTGATGTTATATTAATTAGATTTTCTACACTAAATCCTTCACTTTGCAGGTAATCCAGAACTTCAGTTTCTCTTTCTTTAACTTCTCCATTACTAATCCTGTTTTCTTATTTTTTTGTATTGTAAAATTTTCCGTATCCAAATGCCCTTTCCTGTATTTCTCTTCAAATGTATTTGGTGCTGCTCTTTTTGTATTGATTAGTTTTACTTTCTCCTTTACATAAATATTGCACCATATTAAATCTCTTTCTCTTTCCCATGTCCATATTTCTTCTTCAGATATCTCCTGTTTCTCCTTACTTGGGGGCAGGGTTGCCAGATTTCCAGCCCCCCAGGTAGGGACAAAAAAAAAAAGAAGGTCTCCCACGGCAAGTGAAGGCCAAAAAAAAAAGGTCTTTAATTCGGAACACAGTTCCACATTAAAGAACTGAGCTCGCTCAGTAGCTCTGCACTAAACATGGAGCTTCTCGTGTTTAATGCATTGCAGTTCCGCATTCAACACAAGTAGCTCCATGTTTAGCGATTTTTGATTGGCCCGTATGCCAGGTATACGGGACAATCAAAAAAAAAAAAAAACAAACAAAGCGGAGGCTGGCCGGGATTTAAACCGACAGGGCGGGACTCGGGATCAGGATCTCGGGACAGTCCCGCCCAAATAGGGACGTCTGGCAACCCTGCTTGGGGGACATGTTGTTCCATCATGCTGTATAATAACCTGTGTTAGACTTTCTACACTAATTCCTTCACTTCGCATGTATTCCATAACCTCAACTTCTATTTTTTTTTTTAATTCTACTTTACTAATCTTCTGTTCTACATTTCCTCTTTGTATTTTTTGTTTGTAAAATGTTCCATATCTGGATGCCTTTGCCTGTATTTCTCTTTGAATATCTTTGGGGCTGCTTTTTTTGTATTAATTAATTTATGTTTTTTTCCTTTGCATAAATATTGTACTTTATCAGATCTCTCTTTCTTCCCCATGTCCACATTTCTTTTTTATACTTTTCAAAAATCTCTAGATTTTGTTCTTTATATCCATACTCTCATGGCTGTCACTCAATATCAGCTATGAAACCATTCTGTTAGGAGAAGTTAACATCGACTGACTAAAACTATCTACAACCAGCCCATCTCTCACCATCAACCTACTTGGCTAGCATCAGCTACTTACTACACCTACTAGATTCAATAAAAACAATAAAAGTAGCTCCACTCTTGATTGGATCCTAACAACTGACCCTAACCTGTATCAAAATCCTACTACCGTGCCAGACTCCGTTAGTGACCACCTTCCTATCTGAGTTCTTAGGCACACTGTTCAGATGCCTAAATACCATCTCTATAAAGAGTGTCACAGTCTCAACATTTTTAACAGTGAGACCTTTAATCCCATGCTAAAATCTATAGACTGGTCAATTCTGAAACACATCCCTCTAAATGATGCTGTCCTTCATTTCAGTCTCACTTTTCTCTCCATCCTTGACTCCCTGGCACCTCTCAGAAAAGTAAGAATCAAAACAACCCACACCCCCTGGCTCTCAAATGATACACTCACTCTTATGAAAAAAAAAGTGATAGCACCTGGAAACAATGGATTAAAACTAAATCACCTTCTCTTCTCCAGACCTATAAACAACTATGTAATCTGGCTAAAAGACACATCGATACAAATAAAAAAAAAAATCTACTCTACTGCCCAATTCACCCAATAAGTCTTACCCAAAAAAGTTCTGGCACTCTATTAATAAGATCCTGCACCCAGGCAACCCATGTACCCCCCAACATCTACCCTGACAAAACCTCCCTTGAAACTACCACTGTTATAAATTCATACCTCATTGAATCTATTCACAAACTCACCCGCAATGGTCAGAACAATAAACATACACCCCCACTCCACATTTACCAGTACTACCTCTTTCACACTCAACCCCATCCCAACATCTTACATCAAATCTCTCCTTCATAAGCTGAAGCCATGCTCCCCCTCTTCTGACAACCTTCCCCCCTCTTTCTTAAACTAGCCGCTCATTCAAAAGCCTACCCAGTCTCTATCCTGATCAATAGATCTATTCAAGAATCCACTGTCCCAGATATATGGAAATCATTCTTTATCACTCCATTACACAAGGGAGGCAACAGCAATGAACCATCCAACTACAGACCTATTGCTATCCTCTCTCTGCTATCTAAACTCTTTGAAAAATCCATTCACAGACAGCTTAGGTAATAGCCTCCTAACCCCTATGCAACATGGTGTCAGACCCCATCATAGTACATCTGCTGCCCTACTGTCCTTTACCCCAACTGTTGGCGAAGCCATGTACAATAATTTACTTGTTTCTTGCCTCTTTCTTGACCTTTCTAAAGCATTCCATACCATATCACACTCCAAACTTCTCGATAAACTGTCATAACTCAACTTATGTCCCTCTACTATTAAATGGCTCACTAGCTATCTCGCTAATAGACAACAATCAGTAAGATGGCAGGCTACCTGCTCCCCTTACTTACCAATCCAAACTGGGGTGCCTCAAGGCTTGATTCTTTTCCCTCTACTGTTTAATATTTTCACAAACTGCATACTTCCTGTACAGCATCCTCCCTGACACAATATGTGGACAACTCTACCCTTATTACCTGTTCTGACAGTTTCTCTAACCTCCTCTCTATTACTCAACATAGCTTTCTATCTGTAGAAAAATGGCTAATCGACATCCAACTAATTCTGAATCCCCAAAAAACAAAGCTACTACTCTTTTTTTCCAAAAACCCTTTCTAACCTCAAAACATCCTTCACCATTTCTTCTCTCGACAATACCATCATACAACCTGACCCACATACTAAACTTTTTGGTGTTATTATCGATGACCAATTAAAATTTGATACCCATATTCACCACTCTATCAAAAAGACAAATCAAAAACTCGGCCAACTGTACAGACATAAAAAAAACTTAGCCCTTGACTTTAGGCAGAAACTAGCTCAGGCCTTCCTCCTTCTGTCTACTTTCTGCCTCCCCATCTTACATCTACAATCTACACTTTTGGCTAAACTCTGTCAATCTTACTATGTAGTGTTGCAAGATTTGCTAGTAATCAACCCTACAAATCTCATCACTGCCATCCATTAAAACAACTCCAGTGGCTTGACTTCCCCCAGCACCTGCTTCACTCCCAGCTGCAAATGACTCATACTCTACTCTTAATACCCCTTTCCTGTCCTGCTCTATCCTCACAAATATCACATTATACCCCTCCCAGAACTCTCCACAGCTCTGACCAGCTCCTTCGGGACATCTATAAATCAAACAAAAACATTGGTAAACTTCTTTACAAATATACTATTTCTCATGCATGGAACAAACTCCCCCTTAACATCAGAATCATTTCTAACATAAATCTCTTTAAAAACAAACTTAAAACTTTTCTCCTAAATACCAGCACCTATCACTGCAATGATCCCACTTAAATTCCACCGTGCCACCTCACTACCTCTCACACTTTTACACCCATCTATTGCAAGTGTCCTAAGTCATTTGCAAATTCTAACTTTGTACTGCATGTTATGCACATTATTGTAATGTTTATGTAAACTTCATTCTCAGACCTTTTGTAAATTTCTAATATTCTCATGTAAAGCACATTATTGTAATGTGTGCATAAAACTTCATTGTCAGATTTGGTTTTTTTTTTGTAACTTTATAATAATTGTCTGGAACTTTTCTTCTCGGGTCACCACTGAAAACAGGCCACTGGCTCAGTTGGACTAACCCGGTTAACAAATGACAAATAAATAAATATTTTCACACTTCCTCAGTTGCTTCTTTTTCCAAACGGTCCAAGGTTTCTTGGTCTATATAATGTTGTCATACGTCTGTTGTATTAATGAACACAATTTTTTATTTGAAGCTTCTGACAGTTTTTCTTGTGCAAGTATCTTTGTATAATTTCACTCTGTCTTTTTCTGTATTTTCCATGTGGAAATTATGGGCTTCTTGCATAATAATAACAATACATAATTTCTTTATTATCCTCAGTAGTCCATTCTATCGTCTTTATGGTTCTTTTCTGACCTATCAATTTTTGTGATTTTTCTGGGCTACTACTTCCTTCTATAACAGGGTCCATCCACCCCCTGGGCTTGGTCTACCCCAATGTAGGAATGTTTCTGTGTCTTGAGGATTCTACACTGTCTTTTTTTCCATTCCTGTCACCAGTGCGCCTACCAGGATTGGGCACTTTTTATCCTGGGTCTTGTGCACCCGGCTATCTTTTTTAATCTACTACTGTCCGTTATATATGCTATATAAAATACAGCCTATATATCAGTGTCTTCTTGCTGAGATTTTGTGAAAAACGGGGTTCACCTTGTGAAGGTACTCACCAAGACTTGAGGATAAATTAATTTCCAGCAATAGTACTCTCCTTTGCTTGCTGGTTTATCATCTTTCTGCAGTTTATTGTATTATGAACAGAATCATGGTGCTTAAGTGATTACTCTGCATTCCAGTGATTAGGCTTACTCTTGATTTGATATTATTGGATGTGAAGATATCGGACTTGGTGTTGGATCCAGTCTCAGGATCTGACCACTTACTGGTCCAGTTGGCTCTGCAGCTAGCTTGTATCAGTTCCTCCAGTCTTGAGTTGATGGAGGGCTGTAATCTTTCCAGTTTCAGCCTGTTTTCTTCAGCAGTCCATGATCACCTCTTGGAGAACCGTGCTGGCAGGCCATATGAATTGGTCTCCGACTATAGTATACCACTGTAGTTTGTCCCATCTCATGTGTATCCTGTCCCTCTTAGGAAGCATGAGCTATAGCCATGAAGGATTTACAGACTGAACATGGAACTGCAAAGCCTGTTAGGAAACCCTGCACAGCGTATTTAGACTACACTCATTTTATCATCGTAAGTGGTGTTTTCAGTCCATATCCCTTCATTATTTGAGTTCCTGTATGTAGAAACAAGAGCTTTATCCAGTTTCATTCCCAAATAACATCCTACTTCCATTGCAAAATGATTTGCTTGTATCAGCTGGATAGTATGATTTGAGTGAAAGGCAAAAAATCCAGACCTTTGTTTCATAGAAATATTTATGATAGTGGGGAATGATTCGACTGCAAATACAAAAACATTATAAAATATAGACAGTAGTAGTAATTAACTAATTCATGCATGCAATTTATACAATTATTGAAATAGGTTCTGTGTCATACTACCTTCTGTCCCTGAGTTATCTTCTCATGCAAAAGGGGCATTCTCAATCATTTGTTGTATTTATATATATATATATATATATATATATATATATTTGGATTCCTATTACAAGAACGAAAGTTCACTACTTCGAACTTGTAATAGGAAGCCTCATTTCTGCGAAAGTTCACTTTAACGAAAGTGAAATTTTGCATAAGTGCACTTCACCGAAAACACTGCAGCACAGTAAAGGACATAAAAAATAAGCTATGTCCTCCACTATGGTGTGATAGTCACGGACCTTAGGGTTAGGGCATGGTTTAGGGTAAGGGGATAGTTAGTAAAGCTATTGCCTTACCCTAACTCATGCCCTAACTCTAAGGTTTGTGACTATCGCACCATAGTGGAGGACATTGCTATGTCCTTCACTGTGCTGCACTCATCACGGACCTTAGGGTTAGGGCATGCGGGCTATCCCCTTACTATGATCCATGCCCTAACCCTAAGGTCTGTGAGTACTGCACGGAAGTTCAGTACAACACCCATTCGTTGTGCTGAACTTCGTGTAAGTGCACTTTCGATTAAGTGCACTTTCGCTGCAGTGAGCATTCCATGCACTATTTCGAATTAGTGAAAATTCGATCTAGTGTATGGAACCCATATATAGATATATAGATATATAGATATATATATATATATATATATATATATATATATATATATGTGTGTGTGTGTGTGTGTGTATATATATATATATATATATATATATATTTATAGTATGAAATATTTCCCTAGCCTGCCATAGTAAGAGTCTAGGGAGCATTAGCTGTAATATCTGCAGGAGTTTTATTCTGCATGGAGTTCTGTTGCTAACATATTGTCCATGTGGAATATGTTGCAGTTGTTTGTCATACACTGCTGAGTGGTGTTGTGTGCTGACATCATGTCCCTTCCATTCAGTGTGATTTATGTAGCATTCAAACAGCTAATAAAATCTGAATGAGCTGAATTGCTTCAGCAACTTTGAGTAGCTGAACTGACTTACTGTGAAATGCTGAGTCTTTAACTGTGTTGGGAGTACCTTGTGTTAGACACATTGGTCATTTAATGAGATTGTTTTTGTATTTTTAAAATGTGCTTGGAAGATCAAAGTGAAGGACTGCAACTATCTACAGATTCCTGAAATAAAATTGCCAAATGCCAGCTCTAATGCATAACTGTTTCCAGTGCCCTAAAATGTGAAACGATTAAAGCAGGTTGCACATAATATAGAAAATCTTTTAATACATTAACATAATAGTTCGTGTTTAGTACTTTTTCCCAGAGGTTTGGTTTATTTTTTGGCCTAAAATGGCCAGGAGGAAGAAGATGCTGCTAAATGCTTTATGTTTTAATTATGTCTTTTATTATAAATCTTAGAATAATTAAGTAAAATATTAATATACTTCTCCCTTAAGAGTAGCATAAGTAATCAAGCCCTTATGTTTGCTTGTGTCATTATTCACATTTTGATCAATATTTGTTTTCTCTTCTCCTCCTTAGCGTACTCAGCACCAGGCACACCCCCTGCCAGTCGTTCCTTTGTAGGATTAGGACCAAGGGATCCTGGTAGTATTTATCAGGCACAGGTAGGATGATCTGACTTCACTGTTATATGTGTTTTTCCATTTGCACCTTAGGTTAACTAGGATTAAGAGGTCATCTCTTGTTTTGTAAAACTCTAAAACTATGCCAGCAGAAGGTTTCAACTTGCCCTCAGGGCACATGACCAGTTCACCAAAATGCTATCACAAAGAGAGTGATTGAATTAAACAGGAGCATAACCTACTGTTTTTAACAAGAAAATATGTGTCTTCCACCCAGGAATGAAAACAAAAACTCTGGCAGACAGTAACTGTTCAGATAACAGTTCTGTAACTGAACAGAAGTCTTTGAATATCAATATTTTGACAAATTTAATATAAACATATAACTGGTTGTAGCCAGTTTGAGTGTGCATAATATTTATCCAAATTTCTGCATAATGTATTGACTAGTTACTGAATATTTTAAATGACTTAAAGATTTTGAAGGGTTATCCTTAAGTCAGAAAACCCTTACAAATATCAGTTGAAATTTGGACAGTGGAGTAAAAAAATGCAATTATTACCGTCTAATGATACAGCTATAATTCTTGAAGGATGGGGTCATTATATTAATCCAGCCCTTGGTAGTTACTACCTCACTTCATAACCTTTTTCATTAATGTCTAAGGCTGATCTCACAGTCATTGATAACAGTATCTAATGGTTAATTAGCCATCACAGTACTGTTTGATGTATGTGGAAGACTGTGTTGTCACAGGCCACTGGGTTTTGGATGATTTATTTCTTTAGTTACATTAAGTGACCACTGTATAGCACATTTGGCTTTTACTGGTTTTAGGTTTGTGACTGCCACAGTCAGCAGACCTCAAGATGATTTTTTTTTTTGTTAATCCCAATAATTTTCACTATCTTTCCTACATTGTCCTTACCAGGCATTTATTGTTTTACTTAAAGGCCTGAGTTTAACAATGAAATGAAAGTGATAATTCTGAAGATGCACTTGTGCACTTGGCATGGCAGTCACATGTGCCATTGAGTGGATGACTTTCAGAATGACCACAGATAGCATTTCCATGCAGTCAGTGAACTTGTGTCACTTTTGGTACAGCTAATCCATATTACATTGCAACAAACAGTGCAACAACTCACTGTCTTCAGAAGGATGCTCAAAGCAGCACCCCAGGTCACTTATCGGTGATGTACTACAGGTTGGCTGGTCACACTAGATTGTTCATGTGGTGTCCTTGGCTACATTAATTCCCCTTACATTCCCAATCTGTAGTAATTATTGTATTACAACAACTGGTTATCTTTTTATATTTAAATATCCAAACATTTAACATACTACAGTAAGTATTCTAAATTTAATAATCCAGAAGTGCATTATTGAAGTACCTGTTTCCTTGCATTTTGTCTTCATTGAAGATGAAAAACTGTATTTTGTATTCATGTGAGCATTGTGTTGAGTTTGGTTTTGTTTGCTCACACATTATCAGCTTAACGAGTTTCTGTGTGAAATTTTGCGAGTTATTATAAAAATATGCAAGATTGTATTGCACAATGATTTTTATGTGTCATAATCATACTGATTAATTTTGCTATACTATTGGTATTTTTGAGTTATACCTCCCTGAAAATTGTAAAAATTTTCACAACTTGTACCTGAGCAGCTGTTGGCCTATATCTAACTGTGTTTTTATTCTGTTTGTTCTTGAACATGTTCATATTGGCCACAACATATTGAATGATATGTTTGAGCTGTGTGCTTTTGTATAGACGCTTAATTGTAGATATGGAGTCTTTTAAGGTGTCAGAGCCCACCACCTCAAGTTCTTCAGTGTTGAAAGTTTTGCTCTGGGACTTAATAACAAGATTTTGTTTCAAAAGTAAAATCCCAGTTTTTCCCTGAAATGCACTGCAGCTATACTTCAGAACCTGCTATTGTTCCATCTTTACTAGCATTTTAGCTATCTCAGGAACCTATACAATTGTGCATCCCTCAGATTTGCTGCTGAAGGAGAAAAGGGTACTAAAACGAGAGTGTGGCTGTTGATGCTAGTACTGTAAGACGTGAAGGTACCAAAACAGAACAACATGGTAACTGTGCATGCTTAGCCAAAGACTGTTTTCCTAATATTTAAATGTTATCAGCCTGTACTCAGAGATATTTATGGGCAGTCCCCTACCTAGTAGCCCTAGTAACCTCCTGTGAACCTATGAACCGAAGGATAAGTCATAATAATGGGTATTTAAAAGGTTCATCCTTGCTATAGGTCTTGTACCTTTTTTAAGAGATGCATAATTTGATCTACTGAAGCCATGGGCTTATGAAACACATTGTATAGTAGTAATTCAAAAATGCTCCAGAGCTGCAAAATGTAGCTTCCACCATAGTTAAATTGCACTACTTTTTAAATGGATTGAATAGACTTTAACCTGACCGGATTACAAGACTGGCATCAGTTTTGCAGCACAAAATAAATGCACGCCGATTTGCAGTGTAATGACTCAGAATACACAAAATCATGAAAAGTATATATATATATATATATATATATATATACACACACACACACACACACACACACACACACACACACACACACACACACACATACAGCAGCCATTTAATTGTCTTTTTAGCAAATTCCATTTAGTTGGATCCATTATGTTGAGTGACCCTTTCGTCAGTTATTGTGATCTTAGTTTGGGTAACATAACAGTGCAAGTAAGGAGATATTATGTCTCTGATTCCAAAAGACTTGCTGTCAGTATAAGTGACTACTGAGATCAGGCTTTTTGGAGTCTGTCCAGCAGTGTAAGCCGGTTTATAGATAAGTCTTACACCAAAGTAAGCCATTTACATGAAGAACAAGTCTTTTTGAATCAGGGCAGACTTACACTGACAACAACTCTTTTGGAATTTGGCCCTGTATCTAGAGTTTTGGGGGTTGGGGGGTGCATGGAGAATGTAGGAGTACAGTTTGGTGCCAGAGCAGTGGTGCCAGTGAGATCATTTAGCAGCATGGGGAAAGAAGTTCCCCTAATATACAGTGTTGTATAAACCTAGAGTTAGTATGTTTAGAGATGCAGCGGTATGGAGGTGATAATCTATTACTAATGTTCCATTCAATGTAACAGAAATCACCTTTTTTGATAGAATGGAATACATATCTTACTATAAAGTGGGATATGTTCATATATATGTGTGTGTGTGCCAAAAGCTTTGTGAGAGGTTGGCTTAATGGTTAAGGTGTTTACTGTGCAGCTACAAGGTGCAGGTTTGATTCTTACATGGGGTAATTGTGTAGACTTAAAATATCCCACAAGGGCAGTTAGCTTAGTACTAATCTATGAATCTGAAATCACTCTGTTAAGGGCAATCACATCACAGATCATACACTTGAATTCAACCTGCAGTAAATGTACAACAATAAAAAAATTCAGTAAATAATTTTTTTATGGTAAGCATAAGCACCCTTCACCTCAAAGTATGAGTGCTGCACCCCTGCACAACTTGTTACTTATATACACTCCTGTTACATAAATGTAATAGGTTTGTTGGTGTATATTAGGCTAATGACTACCACGGCCTTTATAAGCCTCGCCGTGCAATATAACCCAATTGTGTCCCTCTGTATCGTGGGCATTAATTAGGAGGGATATGTTAGTTAGGAAGTTTCTAAAAGTTATGTGGGGGGGGGGGGCAGTATGCTAGTTTAGACGTTATTGTCTGCCCCTGTGACATGAGAGGCAGACCCAGGGTGAATTTACGATTTCCTAGCCATTTGTCAATGTTACGCTTAAATAGGGTTAGGAATGAATTCTGCTTCACGTGTATGTGGAGCCTGTTTTAGAGCAGAGGATCCTCTTGGACATATATCTGTCTCGCCAACATGTCTTATTTATGTCACAAGCAACATTTAAATACTTGGATCTAGTGGTTTGATTCTATTTGTTTTGTGGCTGTGCAGAAGGTCTGTCAGAGCTGGATCCAAGGATACCTTGTATGCAGGCATAGATTACATCTCAATAAACAAGAACTGTGCCAAAAGACACACTGACTGTAACAAAAAATAGTAAAAAATCCCAAACGCTTGGAGTAAACAAGAACTTGTTTATTAAAACAAAACTACTAAGCGCTTTCATCTTAGAACTTTCAAAGGCTTCTTCAAAGTCATTCTTAGTAAATCCAACACCCCCCTTAAATAACAATACATAACTGCAACAACCAACCAAATACTTCCTAGTTGTTTCAAATAGACCATGAAATTTAAAGAAATACTACTGAACTAGTCATGTAAAAAAAGTACATATGTAGTTTCCACATGAGAAGGAAAAGTGTGTTCATCCCGCCTAATAACACTGAAACAGCACTATTTGAAAAAATGGACGAATAAGAGAGTAGGAAAGTAACAAATGTGAAGAGGCATGGAGAAGGGAGCTTAACAGTTGAGGAAAAATAAGTTCTCACTGCCCTAGCTAGAGATGATAACATTCGAATTATGAAGCCTGATAAGAGTGGAGGATTGGTCATAATGTCTCAGACAGACTATGTCTCAAAAATGTTTGAGATTCTTAATGACCACGCCACCTGTTCTAGGGTTTCTAAAAATGAATTAAACAGGGCTTATATGAGAATTGATTTCTTCCTGTCTGACGCACTTTTCCAAGGTGTTATTGATCAGAATGACGAAAGATTTTTGACAGTAGAAAAAACAATAACTCCCAAGATATTCAGCATCCCTAAAATCCACAAGAATCCACAAACCCCACCCTTTAAACCCATAGTATCAGCTAAACGATTAAAGACGGAACCCCTGGAAGCAGCATGGGTGGACAAAACTGTGGGACCAGTGGTCAGGGACGCCAAACATATTGTCAGAGATTCATGGCATTGTCTTGAGAGACTAAGATCAAACAGAGAAACAGGTTATTCTTTTTTAACAATAGATGTTACAAACCTATTTTCTGTTATTCCACATGAGAGTGGATTGGAGATATTTCAGGAGAGTTTATTGAAAAATGAAAGAATTGATAAGACAAAGGTCAACTTTTTGGTTGAGATCATGGAAATAATATTGAGAAACAATTTTCTTTCTTTCGAGGGGGAGTTGTTCCATCAGGTATCAGGGGTTGCTATGGGGGTGAGGTGCACCCCCGTATTTGCAAACCTGGTACTGTTGGAATGGGAGAGAAAATTTATCTTTGATAGTCCCATTATGGAAAAAATAAAGTCCTAGAATTGATTTCTGGATGACATCCTGATTTTATGGCAGGGGGATGGGTCCCTTGATTTTGTTGAATATTTGAATACTACAACCCCATTTTTGAGGTTTACTAGTAGGTAGAAACCAAAAGAAATCGATTTTTTGGATATACATCTTTGGGCTAATGATAAGGATGGTAAGCTGCATAGTACCATTTTTAGAAAATAAACTTTTTCTAATACATTGCTTCACTGCAACAGTTGTCATCCTCAACACCAAAGAAAAAGTATCATAAAAGGACAGATAGTGAGGTACTCCCGGCTTATAAGTGATGAAGGAACCTTTAACAAGGAAATTTACACCTTAATAGGTCTGTTTCTGGAGAGAGGGTACCCACTAAAAGTATTGATAAAAGTTAGACGTGAAGTGACTAGGAAGAGATATTTGTTGTGACTAGGAAGAGATATTTGTTGTATCAACCTATTCTATGACTAGCAGTGATTATTTGCAATCTACCCAGAAAACAAGGGAAGGTGATGCTATTATTTTGCATTACAATAATTTGACGCCGAATATAATCAATATTATCAACAAATGTTGGGATGTTGTTTTGACCAAGAAATAAAGAAAAAACTTGGTTCAGAACCCCAAATTGTTTATACCAAGGGTTGTTGTTGTTGTGTCTTTTGACTTATCTCGGTTAGGGGTCACCACAGCAGAACTCTGGTCCGCTAATATTTGGTAGTGGATTTTTACATGCCAAGTTACTAGCCCTGATGCACAACCTTCAACGTAGGCACGCCCATTCACACATGCCTCCACACAGAAGACTCTGTAGCGGAGAATCAAACGCGACAACATCTTGCTGTGAGACGACAACGCTACCGCAACACCACTACAAAAACATAAAAAACATTTTAGAACGGCACAGAACAAAACAAATGGGTTACAGGTCATCAATGTTTAAATGTTGGGCTTGTAGGATCTGCAAATTCATTAATGACGGTCCGTACGTATCAGTGGCTAATTTTAATCTTGCCCTAAAATTTCCTGGTAAATGCAACTGCAATACCCCTATGGTGATTTACCTAGCTACTTGTATCTCCTGCCCTGGGTTTTACGTGGGGAAAACCACATGTAGACTCAGGGACAGGATAAGTGAGCACCTCAGGACGATTAAAAATAAAGGTGTACACAATGCCCTCTATCTTCACACTACTAAATGTGTGGATTTTAAAAAAATCATCTTTTTTGTGATAGAGTTCTGCAGTTAGACAAAGGTGGGGATGAAAAGCTAGAAGTTGAGGCAAAAGAGTTGAGGTGGCAACTTAGATTGAACTCTACAGTTGCACCAGGACTTAATGAAGCTATCACTCTAATGCCAATATTGAAGCAAGGAGCTTTACTTATATAAAACAAAAGAAAGATGTCAACATATATGCCTTTACAAAATGAACTATTTATTATATGCATTTCACTTATGTATTTTAAATATTGTATTATTATTTTAGTTTGAAAAGTAATGTAAAAACTACATATGTACTTTTTTTACATGACTAGTTCAGTAGTATTTCTTTAAATTTCATGGTCTATTTGCAACAACTAGGAAGCATTTGGTTGGTTGTTTTGGTTATGTATTGTTATTTAAGGGGGGTATTGGATTTACTATGAATTACTCTGAAGAAGCCTTTGAAAGGTCTAAGGTGAAAGCGCTTAGTAGTTTTGTTTTAATAAACAAGTTCTCGTTTACTCCGAGCGTTTAGGATTTTTTATTGTTTTTTGTATAGATTGCATCTCAGTAACCTATGGGAGACAGAATATAGAGACAGGGCTTTAAGGGAATCCATATAGGACATTGTGTTCATACCTTGGATTCTCCTGGTAAGGTACTGTTTTGGGCTTTCCAACTGTTGCATATGCCTGGTCAGGTGTATGCTGAAGGGGGCATTAATACGCAATGATGGGACTGGTAAAGGCCAAATAATGTAGCACTATGACTTCCTTGGATCTGGATGCCATGCCTTTACTTATAAGTTGGGCAATATAGCGTGATTTATTTATTGCTTTGGCCACATATTGGTCAAAGTCCAGATTACTGTTTACATATTTTACCGGGTCAGCCTTAGGGGTGTTTTATTGATGGAGTAATTAGTGCCTGGGTGGCAGTTTTTCCAAAAGGCAGCATAATGCATTCTATAGGTTCATAGGTAGGTACTAGGCTATTGGCCCTAGGGCCTATATAAGCCTAGCCAAAAAGGTACTCTGGCTTTCGTCACCCAAGAAAATAATTTTTCTGTGCCCCTGTCAAGCCGAGCCACAGAAGTGATCCCCAGGGTGAATTTCCTATTTTCCATTCAATCATCAAGATTTGTTTTGAGGAGTGCTAATGAGGAGCTCTGTTTGAGATAGATAGGTAGTCTGTTCCAGAGTATGGGAAGTCTCTGGAACAGGATTCTATCCCTCCAGCATGTTCTGTTTATTGTGGTGACAAGGTTTAGGTCCCTACAGCGTGTAGTTCGGAGGGATTGGGATTTCTTTAAGTGGAGCATGTTCAACAGCTTTGGGTTTGACATAGCTTTGTATGTTAGGCAGAGATCACCTCTGAGTAGGCGATATGCAATGGAGTAAAGCTGGAGTTTTTCGAGACGGTCTGCGTAGGGCATCTGTTTGAGGCCAGTAATCCTCTTTGTGAGGTATTTCTGTGGCCTCTCGAGTTGTTGTAGATGTCTTGTGAGGTACATACCAAAAGGGGCGCTGTACTCTATAATGGGTCTAATGAGTGACGAGTAGAAGGGAACAATGACCTCTTTTTTCCTGAATGAGAAACCTTTTGTGATGAGGTGTGCCATGTAGAAGGATTTCCTGACTACTGTGGCAATGTGATTATCAAAGGATTGACTACTGTCCACCTGTGTCCCAAGGTCTCTTATCACATGTTTGGTGTTAAGTAGACTACCACCTATGTGGTAGTTCATGGATACAGAGTTTTTACCTAAGGGGGTGACAATGCACTTTTTGGCACTGAGCTTCAGGCCATGGCTTTGACACCAGACAAGGCATCTGTCTCAAGTGAGGCCCTTTTGTAGGATGTCCACATCATTAGGAGTTTCAATTATGGGTCCCAGTTTGCAGTCATCTGCATTTAGCCAAAGACCTTCTGTGTTAGCCTGTACTTCAGAGAAGTATATACCAAACAGGAGAGGACCCAGGACTGTACCCTGTGGTACTCCACTTGTCATTGGTCTGAAGTCGGATGTGGAATCTGCTACTTTCACAGTGTGGATTCTGTGTGTGAGCCAGTTGGCAACCCATCTTGTGACATAGGGATTTATACCTAGTTTAGTTAGTTTATCTATAATTCCAAAGTGGGGGATGGTATTGCAGGCTTGGAGAGATCTATATAGGCTGTATGAACCACCTTACCCTCATCTATGGCTTTGGTGACTGCTTCAAAGACGTCTGTCAGGTTTAGGAGACATGATCTGCCTTTTACAAACCCAAACTGGGTGGGGTCCAGAGTTTGGAGATTACCAATGTCTTTGTTTATGAGTTCCATGATGATACGTTCCATGGCCTTGCAGACCAGACTCGTCAGGCTAATGGGGCAGTAGTTCCTGGGGTCCATCTTGGCTCCCCCTTTGTGGAGTGGGATAACCGTCGCAGTGCACCATTCAGTGGGCACAAACCCTAAGGTGAGGCTATGATTGAACATGGTGCCTAGGTGGGGTGCCAGTTCATTCTGCAGTTCATGTAGAAAGCAGCCTGGGATATTGTCAGGTCCCATGGATGTTGTGTTTTTGGCTTTAGAGAGTGTATTTTTTACCTGTGCACCCGTGATTACAGGAACTTTGCATTCTTCCGGTATAGAGATGGGCCCTCTAGGGGGTGAGAAGGGGGTAAAGTTAGCACTGAACCTGTCGGCCAGGATGTTGGCAATATCAGTTGGTTCTGTATATTTAGTGCCATTGTGCTGTAACTCAGAGCAGATCTGAGTGTTGCCATTGAGATTCTTGGCATAGCTATAGAATGCTTTGTGGTTGTCTTTAGAGTCACTGGCAATTTTGTTTTCGTAATTAGCTTTGGAGGATTTTATGAGGGACCTCAGCTTCTTACTGAGGCTGACCAGGGAGCTCCTCCAGTCATGGGATTTTACTCTTTTTTGCAACAGTTTCTTTCTTCTGTTGTAGAGTTTGTTTATGGCAGAGGACCACCAGATTGGCTTCCTTTTTTTGGAGGATAGCATCTTGGTTCTGTTAGGGATAGCACAATCCATGCACTCGTGTAAGTGCTTATAAAGTGTATTTGTGTAGGATTCAGCAGTCGTACCTCTATTGTCCGTCTGCATTAGTGTCATGAAGTTTGTCACTTCTGTCTTAAGAAGTGTGAAGTTGGCTTTGGAGAAGTTTTTTACGGTGGTTTCCCTAACGGGGGGGTGGGGGCGGGATGTGGATGTCTAGGGTGATTAGCTTGTGGTCAGATCTGACCAACGAGTAATTGACCTCTGGTGTGGAACACCGGTCGCCCATGTTTATAATGGCCAGGTCTAGGATATTGCTGCCCATGATGGGGTTGTGATTAAGTTGATCCAAGGCGTTGGAATTTATGAATTCCAGAACAAGTTGAGCAAAAGAGTTGGTACATGTGTATTTTTCCCAGTTAATGGTGGGGTAGTTGAAATCGCCCATTATTAGGGTGTTGGGTTGTACCCTAATATTTTCCAGTGTATCAAGAAATGAGGAGTGGGAATCCTGGGGCATGGTGGGGGGTCTGTAGCAAGCTACAATTTGGATTGCGGTCTTGCCCAGATTTACTTGCACTTGTATAATCTTGGATGCATTATGCTGTGCAACTAGCCTAGAAGTGTGGATAACCTTAATGAATATGAACACGCCTCCGCCTTTAGTGCTTCAGTCCGGGTTAGGTGGCCGAAAGGTTTGGTATGAATTATAGCCTGGTAATGCAGGGGTGCTCTCTGGAGCTTTGAACCAGGTCTCTGTCACTGCACAGATGTCGATGTTATCCATTTTAAGGAGTGCCTCGAGTGAGTGCATTTTGAGGTTTAGACTTCTAGCATTGAGTAGCATTATCCTCAGATTTTGCTTGCTTGTACCTGCTACGGTGGTGAATTTGTCATTTGAACCTTGCCTAAAAAAGGTACTATAGGGGTGGCAAGAGCCTTAGCCAGTATCCAGAATCCCAAGGGCGACAGGTACAGGCCATCTCTGGCAAAGCATCGTGGTCTGTCGATCATGTCATCCCAGGCAGACAAATACTGGATCTCCTTAGAATGATACCAGAAGCTTAGCCAATTGTTGAAGTCAATCATTTTGTCCTTGTGCTGTGGTATAATTCTGGGCGATGGCAGGATGCTACTGAGGGCTAGGGTCATACCTGCCTGGGCTACAAGATCAGAGAGCTCCTCCTTCTCTTTTCATGTAGTCCAGGGAGGTACGTCTCAGGTCATTCACACCAACATGGACAATGACAGAGTCATATTTGTACTTTCTGTGGAGTGACTTGAGTGCGTGTGTTATGTGGCAGATCCTGGCACCTGACAGGCAGCTGACAGTGACTTTCTCCTTCTTTAGCCTGGTGAGTGGAACATCAGTGTGCCTGACTATAGATTCACCTATGACTAGAGTGTTGGGTACGTTGTTATGCCGTATGGGCTGTGGTTGAGTGGCACACTGAGATTGTGGGCTATGTGTCATTTGGGTTGTGTTGGGGGTGGTGGAGTTTGCTTGCGTTTCTGCTTTGGAGGTCCCTGTTGCTTGGGCAGGATTTTATTGAGAGTCTCCGCGAATGTAGGTGTGTGTTTTGCGTTTCTATGTATGTGTTTTGGTGGTGTAGATTTTGAGGGACTATGTAATGAGTGTGGTGTGGTGCAAGTGTTTACCTTCTCCTCTTGACTGTCTATTCCAGTCTTGGGTCTAGAGAGCTTTGCTTCCAGTTTGGCTGTATAAGTGCATCTCTCACAGGTTGAAGTGTTGGGTGGTAGGAGGAGAGGGTTGTCTGTGTACATGTGGCATTTGCTGCATTGCCCCAAGATGCCCAGATCCATCACGTAGACAGGAGAAATCACAGGGAGCTGACCCTTAGACATGCCTGGATAGGTGCTTATTTATTAAGTACTAAAAACTGCTTTCCTCTAGACAAGTGAGGAAAGTTGAGTGCTGTAGTAATTTGTAGCTTATTTAGTGCTTACAACGAGTTCTGAACAAGTGTTGAACTCAAAGAAACAGATTTGAGTGCTGAAACTAAAAAACTGGCTAGTTTTAAGAAACAAAATTAAACTAGAAGGCTTCTCTCCAACACAGAAAGATTTGGGGGCTCAGAAGCTTACAAATAGCCCTGGATACAGCAAATATGTATGTGGACTAGAGTACTTACAGGAAAGGCAGGAAACAAACTTAGACATTTTTTTTTTCTTCCTAAATGCTCTCTTTGTACACAGTAGGAGTACCTGAAATCAGAATATGACCTCACTGCACTCAGTTGACTGAGCAAATGAGATGGGGCCAGAAGGAGTATCTAAATACAAATTTACAAGATGGGCGTGCACTTTTAAAGCCACCAAGATTAACACCAAAACAAGAACAGGGCGGGGGATGTAGAGACAGAGAGCCACAATTTTCAGTTCAATTAATATTCAGTAAGAAACAAAAACACAAAATTCAGTACTATATGAAAAAAGTGCAGATAAAAGTGTACTTAAATTCACTTATACATCCAGTTGTTTGCAGGCAGATCTTAGCCAGCCAAAGCTCAAGTATTTAGCAGAACAAAAACAAAATGTACCACTTATATAAGGCAGGACAGCCCCTCAGCTGAAGCACAGACTATCAAAGTGAAACTACCTCCCACTGCTATCAATGGCTACACTTCTAACAAGATCTCTGTAGAAACACAAGCTCTGTGTAGAGACAGAGAGCCACAATTTTCAGTTCAATTAATATTCAGTAAGAAACAAAAACACAAAATGCAGTACTATATGAAAAAAGTGCAGATAAAAGTGTACTTAAATTCACTTATACGTCCAGTTGATTGCAGGCAGATCTTAGCCAGCCAAAGCTCAAGTGTTAGCCTCTAGTCTCTGACTTTGGTACCTGCCATTTGTCTGAGTGAGACCGTCTTGTAAGATGTCTGTGTCATGGGGGGAATCTGTGACAACTTCCAATTGGCAGGCATTTGCAAACTTGGTCAGCCAAAGGCCCTTGACATTGACCCTTACCTCCGAGACCTAGATGCCAAATAGGAGTGTTCCCAGTTCAGAACCCTGAGGTACCTCGCTGGTGACCGGTCTCTTGGTGGATGTGGTATCACCAATCCTGACTTCTCGGTTCTGTCTGTGAGACAGCTGGCAATCCACTGAGTTATGTAGGGGGTTTATGTTCAATTCAATGACTTTGTCAAATATACGCGAGTGTAGTATTATATCAAATGTCTTAACCAGGTCAGCAGTATGCACTGTTTTCCCCTCATCCATTGCCTTGGTGACCGTCTCAAAGAAGTCCACTAGTTTTAGTAGGCATGACCTTCTCCTGACAAAGTCAAACTGGGTTGAGTCCAATGTCTGAAGGTTGCCTATGTCTTTGTTGATCATTTCTATAATAATAATTAGTTCTATGGCTTTGCATATTAGACTTGTCAGACTAATAGGTCTGCAGTTTCCAGGGTCAGTTTTTGAGCCAATATTAAAAAACAGATCTGCACCAAACTTGCGCAACCAAAAACGTTTATTGTGTGGTATAAAAATAGAAACATAAGCGCTTTCACGACTAATGTTATAGCTTCATCAGACAAAAAGTCACTCCGCCTTAAGCATTGATAAAATCATTGATAAAATAAGGTTGTTACATGTATTATGCATTTTTAAGTAAGGGTGTATTTTAATTTATGTCTCTACACTCTATGCCACCTTATAGATTTAATCATGGTTTGTAAGCGTTTTACTAGATATTTATTAAACAGCATTTTGTTGGCTAGAAGTTTTTAATTGGTTATATATGATTTGCGCTGTAGGCATCAGCTGACTTTTATCATGTGGTATTTAAATTGCATCTGCTAAAGTTTACTTTGTCTGATGAAGTGACAACATTAGTCGTGAAAGCGCTTACGTTTCTATTTTTGTTCCACACAATAAACATTTTTGGTTGTGCAAGTTTGGTGCAGATCTGTTTTTTAGTATTGTTTCACTTTTGCTGCACCATTCTGTACCTGGAGCCGTCTTTTCATACAAATCAGTTTTTGGGCCACCCTTGTGAAGTGAGATAACCATTACAGTTCTCCATTCTTGTGGTTCAAAGCCTGTTTTGAGGTTATAGTTGAAAAGTGGCACAAGTGGTCCTGATGGGTCATGTTTCAAGCTATTTAGGAGACATCCCGGGTATTGTTGGTGATGTGTTTTTGGCCTTAATGAGCACTGCCAGGACCTGCTACCTGTTGATTGTTGTTTGAGTCATTCTAGTAAGTATTTCATGGGGGGAGGCGGGGGGGGTGAAGTTTGAGCTGAATTTGTCAGCCAGCAAATTCGTTATGTAACTCTGCTCAGTGAAGGTGGCACCATTGACCACCAGTTCAGCACACTGGTGTATGCTGCCTTTCAGGTTTCGAATATAGCTGTAAAAGGCCCTGTGGTTGTCTTTAGTCTATGAGGCTATCTTCAGCTTGTAAATGGCTTTGTTGGACTTAGTTAGACCTCTTTGTTTCCTGTTTATTGTAATAAGAGAGCTCCTTTCATTATTGGAGTTGCTTTTCTTGATTTTTTCCATTATTTTTTTTCCTTTTGTTATATACCCTACTAAGGTTAGGATTCCACCACTGTGATTTGTTTTTCGGGTTTCTTTTGGGCTTATTTCTAGTAGGTACAGCAGCTTGTATGCAGCCATTTACATGGTTGTACAGGGTCTATTTGAACTATTCTGCATAGGTTGTTATGAACTCGGAGGTTGGGAGGGGTGTTGAATTTTGACAAACTATTACTTAATAGTATGTAGTTTACTTTGGAATAGTTCTTAGCTGTAGCAAGGCTTGCTGGTTGATTTTTATTTCAAAGGAGACAGCTTTGTGGTCCAACCTCACCAGTAAGGATGTGACACGGGGGGGGCAGCGTTCTCCCATATTTCTGAGTACCAGGTCCAGTATGTTTAAACCTCTGGTAAAGGGTGTTTGTATTAATAAAGTCTAGGAATCATTGTGCCTGCGAATATGAGGCAGAATGTTTTTCCCAGTCTTTAGAGGGGCAGCTAAAGTCTTCCATGACTCGGGTATTTGGTTTAATGGTGAATGTCTCCAGTAGTTCTAGGTACGAGCTATAGGATTCTAGAGAGACAGAGGGTGACTTATATCTTGATAGGACATTGTATGGGGCTGCGTTTATGGTGATTTGTGGATGGAAACTTTCAGGGCAATGTCCTGTTTAACCAATGTAGAGTTATGCTTGTTGCTAATATATATTGAGACTCTGCAGCTGATGGTCTAAATGTGTGGAAGGCACTGAAGCCTTGCACTGCTACAGTACTTTATGGGGACTTAAACCATGTCTCCATAACAATACAGATATCTATATTCTCCAGTGTAAGGAGAGCTTGTAAAGTGTGGAGTTTCTTGTTTAAGATACTAATGTTGAGAATAACACCTTAAGGCTTCTCTGGGTTTTATTTGCTGTGTCAGTTGGTTTGCCAATTTGGCATTGCCAAAAAAGTCACTAAGGGGGTAGATAAAGTTTTAACCAATATTCGGACACCTAGGGGAGACAGGTGCAGACCATCCCTTGCAAAGCAATATGGTTTGCTAACCATGTACTCCCATGCTGACAAATATTGAATCCCCCCCCCCTGGAAAGACACCAGAAAATAGGACAGTAATTGAACTCATTCTTCTTTTGTTTGTACTTTGACATCATCCTTATAGGTTCATAGGTAGGTACTAGGCTATCGGCCCAAGGGCCTACAGAGGCCTAGCCAGCAAGGTTCCATAGCTTGTGCCACCCAAGAAAGTTATTTTCCTGTGCCACTGTCCAGCAGAGACACAAAAGTGATCCCCGGAGTGTATTTCCTATTTCCCATCCACTCATCAAGATTTTTTCTTGAAGAGTGCTAATGAAGAACGTTGCTTGACATAGATGGGTAGCTTGTTCCAGAGTATAGGAAGTCTCTGGGACAGGAATCTATCCCACCAGTGTGTCCTGTTTATTGTGGTGACAAGGTTTAGGTCCCTAGAGCGTGTAGCTCGGAGGGATTGGGATTTCTTTAGGTGTAGCATGTCCAACAGGTCTGGGTTTGACATAGCTTTATATGTTAGGCAGAGATCACCTCGGAGTAGGCAATATGCTACGGAGTAAAGCTGGAGTTTTTTGAGGCGGTCAGTGTAGGACATTTGTTTGAGGCCAGTAATCCTCTTTGTGAGGTATTTCTGTGGCCTTTCCAGCTGCTGCAGATGTCTTATGAGGTACATTCCAAATGGGGCGTTGTACTCTATAATGGGTCTAATGAGTGACGAGTAGAGGGGATGAGAACCCTTTTATGATGAGGTATGCCATGTAGAAGGACTTCCTGACTACTGTGGCGATGTGACTATCAAAGGAGAGACTACTGTCCACCTGGGTCCCAAGGTCTCTTATCACGCATTTGGTGTTAAGTAGATTGCTGCCTATATGGTAGTTCATGGGTACAGAGTTTTTACCAAAGGGATGACACTGCACTTTTTGGCATTGAGCTTGAGGCCATGGCTCTGACACCAGGCATCTGTCTCAGTGAGGCCCTTCTGTAGGATGTCCACATCATTTGGGGATTTGATTATGTCTCCTAGTTTGCAGTCATCTGCAAACTTCATTAGCCAGAGGCCTTCTGTGTTAGCCTGTACTTCAGAGAAGTAGATGCCAAACAGGAGAGGTCCCAGGACGGAACCCTGTGGTACTCCACTTGTCACTGCTTTGAGGTCGGATTTGGAGTCTGCAACTTTTACAGTGTGGGTTCTGTCAGTGAGCCAGTTGGCAACCCATCTTGTGATGTAGGGATTTATACCTAGTTTAGTGAGTTTAGCTATAATTCCAGAATGGGGGATGGTGTCGAAAGCCTTGTTAATAACCTCAAGATTGCTGCATCCCAACATAAAGAGAACTTCTCTGGCTGTCACTATCTTCATCTTCTTGTGCCAGAAAAGTTTTTCTGACATTAATGATTGCACATAAGACTGCTAACCACTGTAGTGTATCACATACAGTCCAGGCAAGTATGTATATGTGTGCGTAGTTGAATTTCATAACATTGAGACCAAAACATCTAAATCCCAAAGGATTGAAAATCCAAAACATTGAAAACTCAGAACATTGAAATTGTGCTTCATAACATTAAAAACTACAATGCATATGTAAATAACATCCTGTCCACCTGTAACAACACCTAACTAACAAAACAAATTTTCTACTACAGCATTACACTGAGGTTAGGAAATTAACTTTTATCTACTATAGTGCAATCTTGGACTTGATATGTTTAATTTACGGGGGGGGGGTGCAGGGAGGCTTGCCCCTCTGCAGAAATGTAGTAGAAAGTGTGTTTGTTAGTTAGGTGTTGTTGCAGGTGGAGGTGATATTATTTACTTGTGCAATGTAGTTTTCAATGTTATGAAGCACAATTTCAATGTTCTTAGTTTTCAGTGTTTTGGGTTTTCAGTGTTTTAAATTTCTGATGGTATGGTCTCAATGTTATGAAATTCAACGTTATGAAATTTCATTTTTATGAAGTAGATCCATATATATATATATATATATATATATATATATATATATATATATATATATATATATATATATATATATATATACCCGCCTTAACCAACATGCAGATGTGCAGTACGTATTGGAGATTTGTGCACAACATATAAGGCATACATAGCATAGAGTTCCTCCATACAACTAACTTCTTTAAAAAGAGAACAATCTTTTTTTAAACAGTTTTGTGGTATAATAGCAATAACCACTGTCTTGCCAAGGTATGCAAGGGCAATATTTACATACTCTGGATCAAACCTTGATAAGTCATGCTGTGTTTGGGTCACTCAGACCTTAAACAGATTATTGCATTAGCAACTTTGACAATAATTGAAGAACTTCTTTCAAAAAAATAATAAAGTTCAAATCATTCAGAAAATATTTGTGACTGTGTTGTTTAGTTGCTTTGGCATCATCTGATATGTGCTGAAACCTGAGTTGCCACTTTTACTATGTGAAATCAGTGTTTTATTGATAAGTAGAAGTAGTTGAATTATGCATGACGCAAATTTCAAATTGTGATCTTTAACCATTTCATCAAAAATCTAATTCACTAAAAGGATCAATTTAGAGATAGAACTTTCCGTATTCCCACATTACATCAATCAGGGATTTAAGGTATTTGAGCAAGAGTGCTGGGGGACAGTTCCGCTCCCCTTGTATGGTGATATGGTGGGAGATTTGCTCCATCCAAAAACATAAACTTGTGATTGAATGGACTTTCAGACAACTTGTTTCATTCAAAAAAAATCACTAAACTGCAGCTGCCAAAGAATTTTTTTGATGATGCTTTCTAAATCTTCAGAAAGGTCCCTTTAGGTTGTAGCTCAATATATTCTGTAATTTAAGGATATTATTCACATAATGTGAATTATTGAAGCTCAAATACTCAATACCCAGAATTCAGGTTATGGTGTTGTGAAAATACTAAATTTTCATTCTACAAGTCACCAGACAAGGGTAAGGGATATATGGCTCTGTATAAGATGATGATCTTGGTGATGATATATTATATAACAGGGTGATGGTGGAGTGGGGGGGGCTTGCCTTTTACTAAAAATAACATTTTAGGACAAATGTCCATTTATCATTTACTTTGATTTCTGAACTGTGCATATTTGAATAACTATTCAAAAGAATATACTGGACCTGCTATTATGTTTCAGAAATGTACATTCAAATTATGTTTGTAATTGGCAGTATTATTTTATTTAGTCCAGATGTTTTGATAATCTCTTACTAGATAGATAGATAGACAGACAGACAGATAGATAGATAGATAGATAGATAGATAGATAGATAGATAGATAGATACAGATACAGTTTGTACCCTCTTTCCCAGCCTGTGAACCCTCAGACCTCTCTTGGCTACCTATATCTCCATGTTCTTCATCTCTTTGTCAGGTATAATTTTCTTATATCCTGGACTAGCTTTCTGTGCTTTTTTCAGCAAATCTGCCTTGTTTGTCCATTGGGCCACATTGTTCAACCTTGTCTTTGTGCCTTCCTTGGTATACTCATTTGACCTCAGGACCTGTCAGATGAGATTTGCATCTGCATGTTGCATAAATGTTCTCTTTGGGTAGTAACATTAATCTGGGAAGTCGTTTAATAAATGTTCCCTTTGAAACAGTTTATTCAGCACTTCTGAAGGTCCTAGCATGAAAAACAGCCTTCCTGCTGGCAGTCAAACTGGCTGGAAGAATTTCACCTCAGGCCATTCTGTGTTGTCAGCCTTAAACTATTTTTCATAAAGGCAGGGTGTATTTTTCGGATCGATATTAAATCAGCGAATGCTTAAAAAAACGAACGCTGATTTATCGACCCCATGTAAGCGAAAGCTTACAATCCCAAACACTTAGAACAGTGATTTTTTTTTTCCCCAGGGAAAAAAATCACTGTTCCAAAAAAGAAAAAGAAAAACTTTAAAACATTTGATAAGGTGGTGGGCTTCGCCCCCCACACCCCCCCCCCAGTTAAATATACCAACTCCGAGATCGCACTACAGTGACAAAAATGACAAAATAACGAAGGCGGACAAGTGAATTCTTTCCCAGGGAAAGAATTTGCTTATATGCTGTTTCGGTATTTTGCCGTTTCATGCTTTCAAGTTCGATCAAGACGCATTCGAAAGAATGCGTCTTCAATCATATAATACGGAACCTATTTTTCTACCTTTCCAACCTTGATATCCAACATTATGTCTAGTATTGCCCTAAACCAGAAGATCCACGCCACTGTTTTTATCCTCATACAAAATGATGAAGGGAGAAGAATTTTACAATAAGTGATCTTAGATATCAAAGATATTGGGAAATATGTCCAACACTGTCTGCTTCATAACTAATAAGTTCAGTGACTGTATGCGAAAGCAAACCATTTCCAGGTGACTGTTTAGCTGCTTGTATTGAATTGCCTTTTGGTTTAAAAGGGCACTTCCCTTCAAGCAGCCGTAAGAGCTCATTTGTATTTTTTTTTCCACAGGATCTTCCTCTGTTGCGTTCTCTGACTAGCTATTTCATTGTTTCTCCATGAGTTTACAAAGCACACTGCAAGTTAGAAATGGTCTCCAAAGCTTGAGGTGGCTTAGTGGCATCCTTTTCCCCATCATTCTTATATCTGTCTTCTTTCCAGGAATATTATTTTCTTCTGTTGTTGGGCCTAGTGATAGAGCGAGAGAATCTAGAAAAGGTGGTATTCAGTAATGTTAAGTCTATAGTTAGCCACCATAACATTAAAGTGAATTAGCGTTTACTGTGAAAAGGTTCTAATAATAGGGAAATAAAATATAGTGGCTGAATTATATAAATGGTGACTGTGGATTTTTTTTTCCTTTTCTTCCCAGTTTCAGTAATCAAAAAGTCTAGTGAATTAATTAGCCTTCTACCTGCAACAGGTCTTCGTTGCAGGATGGTAAATCTGTAATAGCTATATTTTTTGTACTTTAAATCTTGTTCCATCCATGGTGTTTGAATAACGATTGGGCATCTTCCTGGAGCTTAGTGTCATACAAGACACCTGAATGCCTCTATTTCCTGAAAAAAACAACTTCTTCATATTCTATCACAGCTGAAAATATAGTGTATATATTGACTCATTATAACATTTCATTTTTTTGGTGAGTGAGTCATTTCTTTTAGATATTCTTAACATATTTCTGTCTTTTGCTCAGTTTTAGGGTACCTCCTTTTGTGCCTTCCATTTCAGGTAACAGAAACACAGGAGAACTGGATCTGCTTGCATAAAATGTTTCTCAGACCATTTGTTGTCCTTGATTGTATTACACTGCATCTTGTAGAATAACTTCCTGCCAGGCAGAATATTCAGAAAGTGAAATGTTTAACCCATTCAGTAGTGAGAAAACAGGGACTGTTCAGTTAGTTATTGCTGTGTTGAGTACATCCCACAGGCGTACTTTACTAAGATCCCACAGGAACTGCTGCCCAAAGAAATAGTGGTAAATAAGCCTGATGATGCCTTGTTTGGGCTCTGTGAGCATCATAAATTTGTTCCACTAACTAACCTAATGCTTGGTGCAGTATCAAAAGCTGTCCATCATTGTGATCACTGCTGCAGTAGGCTAAGCTATATGAGTTATATCCTGCATAGGTTATAACACCTAGCCAGCTTCTAAAGCTTCAGGGCACCTTCTGTGTGTCTAAACTATTATTCATCTCGAGAATAGCTGACTAAAAAGTCAGATTTGGGCACCAAGCCCTTTGGAGCTTCCTTGCCACCAAGATAAGTGCTCCTGTGTGGGCTTTCAATGATCAAAGATTGGCTAAAGCTATTCCATTGCTAGGCAGATAAGTTCCCTTCAGAGAAAAAAATTACACTTTACCTTTTTCTTAAATAAAACTTACTTTATATAAAACAGAAGAACTTTTAAGCTAGAATATGATGTTTTTGTTGACTGTCTAATGACTTTTATGCACTTTTTATTGTTTTATTTTTGTGGTAAAAAATTGTTTAAACTTTTTTGTGGAGAAATTGTTATTTTTACTTTTTGGGGTCTGTACAGGGCTTTTTACGAGTTTTTTTTTTCATCAGGGAAAAGTAACCTTTTTTCTACTTTCCTGTTTTACTGACTGTTGCTGCTAAACATGCAGCATTTTTGGCTTGACCATGAAACAGTGTGCCAGTTCCTCCATCCACAAAAAGAAAAAGATTGTTAAGCAGCTTTTCCTACAACAGCAGGCTGATAATTTGCCTCAGCCACAGGTGAGTGACCGTACTGTAGCCAAAACTAGTTCCTCAGACCACTCTAGCTGGTTCATCAGAAAACTAATATTTTTCTTCGGATCCCTCTGGTGTACTCCATACAGCCCCCATGGACCATGAGTTGGACATACCCACTATGCTGTTGGGGTCCCTTTAGTGGACAAGGGAGAACCACTGTTGTGTCCTGGGAGAAGGGGTAGAGAATGAGCCCCTGCTTATCCAGAATGCTGTGCCCATCTCTGGGGAAGTTGGTGCTGTCAATACTGGGTTTGTTTCTTCAGAAATTCCTGTCAAAAAGAGAAAGAAAGCCAAACATTTGTCTTGTCTTGTTTCAATTACTGTAGACAGGCATCATTTATTAGACCTGGCTCAGGATCTTGTACAAGCTCTTGACCCTTCTTATAACGCTGTTTCTAGTAAAAGAAAAAGGGATTCCTCTTTCCATGAAGAGGCCCAAGAAATTGAACCTGTAGGGGAATGTGAAGGGGTAGATGCATTTTTTCTCCTTAGGTTTTTTTAATTCAAATTCTGAAGAGAGTGCAGTATATGATTCTCCCTGTGAGGGATTCACTTTCTCTGAGATTATTTCCAGGATGAATCAATGTTTTCAGTGGGAGAATAGTGAAGTTTTTCAATCCCTTGGAAAATTTTATATGATTTGTTACTACTGGAATTTCCAGAACCTTCACCTATCCCTCCAGCTTTGGAGAATCATTTTGTCACAGCCTGCAATTTCCCTGACAGTCAGCCTGCTGCCCCTAAAAAAGTAGATTTTGTAAATTTCCTCAAGTCTTTCAAGTTTTTATACATCAATTGCAGACCTAACCCATCAGCTATAGCCTTAGTGAATCCAGCTGCTGCTAAACACTTTGTTAATTCTAATCCCTGTTCATTTTATAAGGATGGAAAGGATTTTGATAAGTTTGGTGAAAAGTATAAGCTTCTGCACTTTTATTCTTAAAATTCTAAACTATCATGGTCATACGTTGAAGTTTATCCTCACTAACTGTGAAGGTATGAAGAATGTTTTGGTTTCAGTTTCCTCTTGTGAGGAGATATCTTTGTATAATTTAGTTTCTTCTTTTTCAGAAGTTACTAAAGATTGCTTAGAGTGTGTTTATGACTCTGTGAATACTATCTCCAGGTTTGCTGCCACTGGAACTGTTTTAAAGAGATTGCCTGGCTTCATTCTCGAAACCTCCCAGAAGATGTTGAAAATGGAATTTTGAAATCTCCATTGGACAAAGGTTTTGTGTTTGGACCTTCTGCTGTAGAAGTCAATGAAAGTGTAATGAGAGGGAAAAGCTAATTCAGGGAATCTCTCAGCTCTCCTTCTGTTCCATGGGATTGTCTGCTCCCTCCTGTAATTTTGGCAAAAAATAAATAGTCCCAGCAGAGTGCTGGTAAGCAGAATTTTAAAAATCATTGCCACAGAGGTTCCAAAAATAAAGCACCCCCCCAGAACAAAAGATAGTCAAATAAGTCAAAATAACAGTCCCGTAATCCTCCCAAAAAGTCTGAATCACCATTTCTCTCTTTGGCAACAGATTTTTTTTGCAGACAACTGGGTCTTGAATGTGATTCACCAAGGCTACAGAAGGCAATGGGAGGACCTTCCTCCTTTCATTATTCCTCATTTAAGTTTGTTATTGCCCTTAGATTTAAAAGATGGGTATCATCACATTCCTATTAATCCAGATATCACATGTTTTTTAAGGTTCACATTCCTAACATATTCATCTGAGGTGTTCTACCGTCTGTCTGTATGCAGATGACTTGGAATTGGGTAAACTGATTTCATTCATGTGTTACAGATAACACATGTCTGAAAAAGAACTTGACTAAATTGACCGTTTGGGCACAGGAGAATAATGCACTGATAAATACAACAAAAACTAAGCATATAAGATTTGGGAGACATAAATTGAACGGTGAATATTTAATACAGCACACAGTAATTGAAACTGTAGATTCATTTAAGGACCTGGGTATAATAGATCCAGCTCTGAGTTTTTCTAATGATATCAACCAGTTGGTTAATGATAGTTATAGAACTATAGGTTGTATAAAACGATTTATAAAGTCTTGGAAATCAGAAATGATGAAGTCATTGTTTGTTAGTTACATTAGACTCAAACTTCAGTATGGAGTAAAAATATGGAAAACTTATAAGAAAACAAGCATGAGTAAACTGGAAAGAGTACAGAGGAAATATACCAAGGCATCCATGGATGTGAGAATATAAGTTATTATGAAAGACTAAAATATCTGAATTTGTACAGTGTATCTAAGAAGAGATCTTATTCGGGTATATAGGGCATTTAGAGACAACTACCTCTGGGAATGTTTGGGGTTATCAAAAAGTAGTAGAGAATCATCAGACAACCTGTGTAGAAGATTCTATAGGAATGAGAAATGTAGCAGTTGGTTCTCTAAAAGACCAGCTGATGCATGGGACAGACTACCAAAATACACTAAAGCAAATACTACTTTAGATATTTTTAAGAATATCCTGGAAAGTTATTATGGGAACAGGTGCTTTGGCATATTGGCATGCTAGAAGGGCATTAATGCCCATGCTTGAAATATTTGTATGTATGTATTATCAGTTCTCTGCCTTACCCTTTAGGCTATCCAGTGCTCCAAGTGCGTTCACAAAGTGTTCGCTCCTGCTAATCAGATGATAAGGGCCAGACATTTTCTACAGAAGATAAGCCCCATTGCTTATGCTGACACCCTTTTGCTGACATTTGAGTAGACGGCTGAGAAGGAAGCCTGTTCAGCTGCTGAATGGGTGGACTGACAGACACATTTTTGAGTGGAGAATCCCAAAAAGCATCATTTGATATGGAGCCTGTACAAGCCAACAACACATTAGCACAGTTGAGTGGGGAATACACTTCTATAGTAAGGATTTTGTGCTTGGACCTCTGCTTTGGGCAAGTCACTTGCACTCAAATGTTTGACATAATTCACATAATATGGAAATGGTTAAAGCTAGAATGGCTTACATCACTTCATATTACAGAGTTCATTATAATGGACGATTTACTGGGAAGTATACCATTTGTTGTCTGTTGCTTGTCAAGTCTGGTGAATCCTACCTCCACAAACTAGCTAATAAAGCTAGTTGGGAAATATGTGGTGCTAAGTGAGGCAGGCGAGTGATTACTGCTAGCCAGGTACTGAGAGAGGAAACCTCAAAGTAAGACAGTGTTTTCCTTTTGATTCTCGCCTGCCAAGGAACCGTTTGTTGCAACTGATATTTAAAAGCATATCAAATAAGACTGAGGATATTATGGCCTTTATGAACTGTGTTCTTGTGAGACTTGTACTTTTGTTTTAGCTGGTATCAACTGTTCTACTTTTTGCTCTTCTTTGCATATTATAGTTCTTGTCCTTTTAGAACTGCAGTAATGATTATCAGCTAATCAAAATACAAACTTTAGTCTTGTATCTAGTATTTAATTATGTGCTAGGGTGAAGCTTCCATAGTAGTTTTTTTTTAATATTTTATTTATTTATTTTATTTAAGTTTCCATAGTAACATTTTATTTGAAGAGGCAGTTGTTTTAGGAGACTGGCTTTTCAGTGAAAAAAAAATATGGCGTTGTTGCTTTTATTTACATTTTGTTAGTTAATTAGTCATTTTGTTAGTGAGTTAGTTTCTTTATTAATGAAGTTTGGATTAGTAGGTTAGCCTTAATAAGCTGTTCTTATATTATATATTTTAATTTGTCTCTAGCTTTTTAGTTTTAGTTCTGAGGTAGCACAGTCTCAGTTTACACTATGGTGCTAAGGAGCAGAGGGACTTGGTTAAAGGAATGAGTTTAATGCTTTTATTGCCCTTAACAGAGCCACACACTGTAACCACTCCCTTGCTCCAAATAACCTGATTCTATTATATATAAATAATGAATGTTTTTGATGCTTTTCATTATACGCAACTAGGATCGCTTCTTTGTGTGTTTTAATAATGGATATTCCATTTTAACTCAACTTGGGACTACCTACTATTTTCTATTTTATTATTTTGTAGTACGTATTTTACAGTTCAATTTTATTAGTAAACTAGGTGCATAACATAATTCAAGGAGTGAACGTCACACCCTCCACACTGCAATGTTTCTTCTTTTTTTTTTATTCACATTTCCAACAATTCTACTGTAACTGACAACATGACATAACTATGTTATGCCTGAGATCTATAATAAAATATCACATCTCCCTTATTTAAGAAGAAAAATGCACAACCCATATATCTAAACCTTAAAATAATGTAAACTCAAAATATTTCAACCTCCAAAAATAGGGTTACACTGTTAATTCATAATGTTTGCATTAGCGTTGATTTACAACCCGAGCTCCTCCCAGTGTGGGGACTCATTTGCCAGACTCCCAATTTCTAACTGTACTAGCCTTAATGATGCACATACTTAGAGAAAAGAAAAAAAAATAAAAGAGGAAAACACACTTTTCCCCTTTTGTCTAAGTTGCCTGACGTTGGTAATAACATGGCATATGTTCTTCGTCTTCCATTGCTGCAGTCCTGACTATTGGGTATAGTCCGCGTCCAGTCGGCCCGAATACCAGAGTATAAGGCTGACGTCGGTCAGGGCGCATTAGACTGACGTCAGTACGTCAGGGTACTAATGCGCATGACCGACGTCATATCCTCAGTCTTTTTTGCCGCATGGTCCGATGCAGAAGCAGTTTTGCGAGTGCAGGTTGGCGTACTGAAATATTTCCGAAACCGGAGTTTCAGACCGAAACAGAGTTGGCTAAGTACCCGCTAGGGAACATTTTAGTTTTTCTTGCCTCAGTATTTTACCGGATGTCAGAAAAGTGAATAACTGTATTTCTTGTGGGAAACAGATACCTCATAGGGATTATCATACCTTGTGTATACCTTGTTTAGGGCCTGAGCACGACGTTGTTGGTTGCCGCTCTTGTGCTAGGTTTAACAAACGCACTATTAAGAGGAGGTTAGACTGTGCCAGGTTAGTGTTTGGGAAGCGTTGCAATTATAAAATGCCGTCGGATGCTCCACGCCCGCCTCCAAGAAGCGCAAGGATAAAACTGTGAAGCCTAGGGTTGAGGAACCAGCAGTCCCGGACGTCGGTTCTTTAGAAGGCTCAGTGGAGCCGGAGGTTTTGCCAGGAGTTTCCATGGAGTCCCAGGCAGAAACTATACTCTTACAGGATGTGCCTTCTCAGGAGGTAGGCCAGGCTGAGGGGCTTCTCAGGTGACTGTTCTTCCCTCTCTCCCAAGGTAGTTAGGGCCTCCTTCTGTTGCCAAAACTTCTTTGAGAGGTAGGGCTACTTCAGCTTCAGTGGGGGCTTCTCCTAGCATTTCGGTTCTGTACCTAAGAAACATATGCTTAAAATGGCAGAAGATTTGATTACTATGATTAGGGGTTCTATGCCCCCGCCTGATAAGAGGCCTAGGGTGGAACCGGAGTTTGATAGTTTTGAACAGTGTTCAGAGGCTTCAGAATCTTCTGTGGAAGATATGCAGGAGTATCCTACTTATTCTGATTCTGATGTGGATGATTCCACTCCTACAGCTTCTCCACCTGAGGATTTCTCATTTTCAGAGACTTTGCATTCCATGAGGGAGCACTTTAAATGGGAAGGCCAGGATTACTCTGACTCCAGGAAAAGGCTTAGGGAGTTCTTGTTTTTACCCCAGCATAGGCCTTTAGCTATTCCTCCTGTGTTGAATGTGGTGGAAGATGTTTTTGCAGAGGCTTCCCTGAACCCTGACTCCAATTTCTAACTGTACTAGCCTTAATGATGCACATACTTAGAGAAAAGAAAAAAAAATAAAAGAGGAAAACACACTTTTCCCCTTTTGTCTAAGTTGCCTGACGTTGGTAATAACATGGCATTTATGATCTAAGTAACATGTAACATAATGTTTTGAGATGTGGAAAGCACATTTCCCTTACAAAACATTTCAGATGCTGACAAATCATAACTCAGCAGCTCATAGTGTTTTCTAATACTGCCCTACAGAGATCTTTGGCAAGTCATATTTCTTTTTTCACCATCCCTGGTGTCTGCACATTGTACTCATTTTTCGAAGACATGGACATCACTACAAGCAGGTCAGTCTGCAGAAAGGACTAGAGGGTAGTGGATAGTGATAGAAGGGAAAAGGGGGTTACTTCCAGAATGTATTTAAGTAGCAGGGTGTTGTCATTCTCATGGCTGACCCCTTGCTAACACGTCAACTGAATGGCAAGAAACTAATATACAGGGAGGAGGCTTATCAGTGAATTCCTAAAGTTGCTGGAAGGTGACAGAAGGAAAGTCCTACCACTACCACATGTGGAAAAATGGATGTTTTGAATGTTTGCGTCACTTAGACTACCCTATCCTTCAGATCTGAAACACCACATAAACCATCAATTATTCAGTTACCCACTTCTTGGTTATAAATAGGATGTCAGGAAAGAGAGACATCATTGACAGTTTAAGCCTTTTTCTCCACTACTGCTTTCCTTCGTTTTGACTTTATTTGATAAGTCTGAGGAAGAACATGCAAAACAAAGCCAGTGTACTCTGCTGGGATAACATAAAGCTTGAACCTTGTGGTTGCTTCAGGATGTGACTTCATCTCCTAGACTAACAAATATCCTGTATGGAAGATGGCACAAGTACACATAATGGCTTCTAAGGTACAGCCACCTGAAAATTAAATATAAAATAATGTCATATATTCTGAAATTACTCATATTAATTGCAGAATGGTTCCTTTTAGATATATGTGTTGCTGTGTGTAAGTCTACTGTTTCTGTCGGTTTTCGGTTCATCTTTCATGTTGTGGTAAAGTTGTATCATAAGTGTAGTGGTTGTTCACCAATCATCTTTCAGCATTGTCTATATTTTATTGCATCTTGTGTTCCTAAACTGAGAGAAATATTGACATTTCAAATGGAAGCAGACTCTGCATAATCATTGGCTTTCCTTAGTGTACCATGTAAGAGAGAAGATAATCTCAGCAGCATCAGCAAGATGCCAGACATTTTTAAATTTAAACCAGAACTAGGTTGTAGGGGCATACAAAATGCCAGTGAAGATGGAACAATGGCAGAATGTAGCATATTGTCTGAACCACATATTTTTACAGAAATATAATGCCAAAGTTCAATGTAGTAATGTCACCTTGGGTAGCATGACAGTCACATGATTAAGGATGTCATCTACTAGCAGAAATATGACTAGAGTGGATGATGGCAAATTGTGTACTCCTAATTATGGTACTCTTCTTGTGGGGAAGGGGATATGAATTAGGCAAGGACGTACCCTAGTTGTGAGCTACTGACTCACTTTTTCCAAAAGGGACAGTTTTCTAGAAAGCTTTCACAGTTATGATTTATTCCATAATTTGACAAAAGCAGTGGTACTCAAGATATCTTGGGTGTTTCACTCCCTAGGTGCATTAATTGTCCAAACCCACTGTTTACAACAAATTTGCATGTTGTGCATTTTCAAAACAATACAGCTATTGTGCTGCTGTGTCTGTATGTGATCCATATTTTCTGGTGGGATGGTTCCCTTGTGTTTGGTTACTACAGCATTTCACAAATGATCAGATAGTAATTCTTTGAAACTAGAATGGTCTGCTGATGCCATATGGATATAAATAGCATGTCAAGCAATGCAGTAATCTTCTTGTTCTTAATGACTTTGTTTGAATATACCTGTTTATAAAAAGTGAGGGAAATGACAGAGCTGGAAACTGAAGCCTTTGAATTATTCACAGGCCGACTGCAGTGCCTGCAGGCTTCCCCACACCACTCTGCCAGCGCACCTCCACACCCACCATGGAGAGACAACCCCTGTCTTCGGGTGAGAGGGTATTTCTGTTTTCTTTCCTTTTCATTTTTAGTGATATATTGTGAAATATTGTATATATTGAATTTAGGCTCATGTTTATTCATTAAGAAATGCTGAAATGTAGAATTTTATCAAGTGTGTCTGAACGAACAGGAGATATACCATTCCTTTAAGAGTAAATACACTAGAGGGTAGCCAGTATGCATCTCCTGTGAGATCTGGAACCTCAGAAATGTGTTACATTTGGCATTGTTACTAGCCAACATTAAGCATAAATCTGTTTTTCTAAAAAAATATTGTTGACATGTTGCTATATTATAACAGGGCCTTTTTTTCCAATGTATCCGGTTTTGCCTCCATGTTGATGCCTTGGTAGTCAGGATAGAATTAAATGAATATTTTTTTCTGTTTGTTAATATGTGAATCTTGATTTCTTGTGGAAATAAAATAAGAGACTGCAATAAACCTGGCACAACAGTAAAGTACCAATCTTGTTTATACTGGTGCGACCAAAAACATAAAAACATTGCTCTGAGCAGTATCTTTATTTCCCAAACCATCTGCTAACCAATACATTTATTTTCTCCACATTAAAATCATTTGTAGGCCCACAGTGGTCCACTCTGGAGTTATAGGAAACTCATATAAGCAATGAAGCATACCAAACATCAAATAAGCATGCTGGAGATACTTGCATATTACAACTGTATTTGACCTAACAATCCTTCTTGGAAAATTCAGCAGTATGTTAATTTTGATGCATTGCACCTGTTGTTTTGTATTGGCTGTTTGCTGTTTTACTTTTCAATTTATTACAACAGTGACTTAAATAAGAATGGAGTTATTTACTAGATCCTTTTCCTAATGCCTTAATGTCAGTGGTGCACTGCTTGTGACAATAGTGTGGTTGCCATAAAAACAGTCTGTTAATATACGGAGAGGTCATACAATCACTCTATTCTCTTTCTAAAGCCCTGCACTTGCTCAGCTCTTATAAGGAAACACTAACTAACTAAAGCACTACACCCTCCTTGACTTCTCATAAGTATTAGGCTCCCGATTTGTCCTTCCTGATCAAGTGAAAAATCAGTTCCCTTCCCTAATCTGATCAGTAAAAAAACAGTTCCCTATACTAATCTGGTATGTCCAAGGGTCAGTTTCAAGGTTACTCTCCAGTCCAGCTGGTGAATCTGGGAATTTTGAGGCAATGTTGCAATTGCCTTATGTACACAGACAACCCTCTCCTCCTTCCAACAAACTCTAATACATGTGAGAGATGCAGTTACACAGCCAAACTGAAGGCAGAGCTCTCTCAACCCAAGACTGGCACAGTCAGTCAGGAGGAAAAGGTAACCACCCACACCACAAATCCAGTCTCACACAGACCTATTGCATCTGGATACCCAACACATGAACACACAAAAACATACTCGGAGGCTCTAAATAAAAATCTGCCTAAACAGCAAACATCTCCTAAGCACATTTCCAAGCAACAGCCACCCCCTCAACAATACCCACGAATCACATATCTCACAAAATCAGTGTGCCTCACAGTCACAGCCCTTAAGGCCAAACAACACACCAAATACACTTGTTATAAGGGACTCTATTGTCCGGCACACTGACGTCCCGCTCACCAGACTGAACAAGGAGAAGGTCACTGTAAGCTGCCTGTCGGGTGCCAGGATCCGCCACATAATGCAAGCACTCAGGTCACTCCAAAGCAAGTACAAGTATGACTCCGTCATTGTCCATGCTGGTGTGAATGACCTGAGACGTACCTCCCTGGACTACATAAAAAGAGAAATAGAGGAGCTCTCTAACCATGTAGCCCAGGCTGGTATGACCCTGACCTTGAGTAGCATCTTGCCCTCACCAAGAATGATGCCACAGTATAAAGACAAAATGATCAGTTTCAACAATTGGCTAAAGTATTGGTGTCATTCAAAGGGGATCCAGTGTCTGTCAGCCTGGGATGACATGCTCGATAAGCCACGTTGCTTCGCTAGGGGCGGCTTGCACCTGTCACCCTTAGGCTTTCGTATACTGGCCAAGGCTCTTGCCACCCCCATAGTGCCTTTTTTAGGCAAGGCTCAAAGGACAAACCCACCTCCATAGACAACCCAACGATAAAAAAACTAAAGGTAATGCTACTCAGTGCCAGAAGTCTAAACCTCAAGATGCACGCACTCGAGGCTCTCCTCAGTATGGAGAAAATCGATGTCTGTGCAGTAACAGGAACCTGGTTCAAGGCTCCTGAGAGCACCCCAGCACTACCAGGTTATAACTCATACCATGCGTTTTGGCCCCAAAACTCGGACCGAAGCACAAAAGGAGGGGGAGTATCTATATTCATCAATGACACCTACACCTCCAGGTTAGTGGCACTGCATGAAGCATCAGAAACCATCCATGTGCAACTAACAGCAGGCAAAACTGCCTTTCAGTTTGTAGCCTGCTACAGAACACCCTCCCTATTACAGGAACCCCACTTGACATTCCTGAGAACACTGGAGAATATGAAGGTCTCTCCAAACACTATGTTATTGGGTGACTTCAACTACCCAAACATTGACTGGGAAAACTACTCAAGCCCAAGCACCCTCGCCCAACGGTTTCTTGAATTTATAAACTCTAACGCAATGGAACAACTGGTCACCGCTCCCACAAGAGGGAACAACATATTGGACCTGGTCATCACCAACAAGGGGACTCAATGTTCCACACCAGAGGTAAACCCCTCATTGGTAAGATCAGACCATAAACAAATTTCCCTGGACATCCATATCCCGTCCCCACCCCCAGCCAAGGAAATCACTGTAAAGAATTTCTCAAAAGCCACCTTTGCACTTTTCAAGACTGAGGTGGAATCCTTCAAAGCCCCTGGGCCAGAGGATAATACAGCCCAATCCGCAGAATCCTTTACAAATGCATTCTATGAGCACCTGCAGGAATGCATGGATCGTGCTATCCCAAATATAACCAAGACTCACTCCTCCAAAAACAGGAGACCGGTCTGGTGGACCCCGGCCATAAATAAACTATACAACAGAAGGAGGAAGCTACTACATGACAGAGCAAAATCCCAAAAAGGGAAGGCATCTCTGATCAATATTAGCAAGAAACTTCAATCCCTCATAAAATCATCAAAGGCCAGTTTCGAAAGAAAAATTGCCCTAGACACTAAAGATAATCACAAGGCCTTCTTTAGTTATGTCAGGAACATGGGCAGAAACTCCCAGATATGCTCTGAATTGTTGCATAACGGTACAAAATATACCGAACCTACAGACATAGCCAACATCCTGGCAGACAGATTCAGCGCAAACTTCTCCCCCCCCAAAGGAGCAAATGCCTATCCCAACTGAATGTAACCTCCCTGACATCACAGATGCACAAGTGAAAGCTGCCCTCTCCAAAGCAAAAAACACAGCATCTATGGGACCGGATGGTGTCCCAGGCTGGGTCTTACACGAGCTCCAAGAAGAACTGAATCCTCACATTGTCACTGTTCACACTTAGCCTTACTACAGGATATGTACCCAAAGAATGGCGTACAGCAACAGTGGTCCCACTCCACAAAGGTGGTGCCACAACGGACCCCGGAAACTATCGCCCCATAAACCTGACTAGTCTGGTCTGTAAAGCTATGGAGCGTATTATCATGGAACTCATAAACAAAGACATTGGGAGCCTCCAGACACTGGACCCTACCCAATTTGGCTTTGTTAAGGGCAGATCTTGCCTCTTAAACCTAGTTGATTTCTTTGAAACAGTTACCAAAGCCATAGATGAGGGCAAGATAGTCCACACAGCCTACCTGGACCTCGCAAAAGCCTTCGACACAATACCCCACTTGGGCATCATAAATAAGCTTACCAGCTTAAATAACCCCTATATCACAAGATGGGTTGCAAACTGGCTCAGAGATAGAACCCACATGGTCAGAATCGCAGGTGCCATGTCCGAATCCAAACCAGTTACAAGTGGCGACCCACAGGGCTCAGTTCTGGGGCCTCTCTTGTTCGGTATATACTTCTCTGAGGTTCAGGCTAACACGGGGGGATTAAGGCTGACAAAGTTCGCAGATGACTGCAAACTGGGGGCCATAATCGAATCTCCAGCTGATACAAGCATCCTCCAAAAGGGTCTCACAGAGACGGATGCTTGGTGCCAGAGCCACGGCCTCAAGCTAAATGCTAAAAAGTGCATAGTCATCCCCTTTGGGAAAAACAAGGTGCCCACAAATTACCACATAGGTGGTAATCCATTGGCACGGAAGAAGTAATTAGAGATTTGGGGACCAACGTAGATAGTAATCTCTCCTTTGATAATCACGTTGCCAAAGTGGTTAGAAAGACCTTCTATATAGCCCACCTTATCACGAAAGGGTTCGCATCTAGATCAAGAGAGGTCATTGTGCCCCTCTGCATGTCACTCATCAGGCCCATAATTGAATACAATGCCCCTTTTGGGATGTACCTTACCCGACACCTGCAGCAACTGGAGAGACCCCAAAAGTACCTCACCAAGAGGATCATGGGCTACAAACAGATGTCTTATGCAGCTCAACTAAAGAAACTCCAGCTCTACTCAGTTGCTTACCGCCTACTCAGAGGCGATCTATGCCTGACGTACAAAGCCATGTCAAACCCAGAATTAATGGACATGCTCCACCTCAAAAAATCCAAGTCCCTTAGAGTTACATGCTCCATTGACCTAAATATCAGCACAAAAATAAATAGGACATGCTGGAGGGACAGATTCATTTCCCAGAGGCTCCCCTCACTCTGGAATAGAATCCCAATTCATGTTAGACATAGCCCCTCACTGACCCTCTTCAAGCGAAATCTGGAAGCGTGGATGGGAAATCGCAAATTCACCCCTGGGATCTCTTCTGTGTCCCTGCTAGACAGAGGCACAGTAAACTAATCTTAAAAGGGTACCTTCTGTGACCTACTTTACAGAGGCACAGTAGGCTAATCTAATAGGGAGGCGGAAGCCAAATACACTCTGGCTAGGCTTATAAATGCCCTAGGGCAGATAGCCTAGTATCTACCTATGAACCTATTAGTACTAGGCTTAACTGCCCGTATGGGCCATGTTAAGCCTAGTTAATTACCTCATGTGAGAATCAAACCTTGCACCTTGTGTCTGTAAGGTGAACACCTTAACCATTATGACAAGCTCCCTGTCAGTTGATGCAATTCCCTGGAGTAGGAATAGAACTCACAGCCTTCCAGCACTTAAAGTGAGTGTGCTACTTATTGAGCCACTGGCACTGCATTTTATTTATGCAGTTATTTTCTTAGTGGATATTGTGAATAAAAGCAATATACTCTGACTAAGATATGGACTCTGTTTTGTAGGTAGACAGCCACATAAATATATAACACAGTAATAATGACTGAATGTTAAGTCTTTGTTTGGCTATTTCTCAAAACAATAACATGGGTATCTCTTCATGCACTGCTTGTGCAGAATCCATTTACATATCCATTCATTCTATCATTTTGCATCTTATCAGCATCTCTTGGATCTCACCACTACTATGAGGTAGCCCATAGTTAACTGTAGCAATCTGACACTTTACAAATTTCTTACTTAGTTTTACCATGGTGACCTGAGTTTGAGGATAAGCACACATAATTTTATTCAGAGTGTGGAAGCAGAGAGCTGTGTTGTGCAGGTGTGATGCAGATCTCTTCAACTTGTAGAGAGATTGTGTCATCCATAGAGCAGAACTTCTGCTACAGAGAAGCCTAACACAGGGCAGGCAAACATGCTTGACATTAAAGGTCACTGTAATAAAGTACAGTAGTGTGCACATGGTTTTGTATATGAATCCTGGGGAATTAAACACAGTTAATTTGCAGATTAACTGTAACATGTTCAATGGCCTTCAGATGGAAACATCTCAATCAGATTTGGGAGCCAGTTATGTTTTTTATATATGAAATTTCATCCTTTTTTCCCCGTTAAATCTTCTTTCACCACTACTTGTATTCTTTCATCTTACTACCCCCACCCCAGCAGTTCTGTAATCATCAGCCACCTGCTGGGACTTCTTCCTTCCTTTCCTGTATGTTTAGTTTACCCCCTGGTCAAGGCCCTGAGCTGCAGACCTTTATGCCAAGTATCCAAAAACTGATGTGAAAGAGCCCTGGTGCCTCATCACCCTTGGTTGCTGTGACCTTGAAATAATAAAGTTATTAATTGTTGAGCAGGACTGAATAATGTTGTTTAGGCTTCTCAGACAGCCTGAAGGGGCAAAAGAGTTCAGCCAATCAGTTGTCTTAGTATGACTTAGTGATAAGTCACATCAGTATTTTATCCTGTGGTATTATGGATAATCCATGCAAATGCCTGTCATCTAATTTATTTAGCTCAATGCAAAGCCAAAAAAAAAAAATAAAAGTTTTAAATATTTTAGCTTTATAATAGATAATGGAAAACATATTCTCCTGGAATGAGCATTAAGTAATTAATTAAATGCACGTTAGAAAATGGGCGAACTGTACATCAGAACCTGATTGGAGAATGAATGTTGTCTAGCAGGGTATTATTGTACAAGTAATGCCCGCTGAAAAACAAGTCCACTGCTTCATGGCAGCATATTGAGCTGCCATGGAGCTCAAAGAGAAAAAAAACTTTTGCCGTTATTTTACGCTCGCTAAGTAGCACTTCTGCTGTTTAGTGCGTATAAAATGTAAAAAAAAAAAAAAAAAAAAGAGGGGGGGTTAAAAGAAAAATGTGTGTGTGTGTGTTTATGTCTCTGTGTGTAAGTGTATGCATGCATGTGAGTGAAAGTGAGATCGATCAAGCATTATTTTACACTCGGTAAGCAGTTCTTTTGCTGTTTAGTGAGTGTAAAACTAAATATAACAGAAAAAAGTGTGTGTGTGTGTGTGTGTGTGTGTGTGTGTGTGTGTGTGTGTGTGTGTGTGTCTGTGTGTGTTTATGTTTCTGTCTGTGCATGCGAACGCTTGCTTGCTTGCATGAAAGCGAGGCTTTTGTGAGTGAGAAAGAAAGTGGAGTGAGAGTGATCCAACACTGGCGGCAGCAGCATTAAGTAGGCTTATGTACCTCTCACCTGTTAAGATACAGATAACTGAATAAAACCTAAAATGAAGGGGGAATGAAGGCTCAAAACAGAAAAGTTGCTTCAATAATAGGACTTGTGTTAGCATGCATTTTCTGAAGTGCAAGTGTGTGGGAGGGGTGTATGTGTGAGTAAGGGAAAGACAGTGAGGTTGATGGACCACTGGCAGAAGCAGATAAGATGTTTGCCTACCTCTCGACCCTTTACCTCAAGAAATCTGGGAAATACAGGGGGTACAAAGCTTAAAAAATAGGAACAGATTTTAAATGTTGTACTTAAAAAAATTAAAAAAGTAAATTAAATAACATGATTTGTGTTAACATGAATTTTCTGAAGGAAATAAAATTTGAAAGTCAAATGTATGTCATTATTTAGTTACTTCAATCCCTAATGACTGTCAAGAAACCATTTTAGCAGTAAGGGACCATAAAATAAAGCAAATATCTAGATATTTTTAAAAAATGATATATTTTGGATGGAAAATGCCTCCTCTAACAGCATTTACATATACTACAGCAACTTTGAAAAATTAGGCAGAGGAACTATTTTACATTAAAAATATATAAAAAAAAATAGTATAGTAATAAAAAAATAAATAAATAAAACAACAATTTTACAGAGAGACCATTCTCTAAGCTCAATAATGCCCTCCAGGCAGTGTGTTAATGTGTAATTAATGCCCTTCCAGGGGTGTAGAGGCCCTCCACCTGTAGCATCGGGTCTCATAACACCCCTGGGCGGGCATTAATACACATTAACTCACACCCTGTTAGGCATTATTGCTTCCTTAACCTGGTTAATCCTACAGATCCAGAGGTTATATTAGAGGGGAGATCTGGGTGCAGATTTTTTCACTAGACAATTTGGAGGTGTGAGGAAACTAGAATACCAGTAAAAACTAAAAAAAAAAAACTATGGATATCAGGAGGACATGTAGATTTCACTCCAACATAATATATTAAACCATTTTTATTCCTTTATAGCAGAAAATCAATAGATACAAATGTCACACTGTCTTCCTCTGCTTCTCCAGTCTCTAGTTCTTACTACTTTTTTAATTTGTCTTTTTTTTTTACCAGATCTGTCTGTGGATTTTACAGAGCATGTGTGCAGCTGTCTGTGTCATGTCTGAAGTGGTTTACTCAGTACCATCTCTGTATTGTTTGCATGCACTTATACATTTCTTGTCCATACAGTCTTTCCCTTTTTACACGTGATGTGTGCAGTAAACTGAATATTGCCATTTGCTTGTTTGCAGATCTCCTTAATTGTTACATTATAACTTACCTACTCGTGAAATTATATTGTCATTAAAATTCTGTTCAGGTTTCCTAAGAAAAATTTTATCAGCAGTTCTTTACACCTTAATGGACAAGTATTTTTCTAAATAAACAACATACACACAAAGATGACTTTTGCCTTATCAGCTCTGGCCTTTTTTTCTTTGTCCTAGCTATAATGAGTTGTTTTAGTCGTGCTTGCTAGGATTGCAATGTGCTGTTATAAAGCATGGTTTCACTGCATGTATTAGAAACTAATCACACCGCAGATAATTTGGAAATAAACGTCATATTCTTACTGTTATTCTTAAAACCAGTGATGTTATCAAGCTTATTGCAGAAAGAACAACTGTATTTAGCTGTGGGCGTAGAAACTGCATCTTAGATGCATCACACACTTATGAAGACAACAAACAGCAAGGATGTTCATTGAATAACTGTCATGCAGTGGAACAAGTTTAGTAGAAAGAAAAAAATATGATTTTGTATTATACATAAAGTACAGCTGTGTGTATATATGTCAGACATTGACTATAACCTGTGTATCACTTTTCATCTGTAATTTGGTACTAAAAACTGTCAAGTTTCCTGTGGAAGATAGTTCTGTCAGTGTGACTGCAGACATTTATTAACAGGAAGGGAATTATACCATTCAACAAATGGCAGCTCATGAATCAGATGTACTACAGGATCACCGTCGTGTGTGCTTTTTTTCACCCTGGCAGGGTGTTTCACTTTTTTCTGTAGGGTAAAGGGGTGGGTTTAAAGGCTCCCACCTGAGGGCTGCAGAGGGACATGCCACTGCAAAAAAAAACTGTTTTTACCCTGATGTCACCTTCAGTTCCTGTAGGAGAACTATTCATTGAGTTTAACTTGAACATTTTGCTCGTGGCAGGTTATGTGTTGACATTTCTTAGGGGACCTAGCATCAACCATCAGTGTTGATAGACAGTTTTAAAGTAGTTGTCTGCCTTAACCATTTCACAGTTCTGTACCAATAACTTCAAAAAGGCAGACAGAAAAAGCGCCATAAAGTTTATGCAACTTAGCAAAAAAGAGCAGCAGGAGGAAGAAATAAAAGATGGCTGCAGCATGGAGTACATTCTAGGATTTATGGCTGTGGTAAGCTTTTATATCATGATACTGTTTTTTGACAGGATTGAATGTTAGACCAAGAAGCGCTAGCAGGACTCACTTCTAATTAGTACCTGAATGTACATATGATAGTGGGAGAAGCAGCGAACAAAAACAAAAAAAGTTCATTAGCAATCTCTATTAATATATATGACCTGGGAGGCATTAGAAAATGGCTGTGGTTCTGAAAGTTCTCACCATGCTATAGGGCTTCATGAAAGTATGGACCAGACTCATAAGAAACCAAAATGCAGATATACACTGTGAAGAGATTGAAGAACATTAGACATGTGGCCATACCCTGCGTAGCATATCCCTTCCATGAAAATGTTTTCTTTGCCAACTTACAGTGCATCACATTCCGTTTAAAAATCACCAAAGCACCAAAACTCTTTGTTTCTTTGATGTGAAAAAAAGAATGTGTCATTTTTATTCACATTATTAGGATAAAAACAGTGACTCTCCAGTATATGTAGCAAAATGTCACCTAGATGAAGCAGTCTGGGAGTACACTGATAAATGGACATACTTAATTAGAATGCACTGTATGGCCACCTTCTGAACATCTGTAGCTGCTGTCAGTAAGGACACATTGCTGTTGTAAGAAAATGGTAAACAAAACAATGACAGTTTGGGTTTCCTATACATAAGAAGCTAGAACACATAAATCTCTGCAGGCTGATGTAGTGCAATTAAAAGAACTTTTTGAAACAGCTCCCAAGGTAATGCTGCAGAGGAGATAGAATTAAACTTTCTAGCAAAAAGCTGAAATCCAACATACATATTGCATTTTAGAAAGTGTAGTGCTTAATGACTATTGAAGAGTAGAGTTGTGAAGGGCAGCAAAGTAGCTGACAGAAGAAGTCAACACTACTATAAGAAGCAACTACAAGGTACATGATGAGCAGTTGCCTGAGAAATAGGGTACCCCAGTTTCATATCTTTGGGGGAGTGAGAGATGAAGTGTATCTTTTAATTGCACTGTTGGGTTGTTTTCAATCTGTGGGCCCCCCCTTTGTTTGTCAGGACCATGAAAAACATACCTATTGTTTCAAATTCACCTTCTTGATTGTTTCAAGCCTATACTTATCTGATTGGTTTAAGTTACATCTATTGTTTAATAAACCAATTAAGGCACTTTTTTGAGAATTATACCTGAGATGTATGTAATCAATTAAGAAAATAATGGCCTCAAGAATTTCAGACACACTTGCACATAATCAAATGATACCATTGTTCAGTCACTTTCATCCACTTTCATCCATTGATTAAAGGAAAATAGCCACAGTAATGTACATTCTCTGTAGTCAGATAAATACAGTTCAAATATCCCCTACTCATCCATGCATTTACACTTACACATAAGCACATGCGCACATACACAAAAACATACGCGCGCACACACACACACACACACACACACACACACACACACACACACACACACACACACAAATCATTTTAACTACATGGAACATGGGCTAATTCTTGGCCAGGATTGTAAGGGCCTCAGGGCCAATAGCTTAGTAACTTCCTATGATCAAATGATTGATCCTATGAACTTCCTACATCAGTAGTCAGTCACTCATCAACATACTATCTCAGCCCTCACTACATACTGACATCTTTAGTTTACACACCCCTCTGATGCCTAACAAAAAAAGTGAAAGGAGTAATGTCACAGTATATTTCAACTAGGTTCACAGAAACTCACACACTAAGTCTTTCCCCAGCAAGCCAGTTTAATTGTCAGTTTCTTTTCACAGATATCCTGTCCCTGCCCTGAAATAGGCACACTTTCTGGATATACCACTGACACTTCATTTTGATTAAAAGTGAAATAAATTATGGTCACATGAACATACTAAACTGGTTTCTTTCAGACATATACAATACAACCCCCACCCCAACAGGCTGTGTGTCATTGATAGTTTTACAGTAACCAAGCCCTCTGCTTTAATCATATTTTTTACAGACACAAAATTGCAAAACATCACGGCCACATATACAGTGGTCATAATATTTTGCAGTTGTATGTGAAGAGCCTGTAACTGAAAGCAGAATGTGGGATATGAACATTGGACAAGGTTGTTCAGGAACACAGTTTTGAATTATTTTGCTGCAAAAGCTTAAGCAAACTCAAGTTGGCAATTATTACATTTTTGTCACTGAATGGTTTAGCATGCAAGTTTCTGTGAAAGCAATACTAGACATTGTCATATAATAAACAGTGAAATCTTAACAACTTTGTGAAAAATCTCAGCACTGTAGTCTAGGAAGAATACACACACTAGCCATGTAATAAAAAATGGATAGTGAGGAAAGTATAGTGCACTGGTAAGACTTTCAGTACACCATTTTGTTTGCTATGCTCCCCCTGTATGGGAGAATGTAGTTAGTGAAAGGTATCCTGTTTTATAAGGATGCATCATGCCATTAACAACCTACTATTCAGTTACACTTCTCTTTCATGTCTACAAGCACTGGTAATTAGGTTGTCCAGTTGTTGTGCATACCCTGATTCGGTAATTGGGTTCTCCAGTTATTGTGCATACCCTGATTCAGTAATTGGGTTCTCCGGGTATTGTGCATACCCTGATTTGGTAATTGGGTTCTCCAGTTATTGTGCATACCCTGATTCGGTAATTAGGTTCTCCAGTTATTGTGCATACCTTGATTTGGTAATTGGGTTCTCCAGTTATTGTGCATACCCTGATTCTGTAATTGGGTTCTCCAGTTATTGTGCATACCCTGATTCGGTAATTGGGTTCTCCAGTTATTGTGCATACCCTGATTCCAGGAACTTACTTCCTCACTATCAGTCTTTCAGAGATTATCGCATCCTGAACCGCTTCTCTTAGGCTGACAGTGGTCATTTTCTCTCACTTCTCCAAGACTGATCTCCATGCAAAGCTTCCACTTTCTAAACACCAACAATAACAAAGTCCAGCCAGTCTAGTACTTTCAGATCTGCACAAGCACACAGCCTCACATCAAATGTAGTTAATACTCCAAGCATGTAAAGCTTCTTAGCTACACTCTGCTACCAGTGTCAGTCATCTTGAATGAGTTACAGACTACTTTGCCACTTTGCATCGCATTACCATATCATCTGTGTTGTGTAGTTATAAAAACAAAAATTTGGAAAAAACAATACAGGTCGGTGTTTAGCTTGCTTTACTTTTTAAGTAGCAGTAATTCGAATTTCTCGGTGAAGGCATCTGCACAAGTTGAATATCTGATTTTTGTTCACTTGATTGTTCTTAATTGTCAGATTATTTTAATCACAACTTATCACTAAAATAATCGGATAACAACTACAGTCAGTTTGTGTGAGAAGTGACCAGGCTGTCAAGACATCTGCAAAACTTGGAAGCTATACGTGAGAATGATAATTATCAGCCATGCACTGGAGTACTGTAGTGACCATCTGCTGTTTTTAGTGTAATGGTTTATTAGTTGTGTGTATTTTTCACAGATTTCCTATGTAGATGCAGTCAAGCAGTGAACCACATATTTAGTCACTGAGCTGTGACCACAGGTCAGCAAGCATTTATTAAAAGAAACAGCATCACATTACTGAACTTTTGCAGACAGCCATGTATCCTCTGAAACTATGTCCCCAGGGAGCTACTTGAATCACCCCTATTATATACTCCACCATTGCTTGATAGGGGTGCTTGTTTTGGACCTAGTATACTTGTTTAATGGGTTGTTTGAGACTTTGGGAATACCACGGAGATTACTTGTAAATTTTAGAGATTTACAAACCCAGAAATGCAGCTTATTATTAACAAATCACATATTGTGGAAATGCATTCTCCTTTGTAGCTTTCTCCTCACTTCTTTGTTTCAGTGCTTTTGTATTTTTGCTGATCTGTTTCCTTTGTTCCTAAACTTATTATTCCCGGCTTCATAATTATGATAGGGAACTCTGGATGGAGGGAGCCAACTTTTCCTTTGTTTTTGGTTAAACTGAATGCCTTTTGCTAATGCATCCTTGTTGTGCAAAGAGGCTACATAAATTAGTCTAGATTAAGTAATACTTGTGTGTGTTACAAGAATTAGATACGTTTGCTCAGTATACCATAGTTACATCTTGTAACATTAACCCTTAGTCAAGTCTAACAGTCAAAGAATGTAGCACACATTCTTAAACTGCTTATATAACTTCTTGTGAATCTAGTCCACCATCCTAAGGCACATTTGGAGGAAAGCCACTCCCAAGGCAAGACTCATTGGAGCTGTGAAAGTTAATTAGAAATATAATGTTTCTCCACTTGTGTGTGTGGGTTTTTTTTTAATTGATTTAGTGGTTTAAAAACTTTACAAAAAGCTGATATTTAGTAATCATTTTCCCATCCCTTTTCTTCACTGGCAGGAAGACAGATGAGTTAACGATTTAGGACATCCTTTACTCTACAGTCACTGAAACTTTACTTTTAATATGTTGACTTACAGGTGTGATGGCAAGTATCCAATCAGTTTGCTTCTCTTTCTTGGCAGTGTTGTTGATACCTAGCAGCACTGGCCAGGAGTTTAGACACTCTCACAAGAAGAAAAGTTTATTTTCCAGCTAACAACTATTTCTTAAAAAAAATGTAGGAATCAAACACGGGCCTTTCTTTTTCCTTCAGTATTTAAAGGTGGAGCATTTCTTCCCATTTAAACAAAATGTTAACTTGAATACATCCCTGCAGGTTATCCACAACATGTTGTAAGCAGTGTGATAAGCATGACTGTGATAGTCATTTGCAGTCTTCTGTCTTGGTCAAGAACGTCAGAGGGTCTTCAGTTCAGACCTTAGCAGTGGTCTATATCTATGCCTAACTGTATATTGTCACAGTACCTATAGGTCCTTCCAAAATAATCTAGTTTACCAAAGTAAGAAACCCCAAAATGCATCATCTTCCTTTTTCTTTAATTCCACTAATATTATGCTGTCTTTACTTTTCTTATGCACAGATAAGATGATGTACATACCAACAACATTGTACAAAAACTATGGGAGCCACACATAGGGATCCACAAAGACAACAGGGTAATTGGATATTCGAAGCGTTTTGGAGGACAGTTTGCTCACAAGATAGATATGTTGCTTACATTATGCTTATGACACTGGTAATTACCATGTTCTGAAAAAACATTTAAACTGAGGTTACCTGTTCCAGTTTCCAGTGGCAGTGCGGGACAAGAAAAAGTCTTCATATAGAATACAGTGTGATAACAGACAAATATTTAAGATGCTCAAAAGCCATAAAAGACAGTATATTATGAGCAGTAAAACAGCAGTCCCTTTTTTTTTAAGTTGCATGTGTTTAACACAAAGGCTTGTAACTTCTGTGATAACTGTTCTGATGTATCTCCATTTTTAAACAACAGGGGTGTATGCAAGAAATTTACATTTTGGACTCAAATCTAATATTTTTGCCCCCACCACTCATCTGTTGTTTTAAAAATGTGCTAAACCTTCAAAATGCTACTCACAGACATGCAGGAAGGGACAGTTTATATTTAACTGATACCATTTATACCCATATAAAACTGTTTTTAGAGGTGCATTCCTTTCACATAAGCATTTTTTGTATACATCTATACTGTTAGTATTTTTTGACACAATTATAAACATTCTGTACTTTTTGAATGTTGAAATTTTCAAGAGATGCTCAGAAAAAATGTCCTCATATGAGTATACCGAGTATGCCTAGCTATACCCTTGTCAACTTTATAATTTTTTTGCTAGATTTTTTTAATATTCTTTTTGGGTACTGCCTCCCAAACTATCCAGCCCCCCCCCCCCCCCGTCATAGCTGTTGCTGGTGAGGGTAGTAGTGAAGCAGTGATGGGCCTTCATTTACGTGGGTTTTTTTTTTTTTTTGCTGTATTCTTTCTTTCTCTCTCCAAACGTTTTTGCTAGAATGTAAGCATGTGCGTGCTCTGGAGTTAGACATGGTGTTAGCATGTTCCCTTCCTCCCATACTACTTGACAAGTTACTGCCAGCACTATTTTGTGATCGTGACTATGAACCAATGAATCTTTGTACATCAGCAGCTGGCTCTCAGACGCAGCTATGCGTCACTTCTGAAGCTGAATCTCTACAAACCCACCTTCAGACAAAGAAGTTGCCTTTCAACTGTACATTCCTGCTCCCTCTGGACAGCTCTTCCAGTACCTGGGCCGCTGCTCAAACCCTGGTTATCTGGTTTATATTTGAACTTAATTCTTGTGTGCCACAGATTAAGCTAGCTAGACCTTTTTATGAGGCACTCTACTTTCTGAAATTCTTCCTACTTGAAGTCTGTAATCTTCACTTTTCATTTCCTAAATTTTGAATCTGAACCAGATTTGTTTGTTAATTATTTATTGACACATTTCAATTCGCTCTAGATCTAGAAGGATACTTCCACATCTGTTTGAGAACAACAGCTCTAAACCACACTTTCAAACGTCTTCTGGTACTAAATATCTGAGTCATATCTTGCTTTAGGGCATTAAGAGTAGTCCTGTTAGCTTTTTTATTGCTGCCTTGAGACCATACTGACATTAAGCTTTCTCAAGTGAAATTAAAGCCATCATGCTGTAGACAGTCTAGGATTGCTTTAGTATGCCTTCTTTTACTGATCAGAGGTCCAGTATATGAACAGGGCCAGATGAAACAGGAAGTTCTGATGGAAGCATACCTGCCTTCTGGGGCCAAACTGGCACTGGATCTGTAAGGAACCTATCAGCTGTGTTCTTCTGAGTGAATAGGCGGCTGTGCTTTATAGCTTGCCTTACTCAGATTTCTTTTCATTCAAATGATTGTGAACTAGATGTTGAGTTTTTCACAGGTGAAGTGGATTCAGGCAGGAGGCACTCCTAAGAACAAACAATGGGCTTACATGTGTTCATGACAGAGATATGCCAGATTGGATTTGAGCTCATTTTGATAACCTTGACCATGTAAAGTTCATACTTGTCTTGCTTTGACACCCTGGGTGCATTTCTTTTCAGAACTGTCCTTTTGACTTTGAGAACTGGTGTGCTTCCAACTATTTTTCAAAAGTCCCCTATTACACTGATGCTTAAGAATTCTACCTTGGATCCATCTGGATAGTTATTTTTTGGTTACTAAGGAGGTGTTTTTCAAGCAACCTGGATATCTGTTCAGCTCATGGGGATTTCATTCTAGGTTATGACCTTTCCACTATACTGAGATTATTCCCACTTGAGTAGCTAATTATATTTTAGTGGCAATGGATCAAATTACCTTGTACTGGCCGTTTTTTTAAACATATTTTGGTATATACTCAGCAGTAGAAGACATTTCCTTTACTTTCATGCAGCAGACATATTTGTTTTCACAGTTTTCATTAATTTAAGCATTACATAAATTGCTCAATTCCTACCTTCTCATATATTTCACCCCTCCTCCACCTGAACATAAGGTACTTGGTTTGATTCTCACCTTTAAAAGGGAAATTAGCTAGGCTTAAAATGCCCACAAGGGCAGCTAGCCTAGTAGTTACCTATGAACTTATGCATTCATCGCAATCCATTTATTTCTACATAATTTGCTCCTTCCCTTTTCTAAAGACCCTATCTCCAGTTCCTTTATCTCCTTTGCAGTATTCAATACTTCAGCTACAGTTGATTTAGATTTCCATTTTCTAATAATTCTTTTTGGCAGCCAATAGCATTAAACTTAATCAGGCCTTACTGTGTCAGTTCTAATCCTGTATCCCAGTTCAGAAGAATAATTTCCTTAATTACAACCTTTTGTTCTCCCCAACATTTTTGACAAGGTGTTCTGTAGGAATTTTTACAATCTGTCAACTCTTTACATTCCCAGAAATGTATTCACAATTACCTATGTCTTTCCCATCACACCTCAACCATTTGCTATCTGCCTGTGGAAACATTCACTGAAGTCTGCTTTGCGTATAAAAATATCTGTGCAAATGCAAACTCTTCCATGCAAAAAGTCTATACTATACCGTATGGACTTTATTGCATACTTGAGAACCATGTATATGTCCTGGCACACTTCCTTTGTAAATTGCCTTTCCAGCTTTCTCTTCCCAATCCTCTCTAACCTTTTCTGATTGATTCTTTTAGTTATCATGCAATATTTTATATCTCCTACTAATTATCCCTTTTAAACAGCAGATTCTGTATTAGACTCAACCAGGACTAGTCTTTCACTTAACACACTCCTAACCTTTCTCTTTGCATAAACTCTTTCAATCCTTAATAGGAAAGGCTGTCACTGACCTGCAGTCCAGACTTCTGCTTAGCCTTATCCCACTCTGTTGCATTTACCTTCCTAGTTATTTGTTACCACTACATTGGTCCCTTTGCTATTTTTTCCAGTAAAATTCCAGCCCCTATTTTCTGTACCCCTACTTACAGTCATCACTATTGGTAAAACTCTCCTTTCTGCATTCCTGAGTTGGCTTAGTTTTTAGAATACTTTTTGCTACCTTCTGAATACAATAATATGAAGTTGTCCTATCTTGCCTTCATTTTGTACTTGTGGGTTCAGAACTGATCCTCGGTTCTGACTCAGCTGTTTACAAAAGCTCGAGGTCTCCAGCTACCTCTTGGCTTATTCCCTATCCCATGATGCTCTCGGGCGTTCTCCAGATCTCGTTTGCCACTAAACAGCTTGGGCGTTCTACAACTGGCTGTGGCTAAGTTTCTTTACAATCTTGTTATACTTGTTAAAAAAATATTTTTTTCCTAAATATTTGCTTGTGTGCTATAATCTTAGAAGGTTTTTGACCTTATTTATCACAGTGTTAGACTGTGTCCGTTAATTGTGTTTTTCTCTGGGGCCATCAATTTACCTGTAGGCCTACAACTCCATCCCTATCCGGCTTATCTGAACACTTGTTAATTGTTTTTGATTGAATTTGTTTGTTGTGGATTTTTCTTTACTGATAGAACTTTAGACTGAGTTTCCAAGTCAGCCCTTTTAACTTGGGGAGCGGCTCAGCCCATTTTAGTTTGAGGGCTCGTGCTATTAAAGCTGTGAAGTGTGCTGCGTGCTTAGTTGTTTTGTTAGCTGATATTTAGCTATAATTTTTCTTCCCTTTTCTCATTGTGTGGGTGTTGGTTATTTACTATTGGAAACTAGTTTGGATCCCTTTCCTTGAGTCAGCTCATTTAATTTAGAGAGCAGCTCAGCCCGTTTAAGTTAGAGGGCTTTTTTCCAGTGTGGTGTGTTTTATACTACAATTAAAAAAAAAAAAGTTAAAGTTAAATAGTTTCTTGTTTCTATTTAGATAGTTTAAAAATGTACTGGTATTGTTACAGTTGTATAATTTTTCTTGATAGATATGTCTAAGCAATCAAAAGACACTAAACCCTCTGGGTTCAACAAATGTTCTAGGTGCTCCCAGAAAATGTCGTTGTGCTCCATATGTCATTCATTTAGTTCGAGGATTCTTCTTGAAAGAAAAAATAAGCTTGTACTAAGAGGATTGTTAAAGACTTCTTTTTTGGAAGTCTTAGAAGAAGGTCAGAGTACATTAAAGAAAACCTGTTTCCCTCCTTCTAATCATAGAAGCTTAGTAAAAGATCATCTTCGTCAGATCAATCTGGACCTTCAAACAAAATTTCAAAAATGTCTTCATCAGACCCGAAATCCATCTGTCCTGAAAAACCTTCTACCTCGGCTCCTCCTGTTTCAGAACTGATGGTACTGCAGTCTCGGAGCCGGTCCCCTATCCTGGAGCCGGTTTCTCCAACTTTACAGTCACCTACATTACGCAGACCGAGATCTCCTGCCCCTCTTCTCTGTCTTCCAGGAGTTTGTCAAAAGAAGATGTTGTGGATCGTGGGGTGCAGAGGCTCTCAAGTACACCAGCACTAGCCAGATTATTGTCGGAACCGACCCAGTTGGTTTCAGAGCCGAGTGGACCTACTCCATCATTATCGATTCCTCCTTCGACCCACCTTGGGGCCGGAATGCATGGAGCTGATAGTAGTGGAACCATCGGACCCGAGACCTGCTGCAGGATCTATGGCACCAACTTCTGCTCCGACTTCCTCGGTGCTGTCTGAGCTGAAGGAGTCTAGGAGCTGACGCTCTCCGGTCGGATCCGGGGAGGATAGTCGGATCAGATAGTTGTCGGATCTGAACTTGCCTCTCAGAGACTCAGCACGGGTGAGTGCGGCTCCTACATCAACTTTGGAGCCAATCCCCTTGGCGCCAGGGAAGCCTTCTAGTTCTTCGGATCCGGGTGCTTCCTCAGGTCCTGGGCAGGGGGGCTTTCGAGGCGATGAGGAGAGTGCTGTCACCACGAGCACCCCCACTCTCAGATCCAGTCATTCCTCCCCGAAAGGCACCGGTGTCCATCTTAGCACAACCGATTCCACACAGATGTGGAGACCCAAGCTTGTATAGGCCCTAGGGCTGATAGCCTAGTACCAACCTATGAACCTAAGGCCTCAGGAAGCCCCAGTGGGTGAACCCTTCTCTTCCAAAATCTTTCCAGAATGCCCTTCTGAAGTGGTCCCTCGCAAGAGATTATGCAAGAGGAAGCATTTGGACTCCCCAGAGGAGTCGATCACATCAGACGCAGACCTTGATGAGTCAGAATGGTCCCCACGGTCACCCTCTAAGGATGTCTCCTTTGCAGACATCCTAGAAGTCCTTAAGCAGAGAGGTGGCTGGAAGCCCATCAACCCTTCTGATGAGGACTCTGTCTACCTGAAGGCCTTTGGGTCTCACCCTTCCGCCACTTGGGTGTCTCTACCTTTCGATGAACTTATGGATTTAGTTTGTCGAAAGGAGTGGGAGTCTCCAGACTCAGTGAAGCCTGTTCCCCAGAGGCCATATAAATTCATCACATCTCTCGAGGATAAAACCTACCTTACAAAAGGTGATCCAGTAGATGCTATAGTGGTGGCGGCAGCCACCAAGAAGGAGTTGTCAGAGATGTCCACTTCTGTCTATCCCCTGAACAAAGAGTCATATACAATGGACAGATATGTCAAGCGCACATTTTCTTCAGCAACCTTTACTCTCAGGTCCCTGAATTATCTTACACACTTCACCAGATTACAGTGAGATCTCCTGAAGGAGCTTGGAGATACTCTCCAGGGTTCAGTAGCTGCGGGGGTAGCAGATAAAGTGTCCTTCCAGCCCTCCACCTTAATTCAGTAGTTAACTCATCCATGAGGCTCATTTCTTATGGAGCCAATTGAGCGAGTAGGGCAGCGGCTTCAGGAATTTCACTTAGGAGACATTCCTGGATGCGTGTGTGTAACTTTGCGGAACCCTTCAAGTCATCCTTCGTTAACGCCCCCTCCGATGGCTCATCTTTGTTCAGGCCTAAGATCAAAGACACATTAACCAGGTGTGAACAGGAAGGAAAAACTCTCTCTGCCGTTGGGAGTCTGTTTTTCCACACATTCTAGGCCTTATCCTAAAGGCCAAAAGGGAGGAAGAATGTGGTTTTGAAAATCCCAGACAGTTTTTTAAGACACACGTGGTGAGCCTTCCCCCAGGGGCAGAGGGGGAAGCAATAATGGAAGAAGCCAGCCATGCGGCAGAGGGGGTCCACAGAACCAGGGCAACAAAGAATCCTTCTTTGGTAAGCCTTTTCAGCGCTCCTGAACGGAGGTCTGTCTCTCCTTCTGAGGAGGCAGTCAGGGGTTGATTATCCTTGTACCCAGACGCCTGGCTAAAAATAACAAAAGACAAGTGGGTACAAGGCATCATATCCAGAGGTTACTTCATACCCTTTTCAATTCCCGCCCCACCCATAAAAAACATTCTGGATGATCCACCCAGTCACAGAAAACAAGCAACCCTAGAAATTCAGAAGTTGCTAAAAAAAAAAAGAGTCATCCAACCGGACCAGATAGGAGTCGGGACTTACTCAAGGTCCTTTTTAGTTCCAAAGAAAACAGGGGACTTGAGAACCATACAGGATCTCAGCAGGCTAAACAAATCTGTAAAAAAGACAAAGTTCTGGATGGTTACACTGCAGTCGATACTTCCCTTTCTGGGAAAAGACAGTTGGATGTGCTCTATAGACCTCCAGGATGTGTGCTACCACATAAAAATGACCAGGCCATCTGCGCTTTCGGCTGGGAGCTCTGCCCTTTGGTCTCACTACAGCCTCCAGAGTGTTCACCAAATGTATGGCAGTAGTTATGGCTCACCTGAGATGTTTAGGATAGTGTTTCCATATCTAGATGACTGGCTCCTAACCAGCACCACCAAGCATCTACTAACAGAAGCAAGAGACACCACTCTGATACTTTGTTCTCATCTAGGGATCACAGTAAACTACAAAAAATCTGCCTTACTGCCATCTCAACCAATCATTTTTATAAGCCCAGATTTAGACACTACAAAAATGATGGTAAAGCTTCCAACAGAGAGAGTAACAGCCCTTCAGGTACAGGTTCTAGACCTTCTTTTCAAAAGGAAGACTCAAGCAAGGACAGTTCTAAAAGTACTGGGCACTATGGCAGCAGCTATAAACATAATTCCCTTAGCGTGGCTGCACATGAGAATTCTATAGTGGCTGCTGTTTACTCAGTGATCCATGCAAGAACTTCCAATGTCACATCAGATTAAATTAACAGAATCATGCAGGAGAGACCTTCATTGGTGGCTTCACTCCAGTCAAATCACTTTAGGTCGACCTTTTTTTCTTCCACAACCACTTGCCACAGTGACCACAGATGCTTCCCAGAGGGCGGGGGGGGGGGGGGCATTATCAGGGAAGAACAGTCCAAGGCACTTGGCAGGATCACGAGCCCCACTTACACATCAATGTCCTAGAGATGTGAGCGATGCTTCATGTATTGTAGGCATTCCAAGACTCTCTTCCACTAGGAACGATTGCAATCCAAACAAACAATATGTCAGTGTGATATGGTATATAAACAGACAAGGAGGAACCAGATCTTACCCCCTTTGTCGAGATGCCCTGAGAGTATGGCAGTGGGCAACCTCCTGCTTTCTGGTAGCAATGTATATCTGGGGGAAATCCAACGTGTTAGCAGACAAACTCAGCAGGGCAATACTGATGCCTCACAAGTGATTCCTGAAACAAGACATAAACGGAAATGATTTTCCAAAAATGGAACCAGCCTTGCTGCGATCTTTTTGCCACATCCATGAACGCCAAATGCAGCAGCTAACCTGCCCTAATCCCCCCTCCTGGGGAATTCCCAAAGGATGTACTTGTACACAAGTGGTCCTTGGGTCTCCTCTACCCCTTTCCTCCTTTTCCATTGATACCCAAAGTTCTTCAGAAAACCAGCGCATTTGGAAGGACCTTAATACTTATAGCCCCTTACTGGCCTCATCAAATTTGGTTCCCCTTCTTGTGGCCTCATCTTCAGGAGGAGCCTTGGATTCTGGACCCAGTGCCGGATCTTCTTACCCATTCGTCAGGAATGTTCCATCCATCTCTTCAAACCTTCAAGTTGACAGCTTGACTTCTGCAATCCCAAACATAGCCATGCTACCTAACCTTTCACACTCAGTGTAACATATCCTGATTTCTTCTCACAAAGCTTCTGCAAGAAGCTTTTATCTCAGCAAATAGAAAAGATTTTCCTCCTAGGCCTTAAAAAAATCATATTGACCCTTTCTCTGCATCTATGTCTTCTATACTGGAATTTTTAGCAAAACTTTTTAATGAGGGAGCAGCTGCAGCTACTAATGCTACTAATCGAGTACAATTAGCAGCAATCTCTAGTTTTCATTTTGGATGAGGGGGACCGAACATTATTTCCCACAGACTTTATAAAGCTTTCTTGAGAGGTACTAACCTGTTAAGACCATCCATTAAACCACCTCTACCTCCATGGAAACTAAATTTTGTATTATCCTGTATAATTCTTCCAGCCTTTGAATCTGCATCATCCTGTGACTTGAAGTTCTTAGAAGAAAATACAACGGCCAGAAAACCAAAATAAATTTAATAGAAGTACTGAATACTCTGATGTCTCGGCTAAAAAGCCTTCAAGGAGTAAAAAAGTACACTGAATCAAGCTGAAAATTTATATAAAATGCAAAACAATAATTCAATTAAACAAATCAATTACATATTTAAATAAGCACCCTCCGATTGAAATCCTCATTTAACCCATAAGGATAAGGATACACTGTATCAAATTTAAGAATATATATACAGCTTCCTTAAATAAAAGTTTGCGTTTAGTCAACTCAATTTCAAAAAATGAAACATTAATTTTCTATAAAATAGTAGCCTTTAAAACTTCACTACAGCTATTATGAAATTCATAAAAATGCCTAGCTATAGGACTCTCTTCTTTTTTATTCTTAACATCCCTTATATGTTCCATAAGCCCCACTTTAAATTGTCTCTTTGTCTGTCCAATATAGAACAAATTACACGGACACTTTAAAGCATAAATCACACCTGTAGTGTCACATGAAAACCGTTGCTGTTCCATTCTTTTTGTAGTATGACTTGAAGTTCTTAACCTGGAGGACGATTTTCTTAGTGGCTATCACTTCAGCTATGAGGGTTTCGGAATTACAAGCATTAGCTATCAAATCTCTATATATGGTATTTCACAATGACAGAGTCTCACTTCGCACAAACCCATCTTTTGTACCAAAAGTATGCTCAGAATCAAACTTAAATCAGTCCATAAACTTACCAGTTTTTTTCTCCAAGTATGGCAATAAGGCAGAATACATGTTACACCAACTTGATGCACATAGACAATTGCATTTCTATTTACACAGAACAAAGGACTTTAGAAAGACTGACCAAATGTTTGTATCTTTTTCAGACTGCAAGAAAGGGGATCAGTAACAAAAAACACTCTGTCCAGATGGTTGTCAGACTGCATCTCATTTATCTATCAGTCAGTGAATAAACAATTTCCAGACAAAAATAAGAGCTCATTCTGCCAGAGCTATTTCGACCTCTTTTGGCTTTCATGCAAAATTGGCAATTGATACCATTTGCGCGGCAGCAATGTGGACAAATCCTCATACCTTTATCACTCATTACAAAGTGGATTTGGCCCCCAGGGACAGGGCCTCTTTTGGGTCCACTGTTCTGAAGCGTGTTCTCCCGTGAGCCACCCAAGAAAGATGGTGCTAGGGACACTGTCCCACAAGTACAGAATGAAGGTGAGATAGGACAACTTCACATGAAGAAGTTATGCACTCACCATAACGTTCCATGTGAGTTATCCATCTCTCCTTCATTCTTACGTCCCACCCTCTTACCCCCAGCCTTTTTTAGTTCTTGGAGGATGAAGAGGTTACTATTTGGCATTTGATATTCTCTGACCTTTTTCTTGGTTTATAGAGCAATGAAGAATTTTGTATATACACATATTACTATACCAGCAAGCAAGATCTGGGGAATGCCTAGAGCATCATGGGATAGAGAGTAAGCCACAAGCTAGTTGGAGACCTCGAGCTTTTGTAAACGGCCGGGTCCACAACTACAGAATGAAGGCGAGATGGACAACTCACATGGAATGTTATGGTGAGTACATAACTTCATTTTCTGTCTGGTTGTTGTTATTTTTCTTAAGGCTCTACACCCAAAATCCTATTCAGTTCTTATTTCTTGACCCCTAGCTATCCCTTTTGAAGACATTTCTATCTTCTGTAATAACTCCTGAATCATTTTCACTACCCAGTTCTTAAATTCCTCTGATTTTAACAAATAAATAGGAAAACACAAGTGTCTCATTTTTACTTCATTACACTGTATCTTTACCTTGGTCTTTTTTGGTGCATGATCTGAAATAGTTATTGGACATGCTTTTAATAATCTATGCTCCATGAAATAAGATTTCTAATCAGCCTAGCTCAGTAATTAAGTATGTAAAGTCTGTCTGAGTCTCTGTTACTGGATTCACATCTTCCATTCCAAAGGCTGTCATAGATTTCTTCAGAAATCTACTGTCTTTTGTTAAAGTTTCCCTTCTATGTCTCTGCGATACATCTTCATGCATTCTATCCTTAAAGCTTATTATTTCTCCCAAAATTTTCTTACCCCATAATAATAATAATAATAATAATGATTAATAATAATAGTTTTAGATGGGTTATAAATACATGGCAGTGTAATCCTCATTCCCTGCCAGTAATGTCTTATTACCACAAATCTACCATTATTAGACCTGATTCATAAAGATTACCACAAAGTGTACACCATGCATACACTTTTTGTGTACATTTTCTGGATTCGAGAACAGCCCTACCATAATACCTGCTCTGTCTATTCACTCAGAAAATTGCACTAAGTGTACACATATTATATACTATGTGGTAACCTTTTATGAATCCTGCCTGTTGTCTTTTTTACCTCTTCTATCACTGCTGGAGCCCCTCTCACAGCCAGTATTACTACTTCCATTTTCCTTTGCTACTGACATTCTACTGGGTGAACATTCTGAAATCCTTTCCTTACCAAATTCACATGCACATTTCTATCTAAAAGTGTCTCTTGTAACATTGCTGTTTGCACTCTGCACTTCTTAATGTAATTCAGTAATCTTTACTTTTTGTCTACGCAGGAATTGCCATTTATATTCCATGTTGATACTGATAAAACAGCCATTCTGATAAAAAAAACTGTTACTTTCACATATTCTGCATAGCAGTTCTTTTAAATATGTTTCCAACTTTCAACTTACAGATACACTGTTGCTTAGCACACTGATCTTGTATGTATTCTGCTTCTCACCTCTGTTTGAATTCATGTCACATTTCCAAGATGTTTCACTAGAAATAAAAAGTAAATGCATTTAAACCTTCCCCAACCCCTTTTAACTCAAAAGAAATACACAAAACCATACAATTTAAAAAAAAATGGAAGTTATCCTTCCATATAAGTGCCTTTGTCCCAAATAGACAGCTGCAACCGCATGCTTTATCTGTTCTAAAGTGCATATGTTCCCACTTGCACATATACCATCTGCCTATGTCCTATCTGCTTTTTCCTTCCAGATGTGAAAAGCAACTTACATTCTCTCAGTAAACTAACTTTTAGTCTTAAGAAAACTAAATTGTGTACTGTTATATTTAATGCATTAAAGTACTAAGGCTGCTGTGGAAGTAAGCTGCTACATCTCCATAAATCAATCCACCCCATTAACACTAGAACCAGGAATCTAAACCTGTTCCAGTAAATAAACAAAACATGGTGGAGAAGCAGATTTATCATGCAACATTTTCATCTTCTCAGGAACAAACTTCAACTCCCATAAAGCAATGTGACAAACTTTCTTCCTTAAAAAGGAAGTTAGACAACTAGATGGGTATCCACACAATCCCCATTGATATGATTGTATTGTTGCTACTTGAAAAAGGAGGTAAAATTTAAGGATAGCTACTGGCAAGGTGTAAATGGCCACAAGGCCCAGTAGCCTTATATTTTATACGATTTCTAGCAAATACTTGCAGAAGTGTTCACATCCGACTGTTTCAGATGTCATTTATTTTCACTGATTTGATTACCAGTTCCCCTTTAAATAATAATTATAATGTTTCTTATAGAAATAACTAATTACAGAGTGTTTAGTCCTTTCCTCTTTAATTGCTTGCACCTGTAGAGACTGAAAACATTTGCCACTGGTAAAAGGAAACAGTTAATAGCTTTACAAATGCAAGAGAGGATTGTAGTAAAGATTATTCAGAATATCCTGATCTGACCTATCACAAGTAATTGGTTGCATATATTTTGTTCATTGTATTTGGCTAAGAAACAGGTGCTAGTGGAAAAATAAGTGTCTCTTCAAATTTTAGAAAACTATTATTTTTCATGCTTTCCATTTTCTACCCTTGTCTTCATGTGAGCTTCTACCTGTATAAACAGGAATTATTATATAATATAGTTAATGCATATTTTCACCCCCCCAGTAACCCAAGATCATAAAGCAGTATATTGTTTATGTCCAGCGTTTATCTTTTTACAGGCTCTCTCTCTCTCTCTATATATATATATATATATATATATATATATATATTACTGTCAGGAAAAAGTACTGTTATTACTACCATAAACTAGGTTGCTGACAACTGGTCAAAAGTTCCAGTTGCTGAAGAGAAAAAAGGCAGTACAGCTGATTGCACATATTGGATTTTCTATGCAGGATTGTGGTACTGTAGGGATTGGTGAATTTACCCCTTCCCCATTGCATTGTGATCGTTGAGTTGGTATATATCATTAATAGGGAATGTGGGGGGTGCAGGGGAGCTTGCCTCCCTGCAAAAACTTGTTTAACATTGTTTGTGTGTGTGTGTGTGTGTGTGTGTGTGTGTGTGTGTGTGTGTGTGTGTTGTTCAGTTGGCTGGTCATCAACCAGCTGTGTTTGTTTACTTACTGTTCTGAATTTTACTTTTGCAGTATATGGACATACATACCATAAACTGCAGTTACTGACAAAACCCTCTGACTTTACATTTAACATAAATCTGTATTTTATACAAAACTACTCTACCAAATAACTTTATTTACTTCAAAGAGATTATACAACTAAGAACAAAAACTTTTCTACTTACAGGTGCATCATCAGTCCCTTCCCTGTCTTTCTAAACATTGACAACAAAGTGGGAATTATGCTTTAAAAGCCTCCCACCAGTTTAACACAATCAACAAATTTCTAACCTTTTTCTTCCACTTTTTCAGAAGTACATACTTCATGTCTAAATTGCATTGAATTGGAATCGTACTTTATAATTCTTCCATTTATTGACTTATTTCATATTATTGCTGGTTTTCTTTTTATCATCTTGACTTCCCAACACTGGTCTCTGGTTCAAGTCCAAGGTACTCCTGATTTTTCTCAAAAGCCTCTTGGCTTTTTTCTGTCACTCTTGTCATTTTTCTTTGAGATAATGTAAAGTGTTTTACTTGCAAATGATGTCTGTGAGCTTCATTATTGTCAGAAGAATAAGACGCAGAGTCGCCTTCAGTTTGTTGGCTCACTCTTCTCCATGAGAAGGCGAAGGCCGAGGTACCAGAATCGAAGTTAATAAAGAAGATATATACTTTTTCAGTCTGGCTGCTATTTTCGTGAACCGTCTTGGTTTTGTTTTTTTGATATTTTGGTCTTGCCACACAGTGTGTTTGGAACATCACTCTTCTTTGGGTAAACTTTTTTATTTCCCAGCTTAACTTATTCTGCATCCAAAAATGTCTTTTATCTTCCAGAAAAAAAGTATTTGAAGACAGCTAGATATTTTACCTTGAATCACATAACTGCTTCTCAACATCCACTGATTGCATTGATAAATTTGCTTCTCTTCTGCCTGGTCTGCAGTGAATAATCATTTTCCTCAAAAAGTCTGGTGTCCAAGTTTTAAATATTTTCCCATATGCCACAGTTTTGTCAGGAGTAGCTCTTTCTGATGGTATGACTGCATCTTTAATAATATATCTGCTTTCTTATAACCAAATTTGGACCTTGCACATGGTGAGACCTTTCCATTAACAAACCCTGCTGTGGAACACCACTCCAATTGTTTAGCTGTACTGTCATAAAATTAATGCAATCTGTTCCTTTCAATTTATCTGATATAGCAGAAATTGTCAGGTTTTCTATGCATGTTCTGTTTTCTAATGCTACTATTTTTTTTAAACCGTTCTTCAGGAGGAGCCTCATATTCAGCCATTTTTTTCTTCATTTCAACCTCTGATTTCTGTTTTTATCATCTTAACTGAACAGCTACTTCTTTCCTACTTTTGTCATTTCACTGTATATTTTTCCAGTATCTAACATATTTAAAACACATTTAAGTGCAGCTGAGTTATTTTTTTCTCTTGATTACTGGAAGCCAACTTCTGTACCGAAGCTGATACCTGAACTGCTTTTTGCTGAACAGCTGTAAGGCTCTTCCTAACCAGAGTTTTTTCCTTCTCTTTTTCGGGTTTTTCTGTCCTTTTTTTTTTCCTTGAGATTTCTTATTTGCTCATTTCCAGGCAGTATAGTGACTAACCAGTAACTGATTTATCAAAATTGTAACTTTTTCTGGATTTTTGCACCACTTTCATTTTTCACACCATAATTGACCTGCTCCTCAGTGCACAGCCATCCTGGAACTGATACTCGTCCTCCTTGTTTTTAAACACTCTTATTGAATTATCACTTAAGACTTAGGCAAACATACATTAACAGAAAGGAAAACAAACCATTTAACATTTTACATTTAAATAACAATATGCATCACATGTATTTTCTTTGCTATTGTTATCAGTCCAACATTACAAAAAATTGCTGAATTCCTGTCTTCCCTTAAACCTCACTCCTCCTCCTCCTGAACATTATTGTGGATGTATTGTTCCAACAAATTTCTTTTACTTTTGTGTAATTTGATACTTCCCTTTCTAAAGATCCCTTTTAGTTTTAGTTCTTTTATCTCTTTTACAATGTTCACTACTTCTAGTACAGTTGATTTAGACTTTGATTTCCATTTTCTAGTAATTGCTTTATGGCAGCCAACAGAATTAAATTTAATAAGGCCTTACTATGTAGGCAGTTCAGACCCTGTATCCCAGCTCAAAGGAATCATTTCCTTACTTACAGCTATTTGCTCTCCCAATATTTCTGATAGAATACTCCACAAGGAATTTTTTTAATCTGCCATGTTGCACTCCCAAAACATATTTTCCCAGATACCTCTTTGTTCTCCATCACACCTCCAACATTTGCTGTCTACCTGAGGAAAAATTCTTTCAAGTCTGCGTGAGGTATAAAAATATCAAAAAATAAAGAAACTAGTGATCTTAAAACTTTGTTGAGCCCAGTCACAATAATTTCCAAAAATCATGAAACACAGGTAGTATTCCAAAGCAACAAGCCTTTATTCGTCACAGACAAGTGATCCTCAGTAACAAAAAAATCAGAAATATTTTAACAGTGTTAAACATATTAGTTTTTATATGCTTAAAAGTAGGTGTGAAAAATGCACATATTGTTTAATTTTAAACCATCCTATTCAAGGCAAATGGTATAAACAGAGCCATAAAAGTGCATTTTAGAACAAGTACCCTCCCCACACACTAATACTGATTAGAGCAAACAAAATCCTAGATAAGGAAAACACTAACTGTTTCCAACCCATATTCCAAAATCAGGTGTTAAGAAAAGCATAAAATACACATAAAAAGACTTTTAACTAAAATCACTTTTGGCTTCCTAATGCAATAAAGCTTTCATCAGGTCTGTGACAAGAACTAAAATCAAGAAAAAACACAAAGCTATCTAACCATAAAAATAATCTGTCTAGAACACTATAAATATAAAAGTACATCTATCTAATAATATTGTCTAGTAAATATCCATCCATGTGTATTAGTGTGCATAAAAAACTAAGTAATTAACAGTGCACATTTGACTCTGACTTACTCTAATAATATTAATAGAATTTGTCATGTTATTGATAAGAATTGGCCGATCTTGATGTCAGATGCTTTCATCAAGTCCGCAGTTGGGAATAAGCCTAGTTTTTGATTTAGAAATGCTGTCTCTTTAAAGAGACAACTTTGCTATGGCCCCAGAATAACTACTTCCACAAGATCGGATAGTTCTGGAACCTATCCATGTCATTCTTGTAAAGCCTGCAGATTTATTTCTAGGGAGAAGTTCTTTGTACATCCTGTCTCTGGCCTTAAATACACCCCTAAGATGTATGCTGATTGTAAGGCTATCAATCTTGTATATGTTGCTTTTTGTAGCCAATGTGTTCGTTTTTACATAGGTAAAACCAACTGACCATTTAAAGAAAGGATATTAAAACACCTGAGTGATATACGCATTAGTAATATGAATGATGTGCTTAGCAAACATATTTCTAGTCACCCAAGCCATGTTTTTTCTTTTTTAGCTTTGCAAGTAGTGAGTGTGAGTAAAAGGAGTGGGTATATTGTTCATGATACTGAGAGGGCAGAGATGAATTGGATCATTAGACTGCAAGCTGACAAGCCACCAGGACTTAATGCTGTGGTCCTTTAAAACCTGCTCTATGAGCATATAAGCTATTTCATTGATGCATGGGTTTTGATTAGCCAATTTTAAACATTCTGTTACATTGTTCTTTTAAATAGTTTTGAATTTATTGTTTTAGATCTGAAGAAGGGCTGTATGCCTGAAAGCGCTCATTGTTTTATATACGTTGGATTAAAGAGTTTTTTTGCCGTGGTAGTCAGGTTGTTTCTGTTTGTTTATACATATATATTTTTGTTCTGACTGACTTTTAGTTGCAGTATTTGGTTATTTTCTTGATGTTTATTATTATGGCATAAGTTTTAGGGCATGGTAAACACTGGTATGTCTCTTACAACATTCTTATTCAGTTAAATAATTTGTTACGAAATAAAACAAGTCATGATCTGTTTATTTTATTGCTTTAATTCAGTGGCTGGGTATATGTTTTGGAAGACGAGTATGAACCTGTTATTGGCCTTAAGGCCAAGAAATGGGAATGCACTGAAGCATCTAACTAGACAGTAGGCTCCATTTTATAAGGCCCTGACGAATGTGGCATCCATGTAACCATTAATTCATTAGATGTTCCATAGATGCAATGCAGTGATGTGAAATCCTAAGGTGATTTTAACCTGAAAAATTATTTTGTATTAAGTATAGTGTGGAGTGCTACACTATCATTAAAATATCACCCTTGAAACCAAAGCCATTTTGGTATTTTTGCAATTCCGTTTAATTCTAAAACAGTGATGTCTGGTGTTTCCTGTAGCTGTTATCTAGCCTTTTAATCACAGTGTTTGCAGAGGTTGGATGTGATAGTTATAAGGACTAATGAATATTATTTGGAAGTTCTAGGAGAGGCATCACTGACAGAAGTAAACAGCCATCAAACCTACTCCTTCTATACTTTTCACTCCACTGTCACCAGTCTCAAACTTCAAACACTGACTGCTTCTGCTAGTATTAATAGTGCAATTCTTCTACTAGTATTAGTAGTATAATGTTTCTGCTAGTATAAGTACACTGTTTCTACTAGTATTAGTAGTTTAAATGTTGAAGCTGACATACTAAATTGTTTCGGCTGGTATTAGTAATTCAGTGTTTCTACTAGTATAAATGTACTGTTTCTACTAGTATTAGTAGTGTAAATGTTGAAGCTGACATACTAAATTGTTTGTGATAGTATTAGTGCAGGGTTTTTGCTAGTGTAAGTAGTGTAAATGTCGAAGCTGGAATACTAAATTGTTTCTGCTAGTATTAGTAGTGCAGTGTTTCTGCTAGTATTAGTGCAATGTTTCCGCTAGCATTAGTGGTGTAAATGTTGAAGATGAAATAAATTGTTTCTGCTAGTATTAGTGCAGTGTTTCTGTTAGTGTAAATGTCGAAGCTGGAATACTAAATTGTCTCTGTTAGTTCGAAGCTGGAATACTAAATTGTGTCAGTTAGTAGTATAACTGTAGCTGAAAACTGAATTGCTTCTGCTAGCATTAGTTGTGTAATTTTAGCTGAAAACTGAATTGGTTTACATTATGCATTAGTGCCTTTCTACCATTATCTGTGGTATTAATGGATTTCTGTGTTATGGGGAGATACGGCCTGTTCTAAAGCTTATCAGGTCAATTCCTAAAAATGAGATGTGTCACTTAAATTCTTCAGCCAGTACATTGTGACAATTGCTGCCTTAAATGTTCAGAATTTACTGTCTTGTTTTGTAAAGAGCTGATGTGTACAGAGTAAAAAAAATGCATTTGAAACTCTACTGAGTCAAAAGGAATCATGCATACTAGTTATATCAGAGGTGCTACTCCTACATATGCTGTCATCTTGGTAAAAAGTTTTATCTTAGAACCTAGAGTTTGAGTATTCAGTTTATCGATATAAAATTCTTTTTTTTTTCTCTTATGAAAGTATTATGAAATCATGCTGCAGATGTGTTCGTTTTTTCCCATGGCTTTCAGGACTTTAGAGACTGTTGAGTGTACTTAGCATTAGATCAGGCAAGAATACTAAATATGGAATTCCACCTGATGACATACAGGTTCTCTGACTGAACGTTTGTCCTGAATGAAGGACCAGAAGCACACTGAAGCTAAGTAAACTGGCTCCATAGCAGTTCATATTTTGAGGCCAAGCCAGCTATGACAAAATCCTTTTGTTCAGAGGTGGCAGTTTTATCAGCACCAGACTGCCTGTCAGTTGGTGGGCTTGGCTTTGCTACAGAATGGGTTACCACAATCTATAATTTGTCAAGAATGTCTTACTACTGATAAAAACATCAGCTTTAACCACATTACTGTTGTTTTTAAATGCACAAAAAAATGGAAACAGTTTTCTTTCATGTTACTGCTGACAGCTTAGACGCTTAACCATTACATTCTATTAACAAAGACACTGCAGAGTAACATTGCCATTCTATGAAACAGTATGGTCAGTGCCACATTGCCTTGCCATCTAGATGTTAGCTGTGTTAACTCCGTGGCATGCGCTATTCTGTCTATTCTGCACGTGAACGGTCATATTAAACACATATTCTGCTCAGAACGACTGTGTCCTAATTAAGACTGCCACCTTGTTTTCCAGAATCACAACTAAACTACTTTCTAATGATGATGTCAGTAGAATTGCATTGTTATGTATTTAAAAAAAACTTGGTTATTTCAGTCATAGGCTCATAGGTAAGTACTAGGCTAGCTGCCCTTGCGGGCCATTTTAAGCTCAGCCCGTTTTCTGTTTTGTGCTCAAGATAACCTATCCCATTTGGTTATAGACTGGCGTTACCCATTCCATGGTCAATAATTATATATTATCCCAAATGAGAATAACTGGGATCATACCATACATAATGTGAGGGGACCCATGCATGGGATAAAGCATTCAGGAGTTGCACCTGTCCATTAGTTGTACAGGGGGCAGTCCTGGGATAAATTTTCTGTTTCCTATCTATAGACGAGAGTAGCAATTGAAATGGACATGGATAAACTTTGTTTTATGTGGATACAGAGTTTGTTCCATAGCAACAGTATCCTCTGCAAAATATACCTGTCCCTCCAAACTATTCTGTTGATACTGCAGAAGAGGTCTAAATCCCTAGAATGAGTATTTCTGATGCCATTTGACTTGCTGATGTGGAGTAAATTCATCAGTAATGGGTCAGGGGATGCTTTGTATGTTAGACACAGGTCACCTCTTTGCAGTCTGTAGGATACCGAATATAGTGACAGGACTTTGACTTGGACAATGTATAACATGTTGTTTAGGCCTTGTATCCTTTTAGTAAGGCATCTGTGTGTGTGTTTCAGTTGTTGCATGTGTGTGGACCGATACATGCCAAAGGGAACATTATATTCAATGATTGGCCTAATGAGAGCTGAATAAAGGGAGTCAATGAAATCCCTAGAGCTAGACTCAATCCCTTTGTTTATAAGCTGTAAAATATAGGAGGACTTTCTTACAATAGACACACGTTGATCAAACGTTAGATCACTGTCCACATTGTTCCCAAGTCCTGAACAACTGGGTCAGCTCTCAGGGGCATATTGTCAATGTGGTAGTTCCCTGGGTAGAAGACTTCCCAAAGGATACACTAATGTATTTTTTGGCATTTTATTTCAGACCATGATTTTGTCACCAGTTATCTATCTGAGTCAGCCAGGGCCCACTGGTATTAACTTTTACTTCAGAAAAGAAGATGCCAAACAGGAGATGTCACAACACAGAACCCTGTCAACAGTGTGCCTGTATTTTAACATTTCTGAGAGTGTGTTCATTTTAGTGGGAATAGTAGTAGTCATTCGGAATGAGCAGTTACAGTTTCTAGAAGATATTCATACATGCAGTAAGTTAAGCCTGAAATTCCAGATATGTTGCTTAACATTTTACTTTGTTTGTATTTTATTTTTACTAATCTTCATGATTGCTTCCGAAATGGTTACTGATACCATAAATGCAAAAATAGAATGTTTTTTCTACATACAATAAATAATTTGTATTTTGGATAAGTGTATATTCTGTTTTATAACACTAGAAAAAGAAGTAAATGTATTCAAAATCATTACTGCAAACAATTTTACTGCTTGAAAAAGTTCAAGGCTTATAGGTTCATAGGTAGGTACTAGGCTATCGGCCCGAGGGCATACGTAAACCTAGCCAACAAGGTTCCCTGGCTTACGCCACCCAAGAAAGTTATTTTCCTGTGCCACTGTCGAACAGAGACACAGAAGTGATCCCCGGGGTGTATTTTCTATTTCCCATCCACTCATCAAGATTTTTCTTGAAGAGTGCTAATGAAGAACTTTGCTTGACCTAGATGGGTAGCCTGTTTCAGAGTATGGGAAGTTTCTGGGACAGGAATCTATCCGTCCAGCATGTCCTGTTTATTGTGGTGACAAGGTTTAGGTCCATAGAGCAAGTATCTCGGAGGGATTGGGATTTCTTTAGGTATAGCATGTCTAACAGTTCTGGGTTTGACATAGCTTTATATGTTAGGCAGAGATCACAGTGGAGTAGGTGATATGCTACAGAGTAAAGCTGGAGTTTTTTGAGACGGTCAGTGTAGGGCATCTGTTCGAGGCCAGTAATCCTCTTTGTGAGGTACTTCTGTGGCCTTTCCGGCTGCTGCAGATGTCTTGTGAGGTACATTCCAAAAGGGGCGTTGTACTCTATAATGGGTCTAATGAGTGTCGAGAAGAGGGAAGCAATGACCTCTTTTTTCCTGGATGAGAACCCTTTTATGATGAGGTGTGCCATGTAGAAGGACTTCCTGACTACTGTGGTGATGTGACTATCAAAGGACAGATTGCTGTCCACCTGGGTCCCAAGGTCTCTTATCACACATTCGGTGTTAGGTAGACTGCTGTCTATGTAGTAGTTCATGGGTACAGAGTTTTTACCAAAGGGGATGACAGTGCACTTTTTGGCATTGAGCTTGAGGCCATGCCTCTGACACCAGGCATCTGTCTCAGCGAGGCCCTTCTGTAGGATTTCCACATCATTTGGGGACTCAACTATGGCTCCTAGTTTGCAGTTATATGCAAACTTAGTTAGCCAGTGGCCTTCTGTGTTAGCCTGTACTTCAGAGAAGTAGATACCAAACAGGAGAGGTCCCAGGACTGAACTCTGTGGTACTCCACTTGTCACTGGTTTGAGGTCAGATTTGGAGTGTGCAACTTTTACAGTGTGGGTTCTGTCAGTGAGCCAGTTGGCAACCCATCTTGTGACGTAGGGATATATACCTAGTTTAGTGAGTTTAGCTATAATTCCAGAATGGGGGATGTGTCTAAAGCCTTGGTGAGGTCAAGATAGGCTGTGTGAACCACCTTACCCTCATCTATGGCTTTGGTGACTGCCTCTAAGAAGTCTATCAGGTTCAGGAGGCATGATCTGCCTTTCACAAACCCGAACTGGGTGGGATCCAGAGTTTGGAGGTTACCAATGTATTTGTTTATGAGTTCCATGATGATGCATTCCATGGCCTTGCAGACCAGTCTCATCAGGCTAATAGGGCAATAGTTCCCGGGGTCAGTGGTGGCTCCCCCTTTGTGGAGTGTGAAAACTGTTGCTATACGCCATTCAGTGGGCACAAAGCCTGATGTGAAGCTATGATTGAACATGGTGCTTAGGTGGGGAGCCAGTTCGTTCTGAAGTTCGTGTAAAATGCAGCCTGGGATTGTGTCCGGTCCCATTGATGCTGTGTTTTTGGCTTTAGAGATTGCAGGTTTTACCTGCGTAGTTATGATTACAGGGACTCTGCATTCTTCCTGTATAGATATGGGCCCTTTAGGGGGTGGGGGTGGGGGGTAAAGTTAGCACTGAACCTATCTGCCAGGATGTTGGCAATATCAGTTTGTTCTGTAATTTTTGTGCCGTTGTGCGGAAACTCAGAGCAGATCTGGGTGTTGCCATTGAGATTCTTGACATAGCTATAGAATGCTTTGTGGTTGTCCTTTTCGTAGCTAGCTTTGAAGGATCTTATAAGGGATCTCAGCTTCTTACTGAGGCTGACCAGGGAGCTCCTCCACTCATGGGATTTTACTCTCTTTTGCAACAATTTCTTCCTTCTGTTGTACAGCTTGTTTATGGCAGGGGACCACCAGATTGGATTCCTTTTTTTGGAGGATAGCGTCTTGGTTCTGTTTGGGATAGCACGATCCATGCACTCGTATAAGTGCTTATAGAGTGCATTTGTGTAGGATTCAGCAGTCGTAACTGTATTGTCCATCTCCATGGGTGTGATGAAGTTCATCACTTCTGTTTGATGTAATATGAATTAATTAGAAATACTCACAGAAATATATAGTTTTTGTGCAGATCAGGACTGTCTGGATTTGGAATAAGTTTGTTAAATCCTTATTCTTCAGTATTCAGCTTCTTCCTGGATCCTACTAGAATTATTTTAAATCTGTTCCATGCATTCTTGAATTCCTCCATCATTTCTGAGTCCACAGGTTCGTTAGGAATACCTTTCCATCCGTCTGCAACTCTGAATGAAAAAATAATTGTATCGCTGTTGAACCATTCTCCACATGTATTCTTATTACCTCCTCCTCCTAGTTCTTGTATATCTTTTCTTTTGAAAAATGCATCCAACCTGAGCTTTTTAAATTTCTTTATTGTACTTAAATGTCTCTACCATATTCCTACTCTCCGTTCCACAGGGTATATAAATGAAGTTCCTTCAGTCACTCTTTGTAAGCCTTCTCTTCCAGACCTTGTGCCATTTCTGTAGCTGCAATTTATACAATCTCTATTCTGTCAAATTGTTTGTATGTCTCCCCCAGTACTGAACAAAGCTGTTGTTTCATTAATTGATTGTATAGACCAATAACTTACATGTTTACTTGTAATGCCTTTCCCCTGCATTTTCAAACCCTCATGCATACCTGTCAGCTCCAGATTTTTTGCAAAATGTCCAGATTTTTGCCTAATATATTTGGTCCTTTCCTCATAAAATTTGTGGTTTTCTGGCAAATCACTGAAGAATGAAGTCACTAAATAGGGACAGACATTAGAGCTTCAGACTTCATGTCTATCAAAAATGCACACTAATGCAAAAACTGTCATTCTAGCAACTTTCTAAGGTTATAAGAGAAATATTTAAAATCTGTCCCTATTTTGGGTCTTTGCCCCCCCCCCCAATTATTTTTGGCTCTGTCCAGATTTCTTGTATTAAGAGGTTGCGAGGTATTCCTTCCTGCCCTTTTCATTCCTCACTTCTGACACTTTTGCTTCCTTACATATAATATGATATAATAATAATAATAATAATAATAATAATGTCAAGGTCCTATCCCATTTTAGTTTTTATGTTAGTCATCTCCCTTCCATATTTTTTTAATTACTTAAACATTTTGTCTTACATTTATTTGACTGCTCCTCAAACTTTGTGAAATTCCCCTACCATGATATTCACCCTAGTTACTAATAAATGAAAGAATACCAGTAAAAAGAATTTCAGATAAAGAGATCTGTAATGTTTAATTCTCAGACTAAATGTATTTGATATATTAAAATATATTGCAGTGTCAGATGATTGTGAAATACAAGAAATGAAATGAAAACAGAGTGAATAAAAATACAATATTTTATTGAATAAAATGTGTAATGTGGGGGGTATTTCCTTTAAACACTAATATGGGGGAGCTCACCCTCCTGTATCCCGTATCTTCCATATGTATATATTTATACTAATTCCATAATCACTCTGTATTTTACAGTAACCTTGGAGTTCATATTTTTAAGTCTAGGAATGTGGAACATAGCCTGCCACGGCTTAGCCCCTCAGCATAGCTTCCTTTAATTTGAATTCTTTTATTTCCCAATAATTACATTTTGCAGTTTATTTTATTATTTTTGGACCTTCATCTTTCAGATGACCTAACTTGTAAAACTACATGACCAGTTTTGGTCTTTCAGAAGTGACTTACCTTGTAAAGATACATGACTTATGTACCTCATATACATTTAAAGTATTCCTGTATGCCTGAAACATGCATGTCTATATTGTATTCTATTATATTTTGTTATAATATTTCTGTTAAGCTCATGGACATATTGTTAGCAATATACTACTTAAACTAAGTTTACTGCTTGTACCTTAATAATGTTCTTTTGGTTGTGGAGCTTTTCTCCCCGGGTCGCCGCTGAAAACAAGATTTTTTTTTTTCAACCCAGTCGGACACTAACCAATTAACAAATGTAAATAAATAGATAATACTTTTGGAGTGCTTTGTTTTGAAAAGTCATAGTTTTGTATTTGTTTAAAGAATAGTTTTACCGGTTTTCTTTCTTACATTAGCTACCCATCAATTATACTGATTGTTTCACTGATTTAGGCATTTTATAGGAAAATATATATTTCTCCTTTTAATCCCCATACATTGCTGCTTATACAGATTTTAAAGAGAACTGAACACTGTAAACCACAAAGTTTCTTCACAGTTCAGCTAATGTTTTCAAAAACAGGAAATACCACATAGCCCACTGCATATTAGTTTGTTTGCAGATTAGCTTTCTTAGCTTCAGGAACTTTTCAACAACTTTAAGATGTATAGAATATATTTTGTTAAAATTTACAATAAAAACCGTATCAAATAAACAGAACACTGAATATGATTGCTTCCCAAAACTGGTGATGAATTGTAGTCACAGCTTTAATAAACAGATAAATGGTTGTTTTTAAAGCTGTGACTACAGGTCATCTCTGTCTCATTCAGTGATTTCTGTGCCTCATGGGTTTTGGAAAGCAGTCATCTTCTGAGTTCTTGGTCTACATTTGTTTCACCATTTCCACCTTGTTGCTTTGATTTGTAGTAAACAGACAACGCCTTGATTCAAAAGAAATATGCATAACATAAATGAAAAACAACCAAAAATTAATAATATCAATGAATGTAAAAAATTTTAGTTTTACTTACCTAGTCAGGAAATTAAGACCACACCTTTTAATCATATTAAATATATATTTTTTACTGATTAATTTTCTTCATCACTGAATAATCAAGAAATTAGATAATAAAGCATATGGGTGAATCCTCCAATAATATATTTGCTTGTTCCAGTCATTACTTCATTACCTAACAGCTGCTGTTAAATAACCAATTATACAATGATCCCCCCATTAATATTCCAAAACGTGCACGCTGATTGGCCAGCATGCCCATTGTAAATCCCACAATATACCAACAGAAAAGGTCCGGTCGCACGGACTTCTTTACGTTGGTATAAAGTGTCCAAAACCTTTTTTTTTTTTTTTTTTTTTTTTTTTTAATAAATAAAAGAAAAAAACAGCAACAAAGACTTTCTTTTCTCTGTTCCTTCCGTTTCAAAGCATTGATGTACTGGGTATGCGTAGGAACGCAAATCCCATATACATGCACAGTACAGTAACACAAGGAAGCAGTATACCACCACCGGCGGAATAACAGTAATGCACCGTTATACAAAGACATTATTTAAGAAAAGTAAGTATTTTTTTTCTTAAATAATGTCATTGTATAATAGCAATAACCAACTCCGTGATTGTGGTATATTGAAATTTACCCATGGCTGGCTTTAATTAATCACTCGGGCTTCACCCTCATGATTAAACCACGCCAACAGTGGGTAAATCTTCAATGTACCACACCACATTGTCGGTTATTACTTAAGTAATGTCTGAAGTGAGCAAGGGTTTTGCAATTTGATTTAGAGAGATAGTTGAGGCTATGTCTCCAAATCAAATGGCAAAACCCTTGACAGTCACTTATTTCTAAACTTTTTCTTAACCTTCCTATTTTTAGTCATAACTTCCAGTTTGCATTTCTCGTTTATCAAATAAAATACTTTTGCATTAGTATGAGAGGCCTGTTGTTCTTATTTTCTGTTTTCAGCTTTTTAGTAAAACTAATGAAGTGTCAAGTATTGCTAACTCATTTTGGATCTACATTACAGAGTTATATTAGGTTATGAAATATGATAATATCTGTAGGATAATCCTTCCACACCAAACCTTTTCTCATATTTTCTGCCCATCAGACCTAACTTGTTTTAATTTATTAAAAGTATGTACATACGATCCCTCAGAGAATCATTGGCATACTAGTTAAAGGATCTGACATAACAATAGGAGCTAGGGAACATCTCTGTTGAGTGCCTATTTTTTGTGACACAATTAGATAATTTGAACCCCATCTTAATTTGAACTGATGCTACTAGATATATTTTCTTAAGCAACTGGACCAGCTAATTTGGAAAGCAAAGCCTTCCCAATAAGTAAAACATAAAATACCAAGCTGTTCAATCAAAAACCTTTTCAGTGTCAAAGGTAATAACTAACAATGGCATTTTACTCTTACTCACATCATCAATCAAAAAGAAATCTTTGATGAGCCTATCAGATGCCTGTCTGTGCTGAATAACAAACCACATTGATTGTCTCATGCTAAATGAGGTAATAACTGAGCTGTTCTGTCTGTGATAATGTGCATAAATTTTTTTGTAACTAGAATTTAACACCAAAACAGGATTATCAGATTTCACGAACATAAATTTACACCAAGTTTCTCATGTAAGACCCTGCTTGATTTGGGAGGTAAGCAGCATTAAGTGTTTAAGTTTGTTTATTTAAAGTTGTATATGCCTAGCCATCTTATGGTCCAGGTGATTACTTGCCTAGTATCATTCCAGTGTTTCTAATCCTTTTTTTTTAGCTCAGTGGAATTTCTCTGCTCCTAATCAGTTAACTTTAAAAATTAATCTGCTGTAAAAGTATCCCCCATACAACCTACCAGTATGTGCTAACCTTAACCATAACCCTACACCTGTCCCTAACCCCAACCCTTACCTTACCTTAGGAAGAGCCCTTTCCATAATGCCATCACTACTCAGGCAACGTCTGTCTAAAGTTAGTGATAGGGTTTTGGTTAACTAATAGAACAAGGACTGTTTTTGTTTTCATTTTGCGCTTATCTGAAGTTTTAATCCATTTATTTCTTTGTAGAAGTATGTTTTTGATGTGTCAGTATTAATGGCCTGTGTTTTCATTCTTCTGCACATTGATATTTCAATATTTTATATATATATATATATATATATATATATATATATATATATATATAAATATATATACATCTGTGTATATGTATGTATATATATATATATATATGTGTGTGTGTGTATATATATATATATATATATATATATATATATATATATATATGGATCTAGGACTAATTACCAATGACACATTTCAACGAAACTGAAACAGTCTAGCACACTTCTGCGAACGTCTGCAAAAAAAAAAAACCCGCAACATTAAAAAAAAAACAAACAGTAAACACGTTTATCCGGGGGGCAGCCCCCCCCCCTGCACCTCCTACACACCCCTACTTTTATATTCTCTTTCCGAGATTGCACTACAGTGGGGAAAAGGCAACATTCCCTTATCCCCACTGTACCACGATCTCAGCAACAGCCATTCTATCATGTTTTTTTTTTTTAGCTCACTTTAGCGAAAGTGCATTTTCAGCGAAAACACACTTTCGCGAAAGTGTGCTAGCCGTTTTGGTTTTGGTGAAACAAGCTTTCGCTCAGCAGTCCTAGACCCACACATATATATATATATATATATATATATATATATATATATGGATGGATGTTGCACATTGGATCCTTTCCCCGTGGATTGTGTGATCTCAGAGTTAGTATATATAATTAGCAGGGAGTGTGGGTCCACATGGGGGCTGCAGGGGAGCAAAAACACTTGTTGGTTTAGTCTGCTTTGGGGGAAACCATGGAGCATGTGCAAAATGTGTGAATGTCACTGTGTTCAATGTTTTGATATCTACCTACAGTGTGTCATGGCACTGGACATTTGATCCAGTGCCCTACACCCATATATGTGTGTATGTATGTGTGTGTGTATATATATATATATATATATATATATATATATATATATATATATGTGTGTGTGTGTGTGTGTGTGTGTGTGTAAAATATACATACATATATTATGTCAGTCAGCAGATATTACCTTAAAATATGCAGTGTTTAGGTGGTCTTCCAGCTATACATTTGCAAGTATTTTCTATGCATGGCTGCATTGACTTTCAAATATGCAAATATAATAGAAGAGTGGGTATACCCCCAGTCTACACTTATTTTCCTCTCTGAGCATAATGCATTTTTTCATCTGAGAGAAGATAAAATACCAGTTTAAAAACTTTTCAGCTTTTCTCTTTTAGTTCAGTAATGTCACTTTCCCTCTTATAAGAACACATTTTTCCATTGTTCTTTATTTGAAAAGAAAATATTCAGTGAAGACAGATGTAAAGTGTGGGTTTCTTGTTAATGTCTACCTTGAATAAAAAAAATATATACAATTTAAAAAGTATTTTATTTTTCCCCCATTTAAAACTGGAAACAGGTTCTGTATACATCAGCTCATGTGTATGAAGGTGCTCTGTGATAAATACCAACTAGGATTTCCTCTTCTGAGGATCCTTTCTAGACACAAATTCTTGCATTCTCTGTCAGGAGCTGTACATGCATCCTGTTGGCATGTGCAATGATATCACGTACCAAAACAAAGCAAGCATACAGAACCACATGCTTCCCAGTTCCATTCAGCCACTTTCACAGTTCAGATCTTGAGTACAACTTTCTTCACAGGGAATTTCACATTTGATCCTTGAAAGCTTAAAACTGCTTAGGGTTCCCAAATCACAAACTGGGATTCACCCAGGATCCTATTTGTTGTGTGGGAGAGGAGCACAACATGGAGTAGTGTCATAAGTGTCAGACTTTTAATGTGATGAGGTAAAAAGGAAACCTGACAAGCCCACAGAGAAGTGGATTTGTAAGATAGCCAGAGCAAGGGATTGACAGGAGGGTACCTCATATGATCACAGCCATGAATCAAAACAATGGGAGTACGAGTCCTAGCATGCAGCTGATTACCTTCATTAAATGTAAGCTTGTCTGTTGACTACAGGGAGACTGAACTTGCACCTGTCATTGGTCATTGATGCAGAAGTAAGTAAAGTATAAATTTCAACTTAAGCCATCTTTGGGGCTAAGCCATAGGCTTGTAACATCATCATTCATGTACTGGGTCATATATAGCTGGCTTGATCACAGAAGACAAGATCACAAGTTCCCAAATGAAGGCTTGATGGTTAAACATGGGCCAAGGAAGCCTTCAGCAAATATTTGCCTCATCAGCAATAAATCTATGAGTTTCCCCTTAATACTCCCATGTCTGGTAAGCCAAAGCTGTTCTGGGGGCAGTAGATGTTAATCTTTTGTGAACTGTAATAAGTTTATATAGGAATACACCAACAGGGAATAAAATTTAATCTCAGTATAGGATCCTACTCATGCCTTTTATAAGTAGGTACTGATTGTAGTGTGTGCTTCCCCTCAGACTAGGTATCCATTGCCCAAGCCCCATTGGCTGCCCAGCACTTGCCTCATGTCTAAGATCTCAAGTGAGCACTGGCTGCCCTCTTCTGGTGCTAATCTGTTTTAGAGGGGAATTCATATCAGAATGAGATGCTTGCTTTTGAGACAGATCTGATGTTCTCCATTTCATTATGCATCACAAATGGGTCTTCGGATCCATCCTCAGATCAAAGCTGGCCATTTCTCAGGCATACAATCTCAGCCTTAAACTCCTCCCTCTCCCATAATGCCGCAGTCCCTAACAAATCCTTAGATCTTGTTTGCAGCCATTTGGTCCAAACCAATTGCAAGCCTGTTCTGAGTTGTGGGTAATAGCTTCATTTTCTTAGATTTTCTAAATTTTTCTTGATAATTTAGTAAATTAGTCTTCCTTCTATACATCCCCTTCTACTTCGCTGTCTTAGTGGTCGCTGGTGTTAGGTCTTTCCCACTCTTTTTGCAGTTTTGCTTTTGCTTTCCTTCTTTTCTTTCTTCCAAAACTTAAACCAAAAATAAAATCTTTCCCACTATCTTTTAATTTAGTGTAGTGATTAGTGGTAGCGTGTGACTGGTTAGCTCTGTTTGTGTGTGCGTGCATTCTGTGAGTGCCTAGCAGTTATGTCAGACAATCCTGTGAAACCCACTGGGTTTAAGAGGTGTGCCTGTTGTGGGCATAAGATTCCCCAGTCTGATGCCCACAAGAGGTGCATTTACTGCTTGGATATGCATTGTGATATTTGCTTGGCTTTCATTCCCGGGCCCTGGCAGACAGGAGGAATAAGCTCATCTTGAGAGGGCTTCTTCCCTCCTCTGGAGTCCAGACTTCCATTCAGAAGAAGCAACCCCCCTCTGTTTCCCTGGGAGCATCAGCTTCTACCTCTGAAAAGAGTAGAACATTTTCATCTCCGTCTTCGTTGGATCCTTCAACTCCGCTTTTCCCTCCAGATCCGACAGGCCTTTCGGATCCGAGGGAGTCGGCACCAACCCATCCTCCCACCCTGCTGGATACAATGACTTTGGGTCCGAGCAGCCTTTCGGAGCTGTCTGAGGTAATTAGGATCCATAGTTCGTCTTCTTCGGAGTGGACTCTGGAGCACTTCCGTTCAGACCATAACTCCTGGAGTCTTACTCCACACCGATGTAAGTCACCTTCACCAGCTTGTATCGCCTGGCTGAGTGCTTCACTGGTGCAGTCTACATATTCCTCTTTGTCCTCTAGGTTCTTTCGGCTCTGGCAATTGGAGATGGATCAGATGATGAGGAGCTTCCTCAAAGCCCAGATCCAGCTGGTGATTTTGCCTTCTCTGACCCACACTGGATTCATGAGGGCTCCGACCCCAATACCTCAACCTCCTCCTCCAATCCCTTTGATTTCAGAGTCACAGGGCCTGGTGATTTTGAGTGGATTAATGTCAGATCGTAGGATGTTCCTTTCTCCGTCTCCAACAGAGTCCCAGACCAGCTCTGCTCCAATTATGTTAGAGCAGAGCAGGTCCTGGATCCAAGGGATCGACGCTGGGTCCTCGGAGTTGGTGTAGGCTCTGCCTTTATCCTTCTGGGAGTCTTCCTTTCCCTTGGGGGCCTTCCGAATTTTGGAGCCGGTGCTTTCTGGCGGTGGCAGATCTGGGGTGGCCTCGTCTGTTTCTCCCTTGGGAACTTTGGCCTCTGGGGTGGGGGGGACAGGCTCCTCTGGCATCCTCAACATTCCAGATGGCAGATATGGCTTTCTGGACTCCTTGAGAAATGGTCCCTCCTCTGCCAGGCCCCTTCCAATCCTCTGCAGATCAAGGCTTTGTTCCTGTCCATCCAATCCATGGTTAGCCCATCCCAGACAACCTCCAACCAACCCCTCAACAAGGGGTTTCCCTGTCTTCCGAGTCCTCCCCCAAGTATCCATTGGAGGAGGTTCCCTGGAAGTGCCGGTGCAAGAGGAAGCACATTGACTCCCCTTTGGAGTATTTAACAGAATACACAGACTTCGATAAAGGGGAAGGGTCCCCCTGATCTACACCCGATGACATTTCCTTTGGAGATAGCTTTGAAATCCTGAAACAAAAGGGTGGATGATCTTCCCAACCCCCTTTCTTGGAGCAGTCAGTGTTCCTGGAGACGTTCGGGACAGGACCGTCTGCATCCTGGTTGACCCCACTGGTGGACGAACTCATTGACCTCATCACCCACCAGGCTTGGAAAGAGCCTGACACCATGGAACCAATTCCAAGGACCGTTTCTTCTGGAGTAAAGATGTCCTGGTTGATGCCATTGTGGTGTCGGCAGCCACCAAGAAAGAGCTCTCTGAACAGAGCTCTACTCCCCCCCCCCCTCCTGAACACAGAGTCTCGGGCCTTGGACAGACATGGGAAGCGAGTGTATGTCTCGGCTACCTTTTCGCTGAAGACATTGAATTATCTGACACATTTCAGTCGCCTCCAGAGAGACTTGATGAAGGATCTTTTCACATCTCTGGGGCAGTCACTGTAGGAGGAAGCCTTTAAAAAGGTTTCCCCACAGCTGAATACTATGGCTTCTATTGCTAACTCTTCAATGATGCTAATCTCCCATGTGGCAGAGGGAACCTCTTGAGTGACTGGTTCAGGCATAGCCCTTAAATGACATGCCTGGATGAGATTATGTGGGTTTGTGGACCCCTTCAAAGAGTCATTCATTAACACCCCCTTTGATGGTTCCTTCTTGTTCGGACCATCAGTTAAGGAGACTCTGACCCACAGGGAACAGGAGGGCAAGTCTCTATCTGCTGTGTGAATTAAGTTTTCTTCCCCCCAATGAACCTTTTCTAGGAACCAGCAGAGTGGGAAGAAGATGTCGTTCCTCAAATCCCAAGGGACCTTCCCTGATTAGCAGGAAGAATCCTCTTCCAGGGGCAGAAGGAGAGGATTTAATGGTAGACACTGCCCCAAGAGGGGGTCCTCAGTACCAGGGTTTTAGGGAACCCTTCAATAACAAGGACTTTCGCTGCTCCTGAAGCGCTGCCCATCTGTCCTACTCTAGAGGCAGTCAGGGGCAGACTATCCTTACACCCAGCAGCCTGGAAAGGTATAACAAATGATCCTCAGGTGTTAAACATTATATGCAGAGGCTACTATATTCCCTTTTCTCTTCCTCTTCCCCCCACAGGGGAATGTCTCCCCGAAATGACACCCAGTCAGAGGGAGAATGCCCTTCTAGAAGAGCAAAAACTTCTAGACGAAAGAGTCATCCAGTGGGTCCCAACCAAACAATGAGGATATGGAACGTACTCACTCTTTTTTTTGGTGCCAAAGAAGACCGAGGACCTTTGGCCCATAGTGGATCTCAGCAGTTTAAATTTGTTTGTCAAGAAGACAAAGTTCTGCATGGTTACAGTACAGTCCATTCTGCTGCTAATGTGCAAGGATGACTGGATGTGCTCAGTGGATCTCCAGGATGCGTACTATCATATCAAAATAGACAGGAGCTCCAAGAGATTTCTACACTTCCGGCTGGGGGCCAGACATTACCTTTTCAGAGCACTGCCCATTGGTCTCACCACAGCCCCCCTGGGGGGGGTTCACCAAATGCATGGCAGTAGTTGCAGCGCACCTCCATTTGCAAGGTTTCCAGGTGTTTCCCTACCTGGATGATTGGCTCCTAACAGCACTATTTCGGATGATTCAGGTGATTGTTGTGTCTGTTTCTTCACCTGGGAATTATGGTCAACATGCCCAAATCCAAGTTGGCCCTGGTTCAGGAAGTAGAATTCATCGGGACACATTTGAACTCGATAACACAAGTTGCAGCTCTTCCCTCACAGAGGATATCGTTTATCAGACAGCGAGTACAGTGCCTTCTAGACACTCCATCTCCTGCAGCTCACTCGATTCTCATAGCCTTGGGCTCCATGTCGGCTGCCATCCTACTGGTGCCTCTAGCCAGGTTCTTCATGAGAGTTTTTCAGTGGTCCATGTGATGTCACCCTTTATCAACTCTGATCAAACTTACACCAATTTGCAGACGTCACCTGCTAAAGAATATATGTGTGTGAATGAGAGGGAGGATAGAGGAATGGTGAGGATGCAGAGAGTAGAGTTGGCGAAGGTGGATGAGTTTAAGTACTTGAGATCAACAGTTCAGGGTAAAGGTGAGTGTGAAAGAGAGGTGAAGAAGAGAGTACAGGCAGGGCGGAATGGGTGGAGAAGAGTGCCAGGAGTGACTTATCACAGATGGATACCAGTAAGAGTGAAAGGGAATGTCTACAAGAGGGTAATGAGACTAGCTATGTTGTATGGGTTGGAGACGGTAGCATTGACAAAAAGGCAGGAGTCAGAGCTGGAAGTGGCAGAGTTAAAGATGTTAAGATTTGCACTGGGTGTGACAAGGATGGACAGGATTAGGAATCAGTATATTAGAGGGTCAGCTCAGGTTGGACGGTTTGGAAACAAAGTCAGAGAGGCAAGATTGCATTGGTTTGGGCATGTGCTGAGGAGGGATGCTGGGTATATTTGGAAAAGGATGCTAAGGATGGAGCTCCCAGATAAGAGGAAAAGAGGAAGGCCTAAGATAAGGTTTATGGATGTGGTGAGAGAGGACACACAGGTGGTTGGTGTGACAGAGTAAGATGCAAAGGACAGGAAGAAATGGAAACTGATGATCCGATGTGGCGACCCCTAATAGGAAAAGTCAAAAGAGAAGAAGAAGAAGAAGACCTGCAATGGTGGATGCTAACGGATGACCTTCTTTTAGGCAGGCCCTTTATTCTTACCCACTCCTTTGACCACAGTGACCTTGGACACCTCTCGGGGGGGGGGGCATTTTCAAGAAAGGATGCTTCAAGGCACGTGGTCCCCCATAGAGACCAAATTGCACATAAATGTCCTGGAGATGATAGCAGTCCTCCTCACTTTGCATGCCTTTCAGGACTGCCTCCCTTTGGGGAAGTTTGCAATCTTGACGGACAGTATGTCAGTGGTATGGTACATCAACAAGCAGGGGGGAACCTGATCTTTCCCCTCTGCCAAGAGGCCATGAGAGTTTGGGAATGGGTGATTGCTTCCAACTGCTTTCTTATTGCAGTGCACATCCCAGGGGGAATCCAGCATCCTGGCGGACAAGTTAAGCATGTCCATTTTGAGTCCTCACAAGTGGTACCTGAACCAGTCAGTAGCAAACGAGATTTTTAGCTCCTGGGGACAATCTTACTGTGATCTTTTTGCCTCTCCCTTAAATAACAAATGCAGCAGGTACTTCTCTCTGATACCCCAGAAGGGGGAGAAACCCACGGATGCTCTGGTCCACGATTGCTCCCCCGGGTCTCCTGTATGCTTTTCCTCTTATCCCTCTGATACTCATGGTCTTACAGAAGCCAGCAGGTTGAGAACCAATCGTATCCTCATTGCCCCCATTGGCCTCGTCAAGTATGGTTCCCCTTTCTGCAGTCTCACAGCAAATATCCTCTATGGATATTGGATCCCAGACAGGATCTCAGATTCCCAACCTGTGGTCCATCAAACTAACCACTTGTTTTTTCCACTTCCAGTAATTTTGGTAAAGTCAAGGCTCTCCTCCCCTCTCCTGTCCGTGACATTATTCTCACTTCTCAAAAGCCATTCACCAAGAAGGTATATTGTAGCAAGTGGAAGAGGTTTTCCATCTGGATGTCACAGAGGAATATAGATGCCTTTTCTGCCTCATTCTCAGATATCCTCATGTTTTTGAGTTCTCTTTTTCATGAAGGAGCAAGTTTCTCCACAATTGAGGTACAACTTGCAGCCATCACTAACTTTCAAGTTGAGGAGGGAGTTTGTTCCTCCTGTACCCTTTCTTCTTCCAGACTTTGTTGGGCTTTCTTAAAAGGAATTTTTCTCCTGAGACCTCTGATCAAGGATCCTTCTCCACCTAGGGATCTTACTTTAGTTTTACAGGGTCTCACCCAAAAACCCATCAAACATGCTAGTTCTTGCGAGCTGAAGTACTTGTCTTGGAAGACGGCCTTCCTTGTGGCTGTCATGTCGGCCAAGAGAGTTTCAGAATTGCAGGCTTTGTCTTCCAAACCTCCATACATAACCTTCTTTAAGGATGGGGTTTCGCTCAGAACAAATCCTTCCTTCATCCCTAAGGTTGCTTTAGTGGTCAACATGAATTAGAGCATTCATTTACCTGTGTTCTTCCCTAATTATTCTAACAAAGGACAATATCTCTTACATTCTTTGGACGTTCACATTCAGTTGCATTTCTGCCTACATAGGACTAGGCATCATATAAAGTCAGATCAACTGTTCATTGCCTTTTCGCCTAACAGATTGGGACATGTGGTCTCTAAGGTTACCTTGGCTAGATTGATTATGGAATGCATCTCTACGGTTTACTCCCAACAAGGCAAACAACTTCCCCATCCAGTTAGAGCCCACTCAACTAAATCTGTCTCAGTTTTTTAGCCTCTTCTGCAAGAACTCCAGCTGATGTGATCTGTGCTGCAGCTACTTGGTCCACAGCTCACACCTTTATATCTCATTACAAGTTGGACATCATTTCCATAAAGACCATTCTTTGGCTCCGCGGTGCTCAGGCTTATCCTTCCTTGAGGTCATCCCAGGGTTTGCGATAGCTGGGGACTCTGACCCATTCGTGATGCATAATGAAATGGACAACATCAGATTAAAAGTTATGTACTTACTATAACATGGTATCTGTGTTGTCCAATTTCATTATGCATCACTTCCTGCAATCCTTCCCCCTTCCTTGTACAGCTGAGAGTAACATAGAGGACTATGGAACCCACTGGCTCCTAGTTTGGACTCCAGTAGGACTTTTGTTTCTGTTTCTTTCTTATCTTGGGAATGTCCGCCTTATGATTAGGGCAGCAAACTCGATCTGAGTGTTTGTTGGGGAGTGCAGCATTATGGGAGAGGGAGGAGTTTGAGGTTTGGATTGTATGTCTGAGAAATGGCCAGCTTGGATCCAAGGATGGATCCGAAGACACATTTGTGACGCATAATGAAACTGGACAACACCGATACCAAGTTATGGTAAGTACATAACTTGTAATAAAAATAATGAAGATAATGTGCCATTCTATACCTGCTGCTGTCCCTAGAGTGCAGTGTGCTCTGCAGGGACTCTCAAACTTATTAAGTCTTTCATGGACTGGCCTTTATCTCATCTTAATTTCTCAGAAAAGACGGAATCTTTAGCTGGAGAGGAAGTCTTAGGAACCCTGGGCCATCTTAATCCCAAGCCCTGACTCATCGTGACCTAAAGGAATATATTTTAAGGTGCTGTCTTTACAGCAGGCTGTCACCCAGACTTGTGTCTTCCTGCTCCTAAGAAACCTGATGCCCTTGATGCTCTGTAAAACCCCAGGAAATGGAATGGCAGCCTCATAAAGCAACCAAAAGCAGATTCCTTTGTGATCTTGTCAGTACAGCAAATGTCCCATAGATCACATTACATTTTCTTCTTACTGCCAGAGAAGGATTCCAACACTTCTAATGGGTGGGCAAGATTTTTTTTGTTTTGTCAGTTTGGACCTTAAGACACAAATTATCTGTCTTGCCAGTCCCACTTCCAGGCCTCCTTCATCAGCAAGGATTTAGAGAAGCTGGCAGAGTTCTCTGACTCTAGGATCAATAAAACATTTATGATAGCTTCCCTAGTGCACTTTCTTGTAGCATTCCCTCACCTCTGCTACTCTTAAGCTGACACTGTGTCCAGGGCAGCAGTATCTAGATTGAGTTTATACTGGCATCATGGCTGTGACAGACAGACAGAGACTGGTGGTCAAGAGTCAGGCCATCTCTCCCCCTTAAGGACCATCTGCTAAATGTTGTAGAAGACAAACAGTTCAAGAGACCACACAGCGTTGCTGCCTACACCTTGTTTTATTACATGTAATGAATTATCCAGATTTGCTTTGGCTTGCACAGCCATTACTGGGAGAGTATATTCTAGATGTAGTCTTAAATGACCTGCAGCTGGAGCTTCTAGATTCTCCACCTGTCGAAAGCTTCTTTGACAGATTAAATTCCTGGAACAGGTTGACACTCCACTCTTCAAATGTAACTGAGAGCCTATTCCTCTTTGTAAAGGAGAAGAGAGCTTTCAACCCCTCACCCAGTGTTCCAAAAGCTGAGGTCCATTCCAATTTGGATATCAGCAGCCCTTCTAGAACAGGCCCAGATACCTTTCCTCAGTGGTGTCACAGTGCTTCTTCCATTTGGAAGGAGGAGAGGGTTTTTAATCCCACATCTTCGTTGTTCTGAAAGGGACAGATGTTTATATCCCATATTGTATCTCAGCAACTTCTGCAGCCACACCCAGTACATCAGTGCATTCTGTATATCCATTGATACCATCTACGCATTCTGGCAAGTCACAATCTGGGCATCACACAGATTACTCCTGGCCAGCACTGATTTCAGTACAAGACACCTCAATTTTGTTTCTTGTGCTGAAAACATATATCAAGGTTCTGGTCATAGTGCCTGAGGTCTTGCAGAAGAGTCTTATATTTTTCCCCTATTTGCACAACTTCCTTCTGATTGCTTCATTATGGGAACCCCTGTAAATGGGCCTGTTTTGGGTCCTTCTATGTTCACAGGCACTGTACATCAGCATAACCTGAGAAAACTTCTCCCATCTTGAAGGATTCTCTTTGTTTGGGGTAAAGTTGGCTGTATTGCAAAATCAATAATTTCTGGCCATGGCAAAAACCTGAAAAGTTGTGACTCTGCCATCCTAGATACGTACACAGAGGTCATTCAAGATCTGTCCCCTTGTGTTTTGTGTTTTGCATATGAGTAACCCAGAAGAGGTAAGAACAGTGGTATTTTGGGGCATTTACTTGTTGCCCCTATCCATGAGAGACATGAGTGCTAAACCATGAGTAAATTTGCAGTCGCCCATTCATTCATTGAAATTACATTTGAATAAAGTAAGATAAGCACTTCGCTTTATGTGGAGTGGAATATGGTTCCCTAGAAGTGGTATTCTTTGTGATGCATACTTGTACCTCCAACATGCCCTTTTTACTTTGAATAAGAGGTTAAGCTCAATTGAGCAGATATTCACAATACCATTGGACTTGCGAATGTGTAATACATCAGAAAGGATAGGGCCTGTTAAGGCTGTATTCGTATGGCAGAGGTCATCTCTTAGCAACCTGTATGATAGTAAGAAGAGGGACAAGGCTTTGAGACAGTCTGCATATTTTTTATGATTTAGGTCCGTGATATTTTTTTTTAGAGAGAAAGTGTTGCAGTTTTTCCACTTGTGGCAAGTGTTTAGACAAGTACTTACCAAAAAGGACATTATACTCAGTTATCATCCTGAGAGCCAAGCACAGTGCAGTGATTACATTCTTTGACCTGGAGGCCATACAGTTATGTTTAAGCTGTGTAATGAAAAAAATACTTTCTTACAATAGTGGATATGTGGTCATCAAAGGCTAGTTCATAGTCTACATAGGTTCCCAGACACCTGACTACAGGAATAACTTTTACAGGGTTGTTGTTAAGATGTAATAGGTAAAAGGGAAGTCATGCTTGCCACACGATACTATTATACACTTCTTGGCATTTAGTTTTAGTCTATGGTTTTGACTCCAGCTGTTTGGTTGGTAAAAGGCCTTCTTGGAGGATCTTGGTGTCCTCTGGGGAGTTAATAATGGCACTTTTTATGATCATCTTCAAACCTGGTCAGCTATAAATTCTTTTAACTTTTGCTTGGACCTCCAAGAAGTAAATACCAAAGATGAGTAGCCCAAGCACTGAACCTTGGTGTCTGCCACTTGTGACATGTCTTTTGGAGGATGTAGAGCCACCGATCCTAATTTTCTCAGTTCTTTTTGTGAGCCAATTTGCTATCCTTTGAGTTACTTAAGGATTTACATTTAGCCAGTACAGTTTATTTTATGATACCTGATTGTGAGATGTTGTTAAATTCCTTTGCAAGTCTAGATATGCAGTGCGTATTGATTTGCCCAAATCTATAACCTTCTTGTAGAAGCCAGCTAATTTAAGTAGCTAGAATCTGCCCATACCGAATCAAACCTGCCTTGGGTCAAGAGTTTGTGTATTACCATGTCCTTGTTTATTAATTCTGTAATGTTCTTGTCCATATCCTTACAGATGATGCTCAGCAGGCTTGTGGATTTATAATTACCTGGGCCTGCTGACACCCCAACTTTCTCCAAGGGGATGACTATTGCTAGCCTCCATTCTTCCAGTATGAAGACTGTTTGAAGGCCGATATTGAATAGCTTCTGTAGAAGGTCTGATAAATCCTGTTTCAGGCTAGCGGTAGGCAGTCTAGTATGTTATTCAGTCCCATAGAAGTAATGTTCTGATATTGCCTTGAGGACTTGTTCTTGGGAGATTTGAGAGCGGTATATGGGCATGTACTCTTGCAATATAGGAGGGGAGAGAGGGGATAAAGTTTGAGATGAACTTGTCCAGCAGTAGACTGGTTATGTCTTCTGGGTTTTTAAGTATGTTGAAGAGCTTCTCCATCTCAACAAAGACATACCCTTCCCTACTTCATTGATTAATTCAACTTGCAGGTGAATCCCTCCTAGCTTAAACACCTTCTTGATTTGGGATTTAGCTGTTACATAGGCAACATGCTTCTTTCTGCTGTTTTGTTATGTGACAGCCTTAAGAATGGAAACAGTTGTAGCTCAGCACAGGTGAGTCAAACAGTTGTTTGAGAAGGTGCTGCATCTTTATCAACATTTGGAGAACCCAGCTCTTTATTGAAACTTGAACTTCATGACTGACAGACTTGCCTGTCTTCCATTTAGGTCGTTCGACTTTTTGAATATGAGTTTATATCTGAAAAGATGCTCTCCCAGATGACCATTACCTCTACTCACAAGCTCTCACAAAGCCCTGATTTATATCCCTGTATGTTCCTACATAAGGATCAATTGTCATTCAAAGTTAACCCATATTTCCTCCCACAAGTGGTTTCAGAGAACTTCAAAAAACTGAAACAGAATAATTAATGTCTTTGTGGGGAGGGGCAGACCCTAAGCGTCTCACCACCTTTTGTATTCTAATTCTATGGGCACAGCTTTTGAGAAAAATTAAAATGTTGATTTCACTGCAAAAACATTATTTATTTTTGTTTGTGTACAGTTGACTATTTGATTATTTTTACAGTTATTCATTTCAGTTTTTCATTGCTTTCCAGATTTTATTCTCAATTTATATGCTTCAGACTTCTGAATGGGTACCCATATTAGTGAATCACAGGCTTTTTGTAAAGTATTATTACTAATTTTACAAGTATAATGTAATCTTTAGTAATAACTACAGTTGTATGGCAGAAATGCTTTTGACATTTATCCAAATTACTCTACCGCTATCTCTTACATGCTTAACTGAACATTCCTGTTTGGTGGAGAGAATGCTCCATTCTTTGGTTGTTTAAAGGCCTCTAGCAGCTGTATAAAAAAAGAAAGACAATGTAAATAAAAGAATCATAATCACCTCTTTTGACCTGCATTTATAGGCTGATGATGAGACTTCCAGATACGAGGCATATTTCTTGGTGGTTGGATCATTGTTTTATCAGGCTTTGCTATCACAGAGTGGACAAAGCCCTGCCATTTATTCCCAAGACTAATTCTGTCAGATCACAGCACCTTTAGTAACTGTTGCCAGATATGTTGATATGTTGTTATTGCGGATATCTCAAACTATACCACGTGGGGAAAGTGGCTTGTATATATTAAGTACAACTTTTTGGAGATAGTTCAGCTGATGAGCTGCCAGTGTTGGCACAATCATCTTCAGAAGCCTTCCATAATTTGCCATAAATTCACATGTAAAGCAAAGCATTGCTTCACATTAAAACGTTTTTGCAAAACTGTTTGCTGAATTTTAATTAATGTATTTGAATGCAAGGCTATGGGGTGCATCATCATGGAACTCATTACCAAAGACATTGGGGACCTCCGAACACTTGACCCGACCCAGTTAGGCTTTGTTAAGGGCAGATCATGCCTACTAAACCGGGTTGACTTCTTCAAGACAGTCACCAAGGCCATAGACAAGGGAAAGATTGTTCACACAGCCTTCCTTGACCTCGCCAAGGCTTTGGACACCATTCCCCACTCGGGCATTACAGAAAAACTCATCAGCCTGAACATAAACCCCTACATCACAAGATGGGTTGCCAACTGGCTTACAGACAGAACTCACTCGGTAAGAATAGCGGGCTCCAGGTCCGACTCTAAACCAGTCACAAGTGGTGTCCCGAAAGGCTCGGTCCTGGGACCCCCTACTGTTTGGCATATACTTCTCAGAAGTACAGGCAAACAGAGGAGTACTATGGCTAACCAAGTTCGCCAATGACTGCAAACTGGGAGCCATAATTAACTCTCCGGCTGACATGGACATCCTCCAAAAGGGCCTTACTGAGACGGACACCTGGTGTCAAAGTCATGGCCTCAAGCTAAATGCCAAAAAATGCATAGTCATCCCGTTTGGGAAAAATAAAACACCCACAAATTACCACATAGGTGGCAGCTCCCTTAATACAGAAGAGGTAATAAGAGATCCGGGGACCCAGGTAGATAGTAATCTCTCCTTTGACAATCATATTGCCAAAGTAGTTAGGAAATCCTTCTATGTGGCCCATCTAATTACTAAAGGGTTCGCATCTAGAAATAAAGAGATTATAGTGCCCCTCTACTCATCACTCATCAGACCCATCATAGAGTACAATGCCCCATTTGGGATGTACCTCACAAGACACTTCCAACAGCTGGAGAGACCACAAAAGTACCTCACCAAGAAGATTACTGACCTCAAACATATGTCCTATGCAGCCCGACTGAAAAAAACTCCAGCTGTACTCAGTGGTATATCACTTACTCAGAGATGATCTGCCTGACTTACAAAGCCATGTCCAACTCAGAATTGATGGACATGCGCCACCTAAAGAAATCCAAGTCACTGCAAGCCACGCACTCTAGTGAGCTAAACCTCGCCACAACAATAAATAGAACATGCTGGAGGGATAGATTCCTGTCACAGAGACTCCCCATGCTTTGGAACAAAATTCCAAACTACATTAGGCAGAGACCCTCACTAACACTCTTCAAGAGAAGCCTTGACAAGTGGATGGGTAACAAAATACACCCCTGGGATCACTTCTCAAAAGCCTCTGATCCAGTTAATTAATCAATGGGGCGGCGAAAGCCAACACACTCTGGCTAGGCTTATAAATGCCCTCGGGCAGATAGCCTAGTACCTACCTATGAACCTATGTAATAAACTGTGTTCCAGTGGAAAGTTTGTACTTTATTTAATAATTGCTGGCTAAAAAATTGTACATTAATGGGCTTGCATGTCTTTTAGGGAGTTACAGAGTAACAGAAATGTAGATTTAAATAGTAAATAATTATGGAAAATGCCAATAAAAATAATTGAAAATAAACAGCCAGCTCAGCTAGAACACATTTAAAACACAATAATGTATTTCTTTAAGTATACTCAAGCTCTGTATTCATACCAGTGAACACAACCATATTACAATTAAAAAAGAGAACACATCATCTTTCATCTGTTTGTAAAATCAATTACCACCTGCTAGGTTAAATGGAATGTGTTGAGAAGTCAGGCATTTAAAAGGTCAATAACTCCCTTAAGTACAACTGCAAAATGCTTAACAGTTAAATATGAAAAAATGTATTTCTTATTACCATTACATATTCTTAAAATCTCACCCTATAGATCTCTGTAGTTCCTGTTGTGTAGCAGTGCATACATTTAAATTAGCCAAATGTGGCAAACCTGTTGTGACAATTGAAAGTTAAAGTTAAAATATATTTGCTGTCAATACTGATCAGTGGTCTTTCTTTACAGTATATCTGTGCCAGCCATGCCTACTGAATATGCAAAGCTTTGCTAAATGCCAAGGAATTCTGATCCTCACTCCTGGCATGGAAATACTGTGTCCAGCATACTTCTAGCGTTATTAACTGTATATAATTTTCTGCCAACATCCTGATTAGAACATTACTGGGTGGGTAAAGGCCTGATCCAAATTAAGTGTGGCCTCTGTAATGATGGTGTCTTTCTGGACATTTTAGCTGTAATCACAAGACAGTTTGCTAAGAACTAGTACTGTGATTTTTTTCCCAACTTAGTGCTTTGGAAAGGTAGTGCTGCTGGGCCTTTTGCCTTGTATTTACAGAACTTATTCAGATCTAAAGAATATATCTATCTTTAGTTTAAGGCATTTTTCATGTTAGCCAAGATAATTATCCTGATCCAGTAAGGACACATTTTACCTGTATTTTGAAACAGTTCACTGCATTCAGTAATTTTGGGATTATTTTATTGTATTAGTGTTTCCTATCAGCTAGGTACTTTCAGTAAAGACAGAACACCTATTTAGGAGCTTAACTAACAGAAGATCTTCTGGGAAGTTTCATTCTGCAAGCATGACACATCCTGTCACCCCTCTGAAGTAGATTGCTGTACATGACAAGTATATGTTGCCTAAGATTTCACCTGAAATCTAAACCAGACAGAAAGAATTGTGACCCTTCTGCATTTCCACTTGAGGCTCCTCTTATAGCCTTTGACAGGAAAAACAGGTCAGGCACTGACTTGATGGACATATAACTTATCTTAATGACTTTTGATAATGACAGACTAGGTGGGATAGCTGTTAAAGAGTTTTGCCATTTGCTGGTGAGACTGGTTCTGCAAACTAATACTGTAGACTTTACATAACCTACTGATTAAGATTTCCCTCAAAGATCTACCTTTAGCATAATGTCTTTTATGAATGGTATTTAGGAGTTTTTGACAATTCCTTCAATGCACTTACTGTAGAACAGCAGCTGAGTTTGCATTATTCCTTGTCACTTTAACACATGATCATTTTCATGTATAGTTTACTCTTTCATCATATACTTAAAGCAGCCAAGTACTGCAGAAGTGTCATGTCAAAATAAGCAAAACTATGCAAAACAACAGTGGTGTGCAGGTAAAATGATATGTTATTACACACAGAATTAACATATTTTACTTTCATACACATTGGCTTTCTGTGATTCCTTTTGTAGGTGGTGTTACCATCTTTTGATGCTTTAAGTATTCAAACATTTGCTTACTGAGGGGCTAGACAACTGGTAGCAGACGGGTTAAATCAATAGTTTTCAGATAAAAAGTGCAGGTGCTTGCTATTTGAAATGGCGGGAAGGATAAGAACACAAAGTCAGACAATGGTATGGGATATTAGGGGAATTGATTATGATGATGTGGAAGAAGGGGTTATAGCTAAGTTAGAGGACTGGAAAAAAATGAAGGAGTAAATAAGCTATGGGAATTTATAAGAGATGCAGTACATTTGGCCTGTAGACACAGGTTTGAGAAAGAGACAGGTGAGAGAGATGAAGGCGCATATGACTACACAAGAAGGTGGGGCTACCAATTAAAGCAGAAGACAGACCGTACAAAATATTTTGGAGAAGGGTGGGGTGGCACAGTACAAAGATGCAAGCAGAAAGGCAGGAAAGGAAGGGAAGGCAGCAAACGTACAAGCTGAAAGAGAGTTGGCAGAAGGAGTCATGGGGGGGGGGGGGACAAAGGATTTTTGAGGAATGAGGCAGAAAGAATTAAAGGATGGGCAGTCCTTGGCCAAGCTGACCAAAGATGGGAAAGATATCAAAAGATCAAAGGTATTGATGGAATATTTTGTTTCAGTCTTTTCAAAGCAAATCAAGAATTAGGGTGCCATGCTGAGAGGAAGAGAGAGCAGACAGCAAGGAATAGACATGAGAACAGCTAAGGGTGAACTGGTTTCTGTAAGGGAAAATGAAGTGCAGGGATTATATGGACTAACTACCAAGGGACTCTGGAATATGAATAGTGTGCTAGCAGATCCTCTGACAGTGATTTTCATTAGATCATTGCCCATTGCAGAACTGCCCGAGGACTGGAACACAGCAAGTGCAGCACCCTTGTCCACATAGAGGAGCTGGAAGCATCCATGAAACTACATACTTGTTTGCCTAGCAGCAGTATGTGAAAGTTGTGGAAATAATGGCAAATTATGTTCCAGTCACAATCTCCAGAATAACAACCAACATGAATTCACTGCCAGAAAAAGCTGTTGAACTTAATCCAGCTTTATGATTGGATTAAAGGGGATCTTGACAGGGGAGTACTGGTACGCATGGTTTGTCTGACTTCAGCAGTATTTTATTTATTTATTTTATTTATTTTACATTTTTTTACCAGGCTAGTCCAACTAAATACATTTCCATTTTCAGCAGAGGCCCGGGGAGAAAAGCTCCACATAGAAACAAACACAGAGAAATTATCTACAAATGCAAAGAAAGGAGGTAGAAATACCAAGCAAAAACATGATTCTAAACTACATTACACTAATCATGCATATATACTAGGTAGGACATCACCCTAATTTCTATTTCAGAGTACAAGATAGAAGTGTTCTGTTATAGTAAAACATCTGTGGAAATATACAGTACATTCAGCAATTAATTACACATCCAAAGTTTTTTAATAATTTGTAACAGTTACTACTTGCAAAGGTGCTTTTGAAACAAGCTTCCCAAGGGGAATTAGTAGAGAATAATGAAAGAAGGTAGTATAAAAGAATAATTAGTGGAATCACAAGATTAGTCAGGATTGATGCATGGGCATAACCAGTGTGTTTTAAGATGTTTTTTAAGCTTTTGTTTAAAGAGGAAGGGGGAGGGAATAGAAGTTAGAGCAGTAGGTAGAAGATTCCAATATTTACCTATGGTATTGGAGAATAGTGGTGCTGCGGTAGTGTTGTCGCCTCACAGTAAGACGCTGTCCGGTTCGATTCTCAGCTAGAGCGTCTTCTGCGTGGAGACATGCGTGAATGGCAGTACCTTCGTTGAAGGTTGTGCGTCAGGCCTGGCAAGCCGGTACGTAAAAATCAACTGCCAATCATTAGCGTACCGGAGTTCAGCTGTGGCGACCCCTGACCGGGAAAAGCCAAAAGACACAAACAAACATTGGAGAATAGGGAGTCACCAGCGATGTTGTTAGAATTAGCTAACCTCACAAGAAGTTTGCACGAAGAACGTAAGAATTTAGGTTAGTATAAGGGGAGATAAGGTTAGAAAGTATAAGGGTGTTATTAAGTTGATAAAATATCCCATGGACAAAGGTGAGTTGGGAAAGTGTCAGCATGTTTTTTAGTTCAAGCCAGTTTAGTTGTGTAGGTTCTGACAGTGGTGAGTTCTAAATGGGTTCCCAGTAGCAAATCTGGCAATGCTATTGTATGTGTTTGCTATTTTAGTGAGATTATTTTTCTTTAGGTTAGTGTATATGGGTTAAGTGTAAAGAAGAGTAGAAATAAGATGAGAGTGAGCAAGTGTAGTTTTGGCTGTTGGAGTTAAGAAGGTTTTAATTCTGTAGAAGGAGCTCAGTTTTTTATTTACGGTTTTAATAGTGTTATTAATGTGATTATCAAAAGTGAGGTTATTGTCGATTGTGATACCTAACAGCTTGGTGGTAGAGTCAGGGGATATATGTGTGCCATTATTGGATATGATAGAGAATTCTATTGGGGGGACTTACTATTAGGCCTAAAAAGCAGAAGTTTGTTTTTTTTTGGCATTCAAAAGGAGGCAACGTTTCAAGAACCATGCCTCAACTGTGCTAAATACATTCTGTGTTAGTGTTTGTAGTTCAGATGTGGTTTTAGCAGAACATACGAGTACCTTTGACCCAATCCCTCATAGGCAGCTACTACAAAATGTGAAGGAGATGAAGTGGGGTCAGGACTAAGACACTGGATTACTGCATGGTTAAATGTTAGGTCAGTGGGTTGTGCTGAGAGGGAAGATGTCAGGAATTAGGAAAGTAACTAGAGGAGAACAGTAAGGTCTGCCCTGGGTTCAGCACAGTTCATTCCATTTGTTTTCATATGTCTGAGGGAACAGAGAACAAGACCATCTTTTTCATAGATGGTACCAATTTACATCAGCGAAGTCTGGTTGAAGAGTTTAGGTTGATATTTGGAAATGCTGACTAAGTGGCCTGAAAGCTATCATTTAAGTTTTGATACAGACAGACATGGTCAAAGTGGTACACCTGGACCACAGCAACTCTTGTATGATTTATTAGCTGGGGGGAAGGAGAGTGGAACAGCTGGCAACAAAAAAAAAAAAAAAAAAAGCTGTATGTTTGTTAATCTCACTTGCACTGAACAACAAAAGCCGAATGATGGTGACAGCACAGAACAGAATGCTGGGAATATCCTCAGAGGGAAAAATTAAAGAGCGGTTTGGCTACTGAGACACCACAGGTCGTCGGCACCCATGATGTGCAAGCTGTATGCTGGTTAATCAGAATCATTCTGACTGAGAATTCAGTACAGTGGGGGTCGGGGAATTTCTAAATATGTTGATGAGGGTGTTTGGTTTCTTTTTGTTGTTTGATGAACTAAATAGTTTACCATATTGGTTTCATCAATCTGGTTCATTGTTCATATTAACTAGATCCACATGCCCCACGTCTGATCTGAAATAAAGCAAAAATATAGCTATGCAAAAAACAAGTATGGCACAGCATTTGTTTTTTTTTTTTTAATCTTGACAAAATGATCATGACTGTGGTTACTCTTTCAGAACCCTCCATCAGATGTTTAGTTCATTTTTTATTTATAGAGTGAACTGTTTAGCAGAATCAGCAGTGCTACAAATATATGCTGGGCTGATTCATGCACTATCCAGGGTAAAGGGTTGCTATACTTTGAGGGTTGCATTCTGGAAAATGGTGAATTTTGGACTACAGGTTTGTGTGCAGTTCTAAAAATCCTGACTGCATCACTGGTAATAAGTATAAATTTTATTTATTTATTTATTTATTTATTTAAATGTTTTGCTAAGGGGTATATTTCTAGTACCTATATGTTAAAATACTATAGATCAAAAGGAGAGTCAATCTTCTACAGTGATCGTTAGCCTTGAGTTAGAAAAAAATAGTTATCATAAAATAGAAATGATTTTTATCCCAGTACTACTCCTAATTACTTCACTCTCTGTACTCCTCATTTCTTAGTATATTATCTGTTAATGTCAGAAGAATATCATTCTGTTGTTTAGAGGCACTGTTTTTTACACTTCCCAAGGTACATCTTAGAGTGTATTTTATTTATTTATTTATTTAACCGGTCCAACTGGACACAGGTCCATTTTCAGCGGAGGTCAGGGGAGAAAAGCTCCACAGTAAGTAAAATTTTACATAATATGTTAAAATACAGTATGCAGAGAATTTTCAAACAGTATGTTAAAATACAGTATACAGCAGAAGACATAACAAGACCTATATATACAGGAAAAAATAGTTATACGTGGTTAATAACAGAATAAGTATACAAATTCAATCGGCATTAGGAGTAGACCTAGACTGTAGTATATATTACAGTAGTTATATTAGGACGTAAGGTATCTAAGTGGAATAATTTGAGGACTTATGTAATACATGGGCATAGCCACTTATTCTTTAAGTGTGTTCTAAGTGAGTTTCTAAAGTGAGAAAAGATAGGGGCAGAAATCAGAGCAGGTGGGAGATTATTCCAGGTTCTAGCTATGGAGTGGGAGAACAGTGCTTTTCCTGCATTTTTGTTCACCCTAGAGATAGGACGATTTGTATTATAGTGGCTGAGAAGTTGGCCTAGTACAGGGTTTTTTTCTGGATGTGTTGCCACATTGTAGGCAATGACTAATTGGTGATAGGTTAGTAGCTGGGGAAGTTCCAGCCATTGCAGTTCCCTTAGAGTCTGGCAGTGGTGGGTTCTAAAGGTGGAGTTGTTTGCAAACTTGGCGATTTTATTATAACATGATTTGAGGCTGGCAAGGTCAAGTTTTCTAAGCTGGGTAAGTATTGGAGCCGCATACATTAGGGTAGACAAGAGGTGAGTTTGGGCTAGGGTAATCCATGCTTGTTTCGAGTTGCTTAATATTCCATCATAAACTGAATGGGGTATTTCAGAGTTTCTCTCCCTGGCGTATTTGCTAAAGCTGTCACTACTATTGATCGAGTGATGCCAGTTCTAATATACAGTCTGTGGTGCTGTAGATACCAAAGGGGCTAATGGGTTAATTCTTCCAGACCATTTTATTAGTATTATTATTCTGTTTTTGTGCACCGGTTTATTTATTTGAAATGTGTCTGCCAGTTACTCTTAGTAAACCCATGGACCATTTTTCAGGAGAGACATGGGATTAAATTCCTTACATAGAACAACGCTAAATACAAACATGTATGCAAAAAGCAAAACAGTTTTCAAGAGGAGGTCATTAAAAAGCAATTGTATAGATAATAAACATTAAAAACTTAGGCCATTGCACACTATCTTAGAGGGCCCATAAATAGCATGAAATATTTAACACAGTACTTTGAGTTTCATGGGTAGGTAGTCTATTGGCTGGCAGTTTTTACACACTTTGAGGTAAACTGATAAAAGAGGTTTGATTGTGTGAGTGGAATTCAGTTCTCTGGGCAAGAAATTCTACAAGGTCGGTATGGCACATGAGAATCTTTAGTCCCCATCTTTACAAGCAACAAGGTAGGGGGATACAAAGAAGAGAGGCATTGGAAATAGGACCTGGGAGGTGGAGGTAAACAACACTTAAACCTTTCCCCTGACAGTCGATCAAACACAGCCAGTAACATTTACAGTAGCATATTTTTAAACTTTAAGAGGCATAAGTACTGCAGCAAGATGAACCTAACAAGAGTTAATGAAATATGTTACTGAAAACTTTACTGTCCCTGCAAATCTTAAAACAGCACCATTACTTGGTCTGGCAGCCATTGCAGACAGACTGTAACCAAACTTCAAACTTCAGATTTCATTTCAGAAATGTAAAGATATGCCACTGTGAGTCTGCATCACAGGAGTCCCACTAAGAATGTTGATGATCAATGTGTTTAGAATTGTTTAGTGCATCCAAGTTGTTCAGTATGTTCTAAGAAAAGGTTGTTCATCTCAGTGCTAATCAAAGCAACGGCTAGAAGTGGCAGCATAAGCTAATTCAAGCCTCTAATACATGCTTTCTTTAACTTTATTTATTTTTATTTATTTTATTTTACATTTGTTTACCAGGAAAGTCCGACTGGACAAGAAGTCCATTTTCAGTAGAGGCCCGGGGAGAAAAGCTCCATATAAGAAACATCAAATAACAATAACAATACATACATATCAGTGCACACTATATAGCATGAGTACATATTAATATTGTATGAGTACATATTAATAGTGAATGTGCAAAAAAACAACAAAAAAAATAGATTAAAAACAAACAAGAATATTAAATGTAAAATAGAGAAAAATATTTGCATCTTATAATTAAGTGTAGGCCATTAGCAATGCTGTCTTTAACTTTATAATTAATATACCATTAGCAATGTTCTCTTTAACTTAATATTTAATATATACCATTAGAAATGCTGTCTTTGACGTAATATTTAATATATACTGTTAGCAATGCTGTCTTTAACTTTTATTTAATTTATACCATTAGTGATGCTGTCTTTAACATAATATTTAATATATACCGTTAGCAATGCTGTCTTTAACATAATATTTAATATATACCGTTAGCAATGCTGTCTTTTAACTTTGTATTTAATATATACCATTAGCGATGCTGTCTTTAACATAATATTTAATATATACCATTAGCAATGCTGTCTTTAACTTTGTATTTAATATATACTATTAGCAATGCTGTCTTTAACTTTGTATTTAATATATACCATTGGCAATGCTGTCTTTAACTTTGTATTCAATATATACCATTAGCGATGCTGTCTTTAGTGTAATATTTAATATACACCATTAGCAATGCTGTCTTTAACTTTTTATTTAATATATACCGTTAGCAATGCTGTCTTTAACTTTATATTTAATATATACCGTTAGCAATGCTGTCTTTAACTTTGTATTTAATATATACCATTAGCGATGCTGTCTTTAACGTAATATTTAATATATACCGTTAACAATGCTGTCTTTAACTTTGTATTTAATATATACCATTAGCGATGCTGTCTTTAACGTAATATTTAATATATATACCATTAACGATGCTGTCTTTAACGTAATATGTAATATATACCATTACCAATGCTGTCTTTAACTTTGTATTTAATATATACCATTAGCAATGCTGCCTTTAATGTAATATTTAATATATACTGTTAGCAATGCTGTCTTTAACTTTATATTTAATATATACCGTTAGCAATGCTGTCTTTAACTTTGTATTTAATATATACTGGTAGCGATGCTGTCTTTAACGTAATATTTAATATATACTGTTAGCAATGCTGTCTTTAACTTTGTATTTAATATATACCATTAGCGATGCTGCCTTTAAAGTAATATTTAATATATACCACTAGCAATGCTGTCTTTAACTTTGTATTTAATATATACCATTAGCAATGCTGCCTTTAACGTAATATTTAATATATACCGTTAGCAATGCTGTCTTTAACTTTATATTTAATATATACCGTTAGCGATGCTGCCTTTAACTTTATATTTAATATATACCACTAGCAATGCTGTCTTTAATTTTGTATTTAATATATACTGTTAGCAATGCTGTCTTTAACTTTGTATTTAATATATACCTTTAGCGATGCTGTCTTTAACTTTATATTTAATATATACCGTTAGCGATGCTGTCTTTAACTTTATATTTAATATATACCAGTAGCGGTGCTGTCTTTAACGTAATATTTAATATATACCGTTAGCAATGCTGTCTTTAACTTTGTATTTAATATATACCATTAGCGATGCTGCCTTTAACGTAATATTTGATATATACCACTAGTAATGCTGTCTTTAACTTTGTATTTAATATATACCATTAGCGATGCTGCCTTTAACGTAATATTTAATATATACCACTAGCAATGCTGTCTTTAACTTTGTATTTAATATATACCATTAGCAATGCTGCCTTTAACGTAATATTTAATATATACCGTTAGCAATGCTGTCTTTAACTTTATATTTAATATATACTGTTAGCAATGCTGTCTTTAACGTAATATTTAATATATACCACTAGCAATGCTGTCTTTAACTTTGTATTTAATATATACCGTTAGCAACGCTGCTGCTTCTTCCACATAGGTTTCTTCATTAGTGGGCTGCTCAGAAGCTGTAATATGGACTGTATCAGGATTTCACTTGTGCTTTGCAGAATTGCTACATTGTGTCTGACAAGACCCATTACAGGCTGTTCTTCTTAGCATCATTGCTACCCACAAATGCCACTTTGTCACCCGCATTCTATTCAGATGTTATTCTCTCATGTGTCACCAAATTTAAATGTCAGAACACATTCTTTTACCAGTGGCTACTGGTGGAAATGACAAGTTGCTTATTCTTCATGTATTTATAAGCTTTATTCTGGTAGCTGTGCCACCATAAGTAAGCATATTTCACAGTTGTGACATTGATGCTGTTCTCGCATTATCCAACCTGGGAAGTGAAACCTGAGTCAATTCTGGTTCACCTGCTTGGCTTTATAGCTGTGCAGACTCTTCAATGACTTTTCTTTGATGTAAAAAAGAGAACATTTATTGCTAATTATTTCCTTATTCTTTGTTTTAATATATTTTGTTATCTGTTTTCCAGAGTATGTATTCATTTTAGTTTAGCACATTGTACCATCCTAGATACAGGGATTGCCAGTGCCAGAAATTTCCCATTCAGTGATTTAGGCATACTTTTTTTTCAGATGCCAGTGTGACTAGTGCTCCTAGTGTGTGTGTGTGTATGTGTGTGTGTGTGTGTGTATATATATATATATATATATATATATATATATATATATATATATATATATATATATAGAGAGAGAGAGAGAGAGAACATATCCAAAGATGAACTTTATTTTTTAAACCTAAATGGTGGTCCAGGACTGAGCTGTGGATGGAATAGGGATCAGAAGACACTGTAAAGAGGAGCCAGCTGTGTGGCACAGAGGGATGACACTTTGACTTCAACCCAGACAATACTGGATGGAGTAGTCAGTCTCCTGGGAGATGGAGCAGCTGCATGGGGACAGTGGCGTGGGTAGTGAACTGATGCGCTTATCATGGGGGATGGTGCTTGCCCCACTGAGCTGAAGACTAAGAGACTGCACCGTAAAAACTTGGGCCAAGACATATCCAAGGCTTGCCAAACAGTGCATTGCATTGTATCTGGAATGATATATGTAGAAACACACATGGTTGGAGGGGTCCAGCACTACAGTTATCCACTCCCACAGAGCAGAGCTGCTATGTGGTAAGGATGGATAGGAACAAAACAGCAAGAAAAAAGACCTGATGACACTCTGAATGAGGGTCTTTTCCAGAACTCAGGAGTAACAGGAAATGTGATTGTTGGTGGGCTCTAAGAAGAGAGAAATAATGTGAAAAAAACAAACATTAAGAGGAAAACAGTTTGCACTGCTTATGTATGCATGAATTATGGATAAGGGGGTTCATCTTTAACTGCAGAATTCTGTTTAGTGTACATGGTGATGTATAGATGAAAATTTAAAGAAAAGACAGATATGCTCTTTTGTCAGACTATAAGTCAGTGGTTTGGGGAAGTTGATTGGTATTTAGTATGTCAAAAGTAAAAACGACAAAACATTTTACAGCAGAACTGAACTTTTTTAAGTAACACAAGTATTCTTGTTTCATTGTCCCTGGAATTGTTTAACTTGATTAACTGAACTCTGACAAAATATACTATGTTCATCAGCAGAAAGAGATTTTGAAATTTTTTAAATGATTAAAAAGAGTCTGAACAAGTTTGAATATGGTTCTCCTCTATGGACAGAAACCAGCTGTTAATGGCAAAAGAGCATATATGTGGCAGAATAAAAAAAGTTAGTTGTTATTAAAACAGGCCACTTTATAGGGTATTTAGGGTCATACACATTCTTCTTTTCATTGCACTGAGCAACAGTGTTTTGCTGAAAGAAAGTGTTATGTGTACTACTTCATGAGAGTTCCTGAAAGCTTTGAGTTTAAGAACCTGAAGACAGCAGGAAAGTCTGCAGTTCACTTTACACTGGGGTGGTCACGTCTTGAGCTGTCTGGTTGCTATGAGAAACCAGACATTATGTAAGTGCAGGACTGAACTTGAACTTCTGGGACTCAGAAAATGAAACAATAGGCCAGCATAATCAATGCGGCTTTCCCCTCTTCTTTTTTCTTCATAGCATGTCTGGCCCTTAGCTGCAGCCAGACAGCTGCTTGCAATATCGATTTTTTGGGGTACTGATCAAAATTCAGCAGGAGTGCGTATTTTTTCTTGGCATGTATTTAAACTTTTTTATGTCTTCCTTAATAAATTTCAAAAGGGTAAAATGATCAAAGGCAGGGCTGAGTTTTAGTCTTTAATGTGGTACTGAATCTTCATATGCATGCATGTTCAGGAACGTCTGTGTTATCTTACCCAGCTGAAAGCAAGACCCTATGCTAATAGATCTCTTAAAAAGCAGAGAAAGGTCTGAAAGATGTTGAATGAAATATTAAAGAAACTGCATTTTTTTAAGTTAATTCTTTGGCCTGTAGCACTGTGTGCTTTTGCTGTGTGATATGTTTCTTAAGTAATACTGTAGTTTTGACCTGGTGTGGATTCCAGCATAAGCTGAGGGATGTCAGAAGTGAAGGAGAGCATTCAGGTTAAGGCATGCTGAGGACAGATACTGGTCTGAGTGGTGAGGATTTAGTCTGTTAGTGTTGTTGCAGCACTTCTTAGGATCTGTGCAGTTTCTTTCCAGTCCCTGAATATAATGCCATCAAGGACTCTATCTTGTACATAAGAGGGCTTTGCTTTGGCTGTGGCAAGTAACTCTTATCCTGTTTCTTTTCTTGCAACGCAACAAAGCAAAGCCTAAATTGTATCTTTGCTCCATAACCCGGTAGTCAGTCCCCTGCACCATATGCTTTCTTCCATACCTAGACTCAGGCACAAGCACTTAAATTAATACTGATGTGACAGCGTAACATTTTTAGTTCTGTCAAGTTGTGTTCAACGTATCAGACAGGATGCTTTTGTAATACACTTTAACTAGGTTTACGTAACACTTCTTTATTTAAGTGACAAGTCCCAAGTTTCTACAGACACCACATCATATGAAACATATCCTTTTGGTTAGTGTTTTATGTAGCTCTGGCAAAAAAAAAAAAATGAATTCATTGATTTGTAAAAATGGGTTGAAACTTTATATGAGGTTGACAGTTGAACTGCCTAATTTTGGGTTAATTGTTGATATTAAAACAGAGAAAGCATTTGAATGTTCTATGATACAGTTTGTGGGATTTTTAACATGTTATTTATTTATTTTATTTTTATTTATTTTACATTTGTTTACTGGGGAGGTCCGACTGGACAGAGCTGTCCGTTTTCAGCAGAGGCCCGGGAAGAAAAGCTCCAGAACAATTGCTGACATACTATACATAAGATATTTACACATTCAGTTATAAAACTATAGCAGACGATAACATATGATTGCATAAGATATTTACATAAGCATAGTGGTTTAGACATACGATTAAAAGTATAGCAGGTAGTAACATTTGACATACAGTATGTTTAGTAGAGAATATCTTGAAGATGTACTGAAGATAAGAAAGGAAAAACTGAAAAAGGAAGAGAAATATAGACAAGTTCATGTGAGGTGCAGTGACATTTTAAGGGAAAGCTTTTCAACTTAGTCTAGGGAAAAGTTAGTGGGTATAGATGGGACAGTGGGGAGTAGGTGACAGTGAGTTGGTAAGTAACATGTGATAATATATAGTGCATCTGTGGGAGGTTTAAAGAGGTTGGATCGTGGGTAGGGGAAAGGAGTTAGGATATGTTGTTACATGTGTATGTTTAATTTTGGTTTTAAAAAAGCACCAGTTCCTTTTACAAAGCCAGTACAGGAACACTTGCTTGGTCTGAGTTCCTTGTTGAAGAATGGAGAGCCAGTGGAAGTACCTGCTTCAAGGAGGAATGAGGTATCTGTGGGCTTAAGTCAGTCACAGTGGTAGTGCTAATCAATTCCCACTGCGTGCCCAACCCCAGTGGTAGCAGTAATCATGCTTGAAGAGAAAAGTTAAGGCCAAGATAGTAACTCCTAGCATTTGACTCTCTCAACGAGTAGATCTTTAAGGCTATATCACCAAGAGGTGAGCAAACATGACCATGCCAGAAACTTGATTAGGTGTAAGAGCAGGAAGCAAAAAAAAAAGGGGGGCTTATACTGTTTGCCACACATAATTTCCTTTGATAAGAACGATATAATACTGTATGACTCAAAAGTTGCAGCACTTTTCTAATTGGGTTCCAATTGCAGTTACATATGCTAGGTGACACTATCAGGAAATGTATTGCCATATGCTGATTGCTGCCAGTTTGATATATCTCTTTAAAATAGGCTTTGCAGTTTGTACTGCATATTAGACTTTAACTAGATGACACAGGACATCATCTGAAATACTTCTTCAGCAGTACTGCAATAGAAGAATACCCCCATAGTACAGCACCTAAATAAAAGATGACCTGCTTCTGCCATGTTCTCACTAGCTGTTTATTATGCTTTGCTTGACTGGACATAGTGCTTCTAGCTTTCATAGTGTCTTCTTTCTCCTCTATCTCTCTCTCTGTCTCACTCTCTCTCAAACTCACTCACTCTCTCTCTCTCTTACCCTGTCTCATTTGGCTTTTATTCATAGCAGTTCAGTAATTTGTATCGTCAGCTGGACGTGCATACCTTACCATTTGTTAACTGGCTAAATAGGCTTGTCCTTACACCCTTTTTTAGCCATGAATCGAGACTAAAGATCAAGTGGAAATGTAGTACATGTGGACAGTTTAATGTAACCTCCAGATTACCCAAATTTTCTTCTCAAGTACATCACTCTTTAAGACTGTCAAAGAACTCCAGTGATTTTGTGAGATATTACTACTTTAACTCACAGGGAGGTAGAAGGCAACATAGCAGTTTGGACTCTCATCTTCAAGCCATAAATACCGACCATTAAACTCCTCATTAGCATTTTTCATTTTATAGATTATCTTATATGCCATCCTTCTTTGCAACAAACAACTTAAAAATTACATTTTATTAATTATATTCTCATTTGTTATCCAGGATATTCCTCTGAGCCAGGTGCCCATTTACAGAGGAGACCCAAGGAAAACCATCAAAGAAATGTGCACAGAAAACTACTGTAGAAATATAGACTGCTTATGTGCAGATTATACAGAAGCTTTAAGGGTATATCAAGTCAAATAGATGCAGCAAAAAAAAATGCATCTGAAGTCATGCACTGATTGAGTCTTGTGTGTTTTTCATCTGTCAGAATGTTTTTGTATTTTTAATGTGACTATTAATTCTTATATTCTGTTCTGAAGAAGACTGGGGCGTAAAGTAGTTGCTTGCATGAACATCATCTTTTTGTGTGTTACTTGTGTTTAATATTTTTTTAATGTGAATGCATTTTTTTGTCTTTTACCTGTAACACCACTGGAGTCAATCACTCCCCTTTTTTGTTTTAATATTCAGGACATATCTCATAGAAACAAGAACAATTATTTTGGGAGTGGGCACCAGCTGAAAGCTTGGTGTGAAATGTCTGCCTACACCACTGAGTATAAGTAAGAGGCATTCTTTTTCCTTAGCTGTCTGCTGTTTTTGTTAACACCTTCTATGCATTTTCTCTGCATTTTTTCTTCACTCCTGTTATTTTTCATTTTTTTACTTACTTTTTATCATTTGCTTTGCAGATTGGAACATAAACTGCATATTTATGATAAGAATGCATACTTAACATTCCAGCCAGTCCAATACTATCAGTTATACAAAGCCTTGGACAGAGCTAATTAAATGTGATACAGCTTTCTTTTTTGATGGTCCCAGCTTATTTGTCAGTGACCACCACTGCCTTGCTTTTAATAAAGTTCACTAGGTTCTTGCAACAATACATGCAAATCTGTTACTGAGCTCCTTAAATTTCAAACTACTTCATAGGTGCAGTGCTGTCCTAATTTGTAAGCCATCCCTTGACCTAACCGTAGTGGGAAGGGCATTATCTTAAGATTGCTGTTGCATCTGGAATAAACAATTCAACGTACAAGGATTGCACATGGTTCTGCTGACTCTACAAAGTTTGTAGAGTACTTGTTTGAACCTTTGAGTCCCATCAGTAAACCATTTTTTCAAGGATAGCAGTTATCTGTTTGCAATCCAATTTACCAACAACTAAACTAAAGGTAAAAGGTCCTGCTCTGAATTGCATTCCTAGAGCCTTTAGTTTCAGTAAAAGTCATATATATATATATATATATATATATATATATTGTGCATTGCTATATTTCAAATTTTCTTTGTTTCTTTATCCATCCCTGTTAATTATATATTTAATTATAATGTATCTTGCAACTTTATGTGTACATATTAATTGTTAAAGCTTTGTGTACTTAATTTGCATTGTATTTTGTGTTACATTTTTTGTTCTGTTACCACTTAATACACTGCATTTCAGTGGGTTTCTTCTTTTTCTGTCATATGACTTAGTTTGTAGCTATACCAGTCTACCCTCCCACTTAACAAATAAATAAATACTCCCATGTGAACAAAGAATACAAAACAAATTAAGCCACTTAATATCTTCTTTCTTACATCTTCTAAACAACAGCTACATGTTTGTACAGAATGCAGCCTCTGAACATATTCCATATTCCCACACCTTACTCTTTTCTTAACAGTTTAGCTCAGTTGGTTTCATTCTGACTAATCTCATTTGTTTGTAAATTCTTCTTCTTCTTCTTCTTTCGGCTGCTCCCATTAGGGGTCGCCACAGCAGATCAACTGTTTCCATTTCTTCCTGTCCTCTGCATCTTGCTCTGTCACACCAACCACCTGCATGTCCTCTCTCACCACATCCATAAACCTTATCTTAGGCCTTCCTCTTTTCCTGTTACCTGGCAGCTTCATTCTTAACATCTTTTTCCCAATATACTCTGCTTCCCTCCTCAGCACATGTCCAAACCAACATAATCTTCCCTCTCTGGCTTTGTCTCCATACCTTCTAACCTGGGCTGACCCTCTAATATACTTATTCCTAATTCTGTCCATCCTCATCATACCCAGTGCAAATCTTAACATCTTCAACTCTGCCACATCAAGCTCTAACTCCTGCCTTTTTGTCAATGCCACTGTCTCCAACCCATATAACATAGCTGGCCTCACTACCCTCTTGTAGACCTTCCCTTTCTCTCTTACTGGTACTCGTCTGTCACAAATCACTCTTGGCACTCTTCTCCATCCACTCCATCCTGCCTGTACTCTCTTCTTCACCTCTCTTCCACACTCACCATTACTCTGAACTGTTGATCCCAAGTACTTAAACTAATCCACCTTCGCTACCTCTACTCCCTGCATCCTCACCATTCCTCTATCCTCCCTCTCATTTATACACATATATTCTGTCTTAGTCCTGCTGACCTTCATTCCTTTTCTCTCTAGAGCATATCTCCACCTCTCCAGTGTCTCCTCCACCTGTTCCCTACTCTCACTACAGATCACAATGTCATCTGCAAACATCATAGTCCACGGGGACTCCTGTCTGATCTCGTCTGACAATATCCATCACCATTGCAAATAAGAAAGGGCTCAGAGCTGATCCTTGATGTAATCCCACCTCCACCTTAAACACATCCGTCACTCCCACCACAGACCTCACCGCTGTCACACTACCCTCGTACATATCCTGTACCACTCTTACATACTTCTCTGACACTCCCGACTTCCTCATACAATACCACAACTCCTCTCTAGGCACCCTGTCATATGCATTCTTTAAATCCACAAAGACACAATGCAACTCCTTCTCACCTTCTCTGTACTTCTCCATCAACACTCTCAAAGCAAACAATGCATCTGTAGTGCTCTTTCCTGGCATGAAACCATACTGCTGATCACTAATCATCACCTCCCTTCTTAACCTAGCTTCCACTACTCTTTCCCATAACTTCATGCTGTGACTGATCAGTTTAATCCCTCTGTAGTTACTACAGCTCTGCACATCACCCTTATTTTTAAAAATCGGTACTAAACACTTTTTCTCCATTCCTCAGGCATCCTCTCACTTTCCAAGATTTCATTAAACAATCTAGTTAAAAACTCCACTGCCATTTCACCTAAACACCTCCATGCTTCCACAGGTATGTCATCTGGACCAACAGCCTTTCCGTTCTTCATCCTCTTCATAGCTATCCTTACTTCCTCCTTGCTAATCCACTGCACTTCATGATTCACTATCCGCACATCATCCAACCTTCTCTCCCTCTCATTCTCTTCATTCATCAACTGCTCAAAGTACTCTTTCCATCTGCTCAACACACTCTCCTCGATTGTGAGTACGTTTCCCTCATTATCCTTTATCACCCTTACCTGCTGCATATCTTTAATAGCTCGGTCCCTCTGTCTAGCCAATCGGTACAGGTCCTTTTCTCCCTCCTTAGTGTCCAACCTTTTATACAACTCTTCATACGGCTTATCCTTAGCCTTCGCCACCTCTCTCTTTGCCATGCACCTCATCTCCTTATAATCTTGTCTACTTTCTTTATCTCTTTGACAATCCCACTTCTTCTTCGCACAACCTCTTTCTCTGTATACTCTCCTGTACTTCTTCATTCCACCACCAGATCTCCTTGTCCCCCTTCCTCTTTCCAGATGTCACACCAAGCACCTTTCTAGCCATCTCTCTTACTAGTTCTGCTGTAGTTACCTAGCAATTCGGTAACTCTTCACTGCCACCCAGTGCCTGTCTTAACTCTTCCCTGAACATCACCTCACAATTACCCTTTTTCAATTTCCACCATTTGATCCTTGGTGCTGCCCTCACACTCATCCTCCTCTTCTTGATCACCAATGTCATCCTACAAGCCACCGTCCTATGCTGTCTAACTACACTTTCCCCTGCCACCACTTTATAGTCTCCAATATCCTTCAGACTGGGACTTCTACATAAGATATAATCCAGCTGTGTGCATCTTCCTCCACTCTTGTATGTCACCATATGCTCCTCCCTCTTGTTAAAATACATGTTCATCACAGCTATGTCCATCCTTTTCGCAAAATCCACTACCATCTGACCTTCTGCATTCCTTTGCTTAACACCATACCTACCCATGACTTCCTCATCCCCTCTGTTACCTTCACCAACATGCCCATTGAAATTTGTTTCATTATATAAGTATTGTTTGTAAACTGCTCTTTTGTTACATTTGGATTGTACCTTGCTAACACTTTACTTCCAGTACTATTTTTAGAGCTGCTGTCTGGTTATTCTCATATTTCCACTGGCTATTTTTGCACACAGTTTTTATGTAGATTATCTTTTACTGGATGTTTATTTGATCATGTTGCTTCTCAATGAATCATCAAACGAATTCATGCCTACATGTTTTATTTAATTCACCCAGAGGCATTGTGAGGATAGAGTTAGTTATATTAAATAAGGAGCTGCAGGGGTAAAGATCATGTGTCTCCATGTGCAGTAAATTTGTGGGTTCAGACCCATTCAAACAGGCTTACAGGATTACAGGTTACTGAATAGTGACAAATATACTATAACCATTTCATCATCTGCATATTTTTTCTAAATATTTTGTTATCCATGTATTGCACATTAGCACAGTACTTCCAGTACTGTGGGTATAAGGTTGTTTCATGTTTGCATATCCTTATGTTTAAAACTGGTGTTCTTACAGTCTTCTGCTTTTATTTTTTTATTTTATTTGTTTATTTATTGATATATATAACGTTTAAGTGGGAACATGAGAAAATACAGAGTTGTGGAAAACCAAACTGTGAAACTTGCATCACTGAATAACATGAGCTAGCTTGTTGGAGCAGAGATCTAGAGCTCTCACTGCCACAGTGATGACCTGGCTTCAACAAGTGACTGCTGATAGATAGATAGATAGATAGATAGATAGATAGATAGATAGATAGATCGATAGATAGATAGATAATGGGTTTGGCATTAATGGTTATGGTATTTACCTCATAGACACAAGGTACAGGGTTTGATTCTGATCTCAGGTTACTGATTAGGTTAAAATGGCCTTTCAGGGCAGTCAGCTTAATGTTCACCTATGAACGTATGACAGTGCTGATCAATGATGGCTTGGCCGGGGAGGAGGATGGGGGGGGGGGGTGTTTCATTACTAGTGTGATAGCTAAGTGCTATAAGTAGTACGGTCACTAAAGCTGACCAAGGAATGTTTACTACTCTAGTCAGGTGGTTCCCACATTAGGCCTGGAAGGGCAGGGATTACAGTGTGCCTGCTGACAACTAAATGGACAGGTGCAGTCAGAAAAAAGATTGATTAGCCCCAACAACATTTATGAAAGCTGAGATTTCAACAGTAGAACCAGGAGAAGGACTGGATGCTGGGGGAGGGGAACACAGGACAAAAAAATTAAAAAAAAAAAACAGCGTAGAAACCAGAATTCTAAGTAATTTAAAAAAAACTAACGAAAAAGACTCCGTTCCCTGCTATGGTTGGTTATGTCTTCTCCACACTACCCTTATCTAAATATCCCCGCTCAGACATCTTAGTTTCTGAGGATAGGTTTATTTTATTAAAGAGGATTTCTTCAAAATACAGTTTTGACCCTGTGAGTTTCTCTTGTTATTTATTACATGCACAAGCTCAGTGGACAAAAGTGCCCCTTTTCAGGTATAGGCCAACACTATTGTCTGGTTAAGTGACTTGCTGAGAGTCACATGGTATATCACAAAAGCCTAAGGAGTCAAACCCAGAGCAAGATGGAAAGCTTATTAGCAGCTAGTAGCCTTCATAATCTGTGCTAACCTGCATGATAATGTGTGACAAATTATTTCTCTGTTGAGCAGTCTCAGACAATTTCCTCTATTCACTGGTATAAGTTAACATTGTTTTTAGATTCATTTCTGTGTTGCTAGAAATGTCCTGCTCCCCATGTATTTTATGCAGCATTAATTCAGTGTTTTATCTCTTATATGCCAAGACCTCACATACTGCACAGTTCATTTTCTTAAGTTAGTTAATATGTCTGCTGACTCCCCGCATAGATTAAATGTCTGTGGCATGCAGCTTAAAATATCACTGTTTATTTCCAAATAAAATTGATTAAATAAGTGTACAACAGCCTTTTATTAAATGTTACCATAACCAACTTTCAGCTGCTGGTCCATTTGCAGTGTTTATCAAATAATGCTTCTGGGCATGAATGAACTATTCATCCTGTTTCAGCCAAGATGAACATTGTTTACACTCCATAGTTTCTGAATTCATCAGTTACAGGCTGAGTGTGAGTTTTATAGACTGCTTAACTCTGAAATTTTTCCTGCTTTAAATGATATGCAATATTTTTTTCTTTCCAAATATGTGTATCATTTTGTTCAGTTCATTACCAAAAATAAAAATGGAATATTTTAATAGTTTTTCTAGTTCTATTGTCCCAGTATAAAATTACTATACTTTATGAGTTAACTCTATCTGTATTACTATTTTTCCTGGTAGTATCAGGAAATTAATTTCTGCGTATTTTTCTTACAATTATTAATTAGAAAAAAATTGCACCAGTCAAACTCTGATGTTTAACCCTGATATGCTGCATTACCATTCTCTCTTCTGATTTTGTTTCATTCATCCTCTGGCATCCCACAGATCATTCATTCATTTCCATTCTGTCCTTTCAATTGTTTCCAGTATCACCAATGTTTTATTCTCTACATTTTAGACTTGCCTTTTTTTTTAATTCACCTGATCATCCGTCCATCTTTGATGAACTATTTTACATTGTTTACCAGTTTTTATTTTCTGCTTATAGTCCGATTTTCCTAGATGTCTGAGTTTCCATGACAGATTCTATTGCAAAACTTTTTTGGTTTTGATTTTCTTTTTCCCACACTCACCACCCCTCGTTTCTTTTTATAATGACGTCAGTGCTGGACTCCCT